>NW_027646341.1:600000-971000 GCF_951394435.1 Stenella coeruleoalba | reverse complement strand
TGCTCAACGAAATGGACTCAACACCGCATATTAAACGCCTAAGAATGTACCTGACTAGTGAGTATCTTAAAACCTATAGATTGCTATGTCTCCGAAAGAGAATCAAGCATGTGTACAGGGGCATAAACGCAGCAGTGATAGGATTGGAGAGGTTCGGTGAGCAAATGAAGACCCTTTGAAGTCATATTGCATGGTACCCATTACACGGGTCTCAACTCTCCAGGTTTAAGGTATTCTGCCTTCAGCTAAAACATGCATGTGGAACCCAAGTATGATCAACCATGTGAACGGGAGACGTGTTCAAATATGTCTCAGTTTTCCTCCCCTGGTACTCGGGTGCAACATTCCAGACGCTTTACTAACACTCTCCCCACTTGGAGAGTCAGCGCCTTTAACCTCCTGTTTGGCCCAGTTTGCAATTTCTGCGGAAGATGAACAGGAATAGCGAGAACCAATGAGAGACTAGCTGGAGGTGTCTGGACGGGCAAATTTAACTCTCATTTCCCACCAGGAAGAGGAAATAACCAAAGGCTCAGCGTGCCGTACCGGAACCAGATTAGGGCCTGAAGCCATCCTGCGGTATTGCGGCCAGCTCACAAGAAAGCGAGTTGAAGAAAGAGCTCAGGGGCACTGTAATTCACAAAGCTGCAGAGTTATAAATGACAGCTATCGTCCAAAAATAGACTGAAGTAAGGCTGCCAAGAGGACTTGAAAGCGGGGCAGAATTGCAGGAAACCGATTTCAGGAGGTAGACTGGAATTGCATTGAAAGCATAGGAAAAGAGGCAGAACGTCCACAATGATGCACTTGGCCAAAAAGGGCGTATGCGTTTTTTCCTGAATATATTCAGGAAAAAACGCATACGCACTTTTTGGCCAACCAAGCAAGCTTGCAAAGGAAATCTGCACTACAATGAAGTCTCACTTCCCCCCGGTCAAAAGGGCCATCTGAAAAAAGTGTAAAATCCAGAAAGGCAGGACAGGCCATGGAGAACTGGGAGCCTTGTTATGCTGATGGGCGGGATGTAAATTGCCAACAACCACTCGGGAGAAGTGTATGGTGTTTCCTGAAACATCTAAAAAACAAAGCAACAGAACCTAGGGCACTTCCACTTATGGTCCTATAGCTTAGGGAAATTAAAATCAAACAGACACAGCCACCCCAAAGTTTGGAACAGCTCCGTTTACAAGAACCTCGTTTACAGTACAAGTTCAACATCGCAGAAAGTGAAAAATGGATAAAGAAGTTGTGGTATTTACTTACAAAGCAATATCACTCAGCAATGAAATCTGTGTCATCAGGCCCTTAGCAGCACAATGAGTGGATTCAGGTATGATGATTCTAACTGAAATAAGTCACACAGAAAAGGAAACATCATAAGATATCAATAATACACGGAATGGAAACTTGGCTACACAGGAACTGAATTACAGAACAGAACAGGGTCTCAAATTTAGAAAACCAACTTATGCTTGCTTAAGGGTAAAGGTGAGTTGGGGTGCTGCATAAAACCAGAGATTGAAATGAGCACAGATAAAGTTCCTTAAGCCAAATATGGAATAGACAAGAGCTACTCCTTGCTCAACGAAATGGACTCAACACCGCATATTAAACGCCTAAGAATGTACCTGACTAGTAAGTATCTTAAAACCTATGGATTGCTATGTCTCCGAAGGGGAATCAAGCATGTGTACAGGGGCATAAACGCAGCAGTGATAGGATTGGAGAGGTTCGGTGAGCAAATGAAGACCCTTTGAAGTCATATTGCATGGTACCCATTCCACGGGTTTCAACTACCCAGGTTTAAGGTATTCTTCCTTCAGCTAAAACATGCATGTGGAACCCAGAGTATGATCAACCATGTGATCGGGAGACGTGTTCAAATATGTCTCAGTTTTCGTACCCTGGTACTCGGGTGCAACATTCCAGACGCTTTACTAACACTCTCCCCACTTGGAGAGTCAGCACCTTTAACCTCCTGTTTGGCCCAGTTTGCAATTTCTGCGGAAGATGAACAGGAATAGCGAGAACCAATGAGAGACTAGCTGGAGGTGTCTGGACGGGCAAATTTAACTCTCATTTCCCACCAGGAAGAGGAATTAACCAAAGGCTCAGCGTGCCGTGCCGGAACCAGATTAGGGCCTGAAGCCATCCTGCGGTGTTGCGGCCAGGTCACAAGAAAGCGAGTTGAAGAAAGGAGCTCAGGGGCACTGTAATTCACAAACCTGCAGACTTATAAATGACAGCTATCGTCCAAAAATAGACTGAAGTAAGGCTGCCAAGAGGACTTGAAAGCGGGGCAGAATTGCAGGAAACCGATTTCAGGAGGTAGACTGGAATTGCATTGAAAGCATAGGAAAAGAGGCAGAACGTCCACAATGATGCACTTGGCCAAAAAGGGCGTATGCGTTTTTTCCTGAATATATTCAGGAAAAAACGCATACGCCCTTTTTGGCCAACCAAGCAAGCTTGCAAAGAAAATCTGCACTACAATGAAGTTTCACTTCCCCCCGGTCAAAAGGGCCATCTGAAAAAAGTGTAAAATCCAGAAAGGCAGGACAGGCCATGGAGAACTGGGAGCCTTGTTATGCTGATGGGCGGGATGTAAATTGCCAACAGACACTCGGGAGAAGTGTATGGTGTTTCCTGAAACATCTAAAAAACAAAACAACAGAGCCTAGGGCACTTCCACTTATGGTCCTATAGCTTAGGGAAATTAAAATCAAACAGACACAGCCACCCCAAAGTTTGGGACGCCTCCGTTTACAAGAACCCCGTTTACCGTACAAGTTCAATATCACATAAAGTGAAAAATGGATAAAGAACTTGTGGTACTTATGTACAATGCAGTATCACTCAGCAATGAAATCTATGTCATCAGGCCCGTAGCAGCATAATGAGTGGATTCAGGTACGATGATTCTAACTGAAATAAGTCACACAGAAAAAGAAACATCATAAGATATCAGTAATACACGGAATGTAAACTTGGCTACACAGGAACTGCATTCCAAAACAGAACAGGGTCTCAAATTTAGAAAACCAACTTATGCTTGCTTAAGGGGAAAGGTGAGTTGGGGTGCTGCATAAAACCAGAGATTGAAATGAGCACAGATAAAGTTCCTTAAGCCAAATATGGAATAGACAAGAGCTACTCCTTGCTCAACGAAATGGACTCAACACCGCATATTAAACGCCTAAGAATGTACCTGACTAGTAAGTATCTTAAAACCTATGGATTGCTATGTCTCCAAAAGAGAATCAAGCGTGTGTACAGGGGCATAAACGCAGCAGTGATAGGATTGGAGAGGTTCGGTGAGCAAATGAAGACCCTTTGAAGTCATATTGCATGGTACCCATTACACGGGTCTCAACTCTCCAGGTTTAAGGTATTCTTCCTTCAGCTAAAACATGCATGTGGAACCCAGAGTATCATCAACCATGTGAACGGGAGACGTGTTCAAATATGTCTCAGTTTTCCTCCCCTGGTACTCGGGTGCAACATTCCAGACGCTTTACTAACACTCTCCCGACTTGGAGAGTCAGTCCCTTTAACCTCCTGTTTGGCCCAGTTTGCAATTTCTGCGGAAGATGAACAGGAATAGCGAGAACCAATGAGAGGCTAGCTGGAGGTGTCTGGACGGGCAAATTTAACTCTCATTTCCCACCAGGAAGAGGAATTAACCAAAGGCTCAGCATGCCGGGCCGGAACCAGATTAGGGCCTGAAGCCATCCTGCGGTGTTGCGGCCAGGTCACAAGAAAGCGAGTTGAAGAAAGGAGCTCAGGGGCACTGTAATTCACAAACCTGCAGAGTTATAAATGACAGCTATCGTCCAAAAATAGACTGAAGTAAGGCTGCCAAGAGGACTTGAAAGCGGGGCAGAATTGCAGGAAACCGATTTCAGGAGGTAGACTGGAATTGCATTGAAAGCATAGGAAAAGAGGCAGAACGTCCACAATGATGCACTTGGCCAAAAAGGGCGTATGCGTTTTTTCCTGAATATATTCAGGAAAAAACGCATACGCCCTTTTTGGCCAACCAAGCAAGCTTGCAAAGGAAATCTGCACTACAATGAAGTCTCACTTCCCCCCGGTCAAAAGGGCCATCTGAAAAAAGTGTAAAATCCAGAAAGGCAACAGGCCATTGAGAACTGGGAGCCTTGTTATGCTGATGGGAGGGATGTAAATTGCCAACAGACACTAGGGAGAAGTGTATGGTGTTTCCTGAAACATCTAAAAAACAAAGCAACAGAGCCTAGGGCACTTCCACTTATGGTCCTATAGCTTAGGGAAATTAAAATCAAAAAGACACAGCCACCCCAAAGTTTGGAACGCCTCTGTTTACAAGAACCTCGTTTACAGTACAAGTTCAACATCGCAGAAAGTGAAAAATGGATAAAAAAGTTGTGGTATTCAGTTACAAAACAATATCACTCAGCAATGAAATCTATGTCATCAGGCCCGTAGCAGCACAATGAGTGGATTCAGGTATGATGATTCTAACTGAAGTAAGTCACACAGAAAAAGAAACATCATAAGATATCACTAATACACGGAATGGAAACTTGGCTACACAGGAACTGAATTACAGAACAGAACAGGGTCTCAAATTTAGAAAACCAACTTATGCTTGCTTAAGGGGAAAGGTGAGTTGGGGTGCTGCATAAAACCAGAGATTGAAATGAGCACAGATAAAGTTCCTTAAGCCAAATATGGAATAGACAAGAGCTACTCCTTTCTCAAAGAAATGGACTCAACACCGCATATTAAACGCCTAAGAATGTACCTGACTAGTAAGTATCTTAAAACCTATGGATTGCTATGTCTCCGAAGGGAAATCAAGCATGTGTACAGGGGCATAAACGCAGCAGTGATAGGATTGGAGAGGTTCGGTGAGCAAATGAAGACCCTTTGAAGTCATATTGCATGGTACCCATTCCACGGGTTTCAACTACCCAGGTTTTAGGTATTCTTCCTTCAGCTAAAACATGCATGTGGAACCCAAGTATGATCAACCATGTGAACGGGAGACGTGTTCAAATATGTCTCAGTTTTCGTACCCTGGTACTCGGGTGCAACATTCCAGACGCTTTACTAACACTCTCCCCACTTGGAGAGTCAGCACCTTTAACCTCCTGTTTGGCCCAGTTTGCAATTTCTGCGGAAGATGAACAAGAATAGCGAGAACCAATGAGAGACTAGCTGGAGGTGTCTGGACGGGCAAATTTAACTCTCATTTCCCACCAGGAAGAGGAATTAACCAAAGGCTCAGCGTGCCGTGCCGGAACCAGATTAGGGCCTGAAGCCATCCTGCGGTGTTGCGGCCAGCTCACAAGAAAGCGAGTTGAAGAAAGGAGCTCAGGGGCACTGTAATTCACGAACCTGCAGAGTTATAAATGACAGCTATCGTCCAAAAATAGACTGAAGTAAGGCTGCCAAGAGGACTTGAAAGCGGGGCAGAATTGCAGGAAACCGATTTCAGGAGGTAGACTGGAATTGCATTGAAAGCATAGGAAAAGAGGCAGAACGTCCACAATGATGCACTTGGCCAAAAAGGGCGTATGCGTTTATTCCTGAATATATTCAGGAGAAAACGCATACGCACTTTTTGGCCAACCAAGCAAGCTTGCAAAGGAAATCTGCACTACAATGAAGTCTCACTTCCCCCCGGTCAAAAGGGCCATCTGAAAAAAGTGTAAAATCCAGAAAGGCAGGACAGGCCATGGAGAACTGGGAGCCTTGTTATTCTGATGGGCGGGATGTAAATTGCCAACAGACACTCGGGAGAAGTGTATGGTGTTTCCTGAAACATCTAAAAAACAAAGCAACAGAGCCTAGGGCACTTCCACTTATGGTCCTATAGCTTAGGGAAATTAAAATCAAAAAGACACAGCCACCTCAAAGTTTGGGACGCCTCCGTTTACAAGAACCTCGTTTACCGTACAAGTTCAATATCACAGAAAGTGAAAAATGGATAAAGAACTTGTGGTACTTACGTACAATGCAGTATCACTCAGCAATGAAATCTATGTCATCAGGCCCATAGCAGCATAATGAGTGGATTCAGGTACGATGATTCTAACTGAAATAAGTCACACAGAAAAAGAAACATCATAAGATATCAGTAATACACGGAATGTAAACTTGGCTACACAGGAACTGCATTCCAAAACAGAACAGGGTCTCAAATTTAGAAAACCAACTTATGCTTGCTTAAGGGGAAAGGTGAGTTGGGGTGCTGCATAAAACCAGAGATTGAAATGAGCACAGATAAAGTTCCTTAAGCCAAATATGGAATAGACAAGAGCTACTCCTTGCTCAACGAAATGGACTCAACACCGCATATTAAACGCCTTAGAATGTACCTGACTAGTAAGTATCTTAACACCTATGGATTGCTATGTCTCCAAAAGAGAATCAAGCATGTGTACAGGGGCATAAACGCAGCAGTGATAGGATTGGAGAGGTTCGGTGAGCAAATGAAGACCCTTTGAAGTCATATTGCATGGTACCCATTACACGGGTCTCAACTCTCCAGGTTTAAGGTATTCTTCCTTCAGCTAAAACATGCATGTGGAACCTAGAGTATGATCAACCATGTGAAAGGGAGACGTGTTCAAATATGTCTCAGTTTTGCTCCCCTGGTACTCGGGTGCAACATTCCAGACGCTTTACTAACACTCTCCCGACTTGGAGAGTCAGTCCCTTTAACCTCCTGTTTGGCCCAGTTTGCAATTTCTGCGGAAGATGAACAGGAATAGCGAGAACCAATGAGAGGCTAGCTGGAGGTGTCTGGACGGGCAAATTTAACTCTCATTTCCCACCAGGAAGAGGAATTAACCAAAGGCTCAGCATGCCGGGCCGGAACAAGATTAGGGCCTGAAGCCATCCTGTGGTGTTGCGGCCAGGTCACAAGAAAGCGAGTTGAAGAAAGGAGCTCAGGGGCACTGTAACTCACAAACCTGCAGAGTTATAAATGACAGCTATCGTCCAAAAATAGACTGAAGTAAGGCTGCCAAGAGGACTTGAAAGCGGGGCAGAATTGCAGGAAACCGATTTCAGGAGGTAGACTGGAATTGCATTGAAAGCATAGGAAAAGAGGCAGAACGTCCACAATGATGCACTTGGCCAAAAAGGGCGTATGCGTTTTTTCCTGAATATATTCAGGAAAAAACGCATACGCCCTTTTTGGCCAACCAAGCAAGCTTGCAAAGGAAATCTGCACTACAATGAAGTCTCACTTCCCCCCGGTCAAAAGGGCCATCTGAAAAAAGTGTAAAATCCAGAAAGGCAACAGGCCATTGAGAACTGGGAGCCTTGTTATGCTGATGGGCGGGATGTAAATTGCCAACAACCACTGGGGAGAAGTGTATGGTGTTTCCTGAAACATCTAAAAAACAAAGCAACAGAACCTAGGGCACTTCCACTTATGGTCCTATAGCTTAGGGAAATTAAAATCAAAAAGACACAGCCACCCCAAAGTTTGAAACGGCTCTGTTTACAAGAACCTCGTTTACAGTACAAGTTCAACATCGCAGAAAGTGAAATATGGATAAAGAAGTTGTGGTATTTACCTACCAAGCAATATCACTCAGCAATGAAATCTGTGTCATCAGGCCCTTAGCAGCACAATGAGTGGATTCAGGTATGACGATTCTAACTGAAATAAGTCACACAGAAAAAGTAACATCATAAGATATCAGTAATACACGGAATGTAAAAATGGCTACACAGGAACTGAATTACAGAACAGAACAGGGTCTCAAATTTAGAAAACCAACTTATGCTTGCTTAAGGGTAAAGGTGAGTTGGGGTGCTGCATAAAACCAGAGATTGAAATGAGCACAGATAAAGTTCCTTAAGTCAAATATGGAATAGACTAGAACTACTCCTTGCTCAACGAAATGGACTCAACACCGCATATTAAACGCCTAAGAATGTACCTGACTAGTAAGTATCTTAAAACCTATGGATTGCTATGTCTCCGAAAGAGAATCAAGCATGTGTACAGGGGCATAAACGCAGCAGTGATAGGATTGGAGAGGTTCGGTGAGCAAATGAAGACCCTTTGAAGTCATATTGCATGGTACCCATTACACGTGTCTTAACTCTCCAGGTTTAAGGTATTCTTCCTTCAGCTAAAACATGCATGTGGAACCTAGAGTATGATCAACCATGCGATCGGGAGACGTGTTCAAATATGTCTCAGTTTTCGTACCCTGGTACTCGGGTGCAACATTCCAGACGCTTTACTAACACTCTCCCCACTTGGAGAGTCAGTCCCTTTAACCTCCTGTTTGGCCCAGTTTGCAATTTCTGCGGAAGATGAACAGGAATAGCGAGAACCAATGGAGACTAGCTGGAGGTGTCTGGACAGGCAAATTTAACTCTCATTTCCCACCAGGAAGAGGAATTAACCAAAGGCTCAGCGTGCCGTGCCAGAACTAGATTAGGGCCTGAAGCCATCCTGCGGTGTTGCGGCCAGCTCACAAGAAAGCGAGTTGAAGAAAGGAGCTCAGGGGCACTGTAATTCACAAACATGCAGAGTTATAAATGACAGCTATCGACCAAAAATAGACTGAAGTAAGGCTGCCAAGAGGACTTGAAAGCGGGGCAGAATTGCAGGAAACCGATTTCAGGAGGTAGACTGGAATTGCATTGAAAGCATAGGAAAAGAGGCAGAACGTCCACAATGATGCACTTGGCCAAAAAGGGCGTATGCTTTTTTTCCTGAATATATTCAGGAAAAAACGCATACGCCCTTTTTGGCCAACCAAGCAAGCTTGCAAAGGAAATCTGCACTACAATGAAGTCTCACTTCCCCCCGGTCAAAAGGGCCATCTGAAAAAAGTGTAAAATCCAGAAAGGCAGGACAGGCCATGGAGAACTGGGAGCCTTGTTATGCTGATGGGCGGGATGTAAATTGCCAACAACCACTCGGGAGAAGTGTATGGTGTTTCCTGAAACATCTAAAAAACAAAGCAACAGAGCCTAGGGCACTTCCACTTATGGTCCTATAGCTTAGGGAAATTAAAATCAAAAAGACACAGCCACCCCAAATTTGGGACTCCTCCGTTTACAAGAACCTCGTTTACCGTACAAGTTCAATATCACAGAAAGTGAAAAATGGATAAAGAACTTGTGGTACTTACCTACAATGCAGTATCACTCAGCAATGAAATCTATGTCATCAGGCCCGTAGCAGCATAATGAGTGGATTCAGGTACGATGATTCTAACTGAAATAAGTCACACAGAAAAAGAAACATCATAAGATATCACTAATACACGGAATGTAAACTTGGCTACACAGGAACTGCATTCCAAAACAGAACAGGGTCTCAAATTTAGGAAACCAACTTATGCTTGCTTAAGGGGAAAGGTGAGTTGGGGTGCTGCATAAAACCAGAGATTGAAATGAGCACAGATAAAGTTCCTTAAGCCAAATATGGAATAGACAAGAGCTACTCCTTGCTCAACGAAATGGACTCAAAACCCCATATTAAACGCCTAAGAATGTACCTGACTAGTAAGTATCTTAAAACCTATGGATTGCTATGTCTCCGAAAGAGAATCAAGCATGTGTACAGGGGCATAAACGCAGCAGTGATAGGATTGGAGAGGTTCGGTGAGCAAATGAAGACCCTTTGAAGTCATATTGCATGGTACCCATTCCACGGGTTTCAACTACCCAGGTTTAAGGTATTCTTCCTTCAGCTAAAACATGCATGTGGAACCTAGAGTATGATCAACCATGTGATCGGGAGACGTGTTCAAATATGTCTCAGTTTTCCTCCCCTGGTACTCAGGTGCAACATTCCAGACGCTTTACTAACACTCTCCCCACTTGGAGAGTCAGTCCCTTTAACCTCCTGTTTGGCCCAGTTTGCAATTTCTGCGGAAGATGAACAGGAATAGCGAGAACCAATGAGAGGCTAGCTGGAGGTGTCTGGACGGGCAAATTTAACTCTCATTTCCCACCAGGAAGAGGAATTAACCAAAGGCTCACCATGCCGGGCCGGAACCAGATTAGGGCCTGAAGCCATCCTGCGGTGTTGCGGCCAGGTCACAAGAAAGCGAGTTGAAGAAAGGAGCTCAGGGGCACTGTAATTCACAAACCTGCAGAGTTATAAATGACAGCTATCGTCCAAAAATAGACTGAAGTAAGGCTGCCAAGAGGACTTGAAAGCGGGGCAGAATTGCAGGAAACCGATTTCAGGAGGTAGACTGGAATTGCATTGAAAGCATAGGAAAAGAGGCAGAACGTCCACAATGATGCACTTGGCCAAAAAGGGCGTATGCGTTTTTTCCTGAATATATTCAGGAAAAAACGCATACGCCCTTTTTGGCCAACCAAGCAAGCTTGCAAAGGAAATCTGCACTACAATGAAGTCTCACTTCCCCCCGGTCAAAAGGGCCATCTGAAAAAAGTGTAAAATCCAGAAAGGCAACAGGCCATTGAGAACTGGGAGCCTTGTTATGCTGATGGGCGGGATGTAAATTGCCAACAACCACTAGGGAGAAGTGTATGGTGTTTCCTGAAATATCTAAAAAACAAAGCAACAGAACCTAGGGCACTTCCACTTATGGTCCTATAGCTTAGGGAAATTAAAATCAAAAAGACACAGCCACCCCAAAGTTTGGAACGGCTCTGTTTACACGAACCTCGTTTACAGTACAAGTTCAACATCGCAGAAAGTGAAAAATGGATAAAGAAGTTGTGGTATTCACTTACAAAGCAATATCACTCAGCAATGAAATCTGTCATCAGGCCCGTAGCAGCACAATGAGTGGATTCAGGTATGATGATTCTAACTGAAGTAAGTCACACAGAAAAAGAAACATCATAAGATATCAGTAATACACGGAATGGAAACTTGGCTACAGAGGAACTGAATTACAGAACAGAACAGGGTCTCAAATTTAGAAAACCAACTTATGCTTGCTTAAGGGTAAAGGTGAGTTGGGGTGCTGCATAAAACCAGAGATTGAAATGAGCACAGATAAAGTTCCTTAAGCCAAATATGGAATAGACAAGAGCTACTCCTTTCTCAACGAAATGGACTCAACACCGCATATTAAACGCCTAAGAATGTACCTGACTAGTAAGTATCTTAAAACCTATGGATTGCTATGTTTCCGAAGGGGAATCAAGCATGTGTACAGGGGCATAAACGCAGCAGTGATAGGATTGGAGAGGTTCGGTGAGCAAATGAAGACCCTTTGAAGTCATATTGCATGGTACCCATTCCACGGGTTTCAACTACCCAGGTTTTAGGTATTCTTCCTTCAGCTAAAACATGCATGTGGAACCCAGAGTATGATCAACCATGTGATCGGGAGACGTGTTCAAATATGTCTCAGTTTTCGTACCCTGGTACTCGGGTGCAAATTTCCAGACGCTTTACTAACACTCTCCCCACTTGGAGAGTCAGCGCCTTTAACCTCCTGTTTGGCCCAGTTTGCAATTTCTGCGGAAGATGAACAGGAATAGCGAGAACCAATGAGAGGCTAGCTGGAGGTGTCTGGACGGGCAAATTTAACTCTCATTTCCCACCAGGAAGAGGAAATAACCAAAGGCTCAGCGTGCCGTGCCGGAACCAGATTAGGGCCTGAAGCCATCCTGCGGTGTTGCGGCCAGCTCACAAGAAAGCGAGTTGAAGAAAGGAGCTCAGGGGCACTGTAATTCACAAACCTGCAGAGTTATAAATGACAGCTATCGTCCAAAAATAGACTGAAGTAAGGCTGCCAAGAGGACTTGAAAGCGGGGCAGAATTGCAGGAAACCGATTTCAGGAGTTAGACTGGAATTGCATTGAAAGCATAGGAAAAGAGGCAGAACGTCCACAATGATGCACTTGGCCAAAAAGGGCGTATGGGTTTTTTCCTGAATATATTCAGGAAAAAACGCATACGCCCTTTTTGGCCAACCAAGCAAGCTTGCAAAGGAAATCTGCACTACAATGAAGTCTCACTTCCCCCCGGTCAAAAGGGCCATCTGAAAAAAGTGTAAAATCCAGAAAGGCAGGACAGGCCATGGAGAACTGGGAGCCTTGTTATGCTGATGGGCGGGATGTAAATTGCCAACAACCACTCGGGAGAAGTGTATGGTGTTTCCTGAAACATCTAAAAAACAAAGCAACAGAACCTCGGGCACTTCCACTTATGGTCCTATAGCTTAGGGAAATTAAAATCAAAAAGACACAGCCACCCCAAAGTTTGAAACGGCTCTGTTTACAAGAACCTCGTTTACAGTACAAGTTCAACATCGCAGAAAGTGAAAAATGGATAAAGAAGTTGTAGTATTTACCTACCAAGCAATATCACTCAGCAATGAAATCTGTGTCATCAGGCCCTTAGCAGCACAATGAGTGGATTCAGGTATGATGATTCTAACTGAAATAAGTCACACAGAAAAAGTAACATCATAAGATATCAGTAATACACGGAATGTAAAAATGGCTACACAGGAACTGAATTACAGAACAGAACAGGGTCTCAAATTTAGAAAACCAACTTATGCTTGCTTAAGGGTAAAGGTGAGTTGGGGTGCTGCATAAAACCAGAGATTGAAATGAGCACAGATAAAGTTCCTTAAGTCAAATATGGAATAGACTAGAACTACTCCTTGCTCAACGAAATGGACTCAACACCGCATATTAAACGCCTAAGAATGTACCTGACTAGTAAGTATCTTAAAACCTATGGATTGCTATGTCTCCGAAAGAGAATCAAGCATGTGTACAGGGGCATAAACGCAGCAGTGATAGGATTGGAGAGGTTCGCTGAGCAAATGAAGACCCTTTGAAGTCATATTGCATGGTACCCATTACACGTGTCTTAACTCTCCAGGTTTAAGGTATTCTTTCTTCAGCTAACACATGCATGTGGAACCTAGAGTATGATCAACCATGCGATCGGGAGACGTGTTCAAATATGTCTCAGTTTTCGTACCCTGGTACTCGGGTGCAACATTCCAGACGCTTTACTAACACTCTCCCCACTTGGAGAGTCAGTCCCTTTAACCTCCTGTTTGGCCCAGTTTGCAATTTCTGCGGAAGATGAACAGGAATAGCGAGAACCAATGAGAGACTAGCTGGAGGTGTCTGGACAGGCAAATTTAACTCTCATTTCCCACCAGGAAGAGGAATTAACCAAAGGCTCAGCGTGCCGTGCCGGAACTAGATTAGGGCCTGAAGCCATCCTGCGGTGTTGCGGCCAGCTCACAAGAAAGCGAGTTGAAGAAAGGAGCCCAGGGGCACTGTAATTCACAAACCTGCAGAGTTATAAATGACAGCTATCGACCAAAAATAGACTGAAGTAAGGCTGCCAAGAGGACTTGAAAGCGGGGCAGAATTGCAGGAAACCGATTTCAGGAGGTAGACTGGAATTGCATTGAAAGCATAGGAAAAGAGGCAGAACGTCCACAATGATGCACTTGGCCAAAAAGGGCGTATGCGTTTTTTCCTGAATATATTCAGGAAAAAACGCATACGCCCTTTTTGGCCAACCAAGCAAGCTTGCAAAGGAAATCTGCACTACAATGAAGTCTCACTTCCCCCCGGTCAAAAGGGCCATCTGAAAAAAGTGTAAAATCCAGAAAGGCAGGACAGGCCATGGAGAACTGGGAGCCTTGTTATGCTGATGGGCGGGATGTAAATTGCCAACAGACACTCCGGAGAAGTGTATGGTGTTTCCTGAAACATCTAAAAAACAAAGCAACAGAGCCTAGGGCACTTCCACTTATGGTCCTATAGCTTAGGGAAATTAAAATCAAAAAGACACAGCCACCCCAAATTTGGGACTGCTCCGTTTACAAGAACCTCGTTTACCGTACAAGTTCAATATCACAGAAAGTGAAAAATGGATAAAGAACTTGTGGTACTTACGTACAATGCAGTATCACTCAGCAATGAAATCTATGTCATCAGGCCCGTAGCAGCATAATGAGTGGATTCAGGTACGATGATTCTAACTGAAATAAGTCACACAGAAAAAGAAACATCATAAGATATCACTAATACACGGAATGTAAACTTGGCTACACAGGAACTGCATTCCAAAACAGAACAGGGTCTCAAATTTAGAAAACCAACTTATGCTTGCTTAAGGGGAAAGGTGAGTTGGGGTGCTGCATAAAACCAGAGATTGAAATGAGCACAGATAAAGTTCCTTAAGCCAAATATGGAATAGACAAGAGCTACTCCTTGCTCAACGAAATGGACTCAACACCCCATATTAAACGCCTAAGAATGTACCTGACTAGTAAGTATCTTAAAACCTATGGATTGCTATGTCTCCAAAAGAGAATCAAGCATGTGTACAGGGGCATAAACGCAGCAGTGATAAGATTGGAGAGGTTTGGTGAGCAATTGAAGACCCTTTGAAGTCATATTGCATGGTACCCATTACACGGGTCTTAACTCTCCAGGTTTAAGGTATTCTTCCTTCAGCTAAAACATGCATGTGGAACCCAAGTATGATCAACCATGTGAACGGGAGACGTGTTCAAATATGTCTCAGATTTCCTCCCCTGGTACTCGGGTGCAACATTCCAGACCCTTTACTAACACTCTCCCCACTTGGAGAGTCAGCGCCTTTAACCTCCTGTTTGGCCCAGTTTGCAATTTCTGCGGAAGATGAACAGGAATAGCGAGAACCAATGAGAGGTTAGCTGGAGGTGTCTGGACGGGCAAATTTAACTCTCATTTCCCACCAGGAAGAGGAAATAACCAAAGGCTCAGCGTGCCGTGCCGGAACCAGATTAGGGCCTGAAGCCATCCTGCGGTGTTGCGGCCAGCTCACAAGAAAGCGAGTTGAAGAAAGGAGCTCAGGGGCACTGTAATTCACAAACCTGCAGAGTTATAAATGACAGCTATCGTCCAAAAATATACTGAAGTAAGGCTGCCAAAAGGACTTGAAAGCGGGGCAGAATTGCAGGAAACCGATTTCAGGAGGTAGACTGGAATTGCATTGAAAGCATAGGAAAAGAGGCAGAACATCCACAATGATGCACTTGGACAAAAAGGGCGTATGCGTTTTTTCCTGAATATATTCAGGAAAAAACGGATACGCCCTTTTTGGCCAACCAAGCAAGCTTGCAAAGGAAATCTGCACTACAATGAAGTCTCACTTCCCCCCGGTCAAAAGGGCCATCTGAAAAAAGTGTAAAATCCAGAAAGGCAGGACAGGCCATGGAGAACTGGGAGCCTTGTTATGCTGATGGGCGGGATGTAAATTGCCAACAGACACTCCGGAGAAGTGTATGGTGTTTCCTGAAACATCTAAAAAACAAAGCAACAGAGCCTAGGGCACTGCCACTTATGGTCCTATAGCTTAGGGAAATTAAAATCAAAAAGACACAGCCACCCCAAAGTTTGGGACGCCTCTGTTTACAAGAACCTCGTTTACAGTACAAGTTCAACATCGCAGAAAGTGAAAAATGGATAAAGAATTTGTGGTATTTACTTACAAAGCAATATCACTCAGCAATGAAATCTGTGTCATCAGGCCCTTAGCAGCACAATGAGTGGATTCAGGTATGATGATTCTAACTGAAATAAGTCACACAGAAAAAGAAACATCATAAGATATCAGTAATACACGGAATGTAAACTTGGCTACACAGGAACTGAATTACAGAACAGAACAGGGTCTCAAATTTAGAAAACCAACTTATGCTTGCTTAAGGGTAAAGGTGAGTTGGGGTGCTGCATAAAACCAGAGATTGAAATGAGCACAGATAAAGTTCCTTAAGCCAAATATGGAATAGACAAGAGCTACTCCTTGCTCAACGAAATGGACTCAACACCGCATATTAAACGCCTAAGAATGTACCTGACTAGAAAGTATCTTAAAACCTATGGATTGCTATGTTTCCGAAAGAGAATCAAGCATGTGTACAGGGGCATGAACGCAGCAGTGATAGGATTGGAGAGGTTCGGTGAGCAAATGAAGACCCTTTGAAGTCATATTGCATGGTACCCATTACACGGGTCTCAACTCTCCAGGTTTAAGGTATTCTTCCTTCAGCTGAAACATGCATGTGGAACCCAGAGTATGATCAACCGTGTGAACGGGAGACGTGTTCAAATATGTCTCAGTTTTCCTCCCCTGGTACTCGGGTGCAACATTCCAGACCCTTTACTAACACTCTCCCGACTTGGAGAGTCAGCGCCTTTAACCTCCTGTTTGGCCCAGTTTGCAATTTCTGCGGAAGATGAACAGCAATAGGGAGAACCAATGAGAGACTAGCTGGAGGTGTCTGGACGGGCAAATTTAACTCTCATTTCCCACCAGGAAGAGGAAATAACCAAAGGCTCAGCCTGCCGTGCCGGAAACATATTAGGGCCTGAAGCCATCCTGCGGTGTTGCGGCCAGCTCAAAAGAAAGCGAGTTGAAGAAAGGAGCTCAGGGTCTCTGTAATTCACAAACCTGCAGAGTTATAAATGACAGCTATCGTCCAAAAATATACTGAAGTAAGGCTGCCAAGAGGACTTGAAAGCGGGGCAGAATTGCAGGATACCGATTTCAGGAGGTAGACTGGAATTGCATTGAAAGCATAGGAAAAGAGGCAGAACGTCCACAATGATGCACTTTGCCAAAAGGCCGTATGCGTTTTTTCCTGAATATATTCAGGAAAAAACGCATACGCCCTTTTTGGCCAACCAAGCAAGCTTGCAAAGGAAATCTGTACTACAATGAAGTCTCACTTCCCCCCGGTCAAAAGGGCCATCTGAAAAAAGTGTAAAACCCAGAAAGGCAGGACAGGCCATGGAGAACTGGGAGCCTTGTTATGCTGATGGGCGGGATGTAAATTGCCAACAGACACTCGGGAGATGTGTATGGTGTTTCCTGAAACATCTAAAAAACAAAGCAACAGAGCCTAGGGCACTTCCACTTATGGTCCTATATCTTAGGGAAATTAATATCAAAAAGACACAGCAACCCCAAAATTTGGGATGGCTCTTTTTACAGAAATCTCTTCTACGGCACAAGTTAAATATCCCAGAGAGCAAATAATGGATAAAGAAGTTGCGGTACTTATGTACAACAGAATACCACTCAGCAATGAAATCTATGTCACCAGGCCCGTACCAGCATAATGAGTGCATTGAGGCACGATGATTCTAAGTGAAATAAGTCACACAGAAAAAGAAACATCATAAGGTATCACTAATACACGGAATGTGAACTTGGCTACACATGAACTGAATTACAAAACAGAACAGGGTCTCAAGTTTAGAAAACCAACTTATGCCTGCTTAAGGGGGAAGGTGAGTTGGGGTGCTGCATAAAAGCAGAGTTTGAAATTAGCACAGATACCGTTCCATAAGCCAAATATGTAATAGACAAGAGCTACCCCTTGCTCAACGAAATGGATTCAACAATGAGGTATCACCTCACACCTGGTAGAATAGGCATCATTGAAAATCTACAAACAAAAAATGCTGGAAAGGGTGTGGAGAAAAGGAACCCTCTTCCACTATTGTTGGGAATATAAATTGATACAGTCATTATGGAGAACAATATGGAATTTCTTAAGAAACTAACAATAGAATTACCATATGATACAGCAATCCCAGTACTGGACATATACCCAGACAAAACCATAAATCAAAAAGAGTCATTCACCGCAATGTTCATTGCATCACTATTTACAATATCGAGGTAATGGAAGCAACCTAAATGCCCACAGACAGACGAATGCATAAAGCTGTGGTACATATATAAAATGGAATAATACTCAGCCATGAAAAGGAATGAAATTGGGTCATTTGTAGAGACGTCGATGGATCTAGAGACTGTCATACAGAGTGAAGTAAGTCAGAAAGAGAAAAACAAATCTTGTATATTCATGCATATATGTGGAACCTAGAAAAACTGTACAGATTAACCATTTTGCAAGGCATAAATAGAGCAACAGATGTAGACAACAAACGTATGGACAACAAGGGGGGAAAGCTGTTGGGGGGGTGGTGGTGGGAGGAGTTGAGAGACTGGGATTGGCATGTATACATTTATATGTATAAAATAGATAACCAATAAGAACCTGCTGTATAAAAATATAAAATAAAATTCAAAATTAAAAAGAAGTAAAATTTAAAAAATAAAACAGAAAAAACAATTATTCCCTGCACATACATGTATTTATATGAATAAATTATTTCCATGCTTATATCTGTAAATACAAAAAAGAGGAATAAAATCTACCTTGAACCAAAAACGAAAAAGAGAAAAAAAACACAGAACCCACCAGTTACACAGAGGAAAACCATATCAGGGCACTTGCTCCAGTTGTAAACAATTCTGAAGTTGGTCAGTGGTGGGGAATCGTCTCCCATTCAGCCAGCAGCCCCCACGCAACAAGCGTCCTCATTGCAAAGCTGGGGCACCGTGCCGAGGCATCTGTGAGTAAACGTGAGCTGAGCCCCAGGCCAGTTGCTGCTGAACTATTCCCACCCGTCCCAGGTAAAACACCTGAATATATACAAGGACTTGAAAGCCTAGAGGAAGGGCCATAGAGCCACACGAGTGACAGCATGCCGGCCGACTTGGTGCCTGCAGGCCAGCCAGGATGGTCCTGGCCCTGGGTGCTCTTCTGGAAGATTTCCATTTCCCTGCCTGAGATACCCGTCCTGTCCCTGCCCCCACTGCTTTTTTCCTTCCTCACCTCTGCCCAGGGAGAAATTCCAGCAGCAGGTATGGGTGACACATCCTCTTCTTTAGCAGGTGGCAGCCTGGCAACTGCTGCAGAAAGTCCAGCAGAGCCCCACTCACACTGGGCCACCCACAAAGCCGTGGCCTCTCACTCCCTCCCACCAGCCCAGCCCCGAGACTGCTGACAGGGCAGAGAAAATGGCGTCAGGCACGGCTGCAGGGGCTCTTGCTGCCTGGAGTGGTATTTATATTGATCTCAACCCAGGCACACCTGGGGAGGGCTGGCCGGCACGGTAAGGCTGCCCAGGTCAGCCAATCATCACCCCTCAGGGGCTCACAGTTGCAGAAAATGGAACTTGCTGAACCGGCCAGGTCCAAGGAACAGGTGTGGGCTCCTGAGAGTCAGGATAGACAAGGGGCTGCAGCTTTGGCTTGTTTTCTAATCATTTTATCTGGCCCATGAGTGGGAGACAACTTCAAGAAAACCCTCTCCTAATGAGAGGAACCCAGGAGTCAGGCAGAGGAGGGGTGGGTGGTGGTTGGAGACAGAGGCCTGGTGCCCCGGGTGCAGTGGAAGTCTCTGGAAGACCAGGTGGAGGGAGGCCTCACGGAGTGATGCCCAGGGTCACAGACTTGTCGCAGCTGCTGTTTGTTAGTTCAAGTCCTGCTCTGAGGTGCTCTGTGTCAGCTCTGAGCGACAGGTGAGCTGGGGGTGCTCTGCAATGAGGGCTATGTGCACGGTTCCTGTGTGCCCAGCCCTGCCACGGTACCTGCAAGGGTAGCTCTGTATCCTGGGAGGGGCCTGACCACGAGAGCCCCGTGGGCTGGGGTGGGGGTGGGGTACCTGCCCAGGTGAGCTCCATATTCTGGGATTGGTCTGACCACGAGAGCCCCATGGGCTGCTGGGGACCTGGTAAAGGATGTCAGGACAGTCAGTGAAGCCACCGAGGATATACCTCCAGTTGCTCCTAATTCCTACACCCTGCTGGTCATTCTACCAACCACCAGGACATGGTATTCTGTATTAGTCTTCAATGATGCCTTCTTTTGTATTCCATTAGTCCCAGAGTCACAAGAAATTTTGGCTTGTGAGTGGCAGGACTCAACATACAACTAAAACAATACTTCCGGGCCGTCTGGCCCCAAGGGTGCAAAAATTCCCACACCATCTTTGGGGAAAGCTTAGCTAAAGACCTAAAAGTTCTACCTCTGGAAAAGGAAACCCTCCTTCAATATGCAGACGACATTCTGATCACCAGCCCTACTAAGGAGGCCTCTGAACTACCAAGCCAATAAAGGATAGAAGTTGTCCAAGAAAAAGCTCAAATATCACAGACTGCGGTGACCTGCCTGGGCTTCATTCTCACAGAAGGTCAGAGAAGCCCATCCCAGGAAAGGGAAGAAACCATTTTCAGCCTTACCCCTTTCTAAAACTAGAAGACAGCTTAGGGGTTCCTGGGGAGGCCAGGGTTTGCTGCTTCTGGATCCCTAGCTACAGTCTACTAGCTGGGCCTCTATATGAAACACTGAAAGGAAAAGATGATGATCCTTTTGAATAGAATCCAGAAGTGGCCTTTCAAGAATGGAAAGAGCAGTCAATTCAGACCCTTGCCCTGGAACTCCCAATTTAGCTAAACCCTTTGACCTTTACATTCCCGGTGAAAGGTGAATCGCCATTGGAGAATTAGTGCAAAAACTGGGACCACTTGAAATGGAACAATGCAAGAATGCCATCCAGGTAGGATAAACTACGGTCACTAAGGGGCTTGGCCCACTGCCACATCTGGCCAAGATACTGGCGGTATCTAAAAACCTGGAAATCAGCAGCCCAAAAGGCCACCTCCCTCCTAAGGGAAAAGGACCCCACGTGGTGATCCTAACCACCAACCATGCCCTGAAGTTGCAGGGTTCGCTCCGTGGGCACACCGACCTCGAGTGAGGAGGCCCTCCAACTCCAACATCCAGAGAGATAACCGGGGGCAACAGGGCACCATGACGACTCGTGTGAACATCACTTGACCTGGAGTTTCTCTCATAAAACAACAAGAGTGTGTCCCAAAAGAGTAGACTACTGCTTGCAGGACTTACTGCACCCAGAGGGGAGCTAATAATCTTGGCGGGGGAACAGTATACCACACTGTCACCATAGAAAAGCCTACAGACACCATGATGATGGTGGCCAATAAGACCGGCTGGACTCCTGTTTACTTCAAAAGGCTGTTGACTCAGTAGCCATCATGGTCCTTGATCACCACTGACCCTGGACTGTCTGGGAGTTGAGCGGGCAGGGCTCTGACACCTGGTGCTGTTTGTATGTTAATTCAGGGGCCTAACTGAAGAAAGCGCAGACTACTGGTCAGAGCATCTAGGCTGGCAGAGACGGTCAGCCTAAGGTGGCCGAACAAATGTGGGGCGGGGTGAAACCAGCCCCCACAGCGTCTCTGCACATCTCTTTCCTGGACCCTTAAAGGTCATTAGAATCTATAACACTTCCAATGCTGGTGCTCAGGTGGACGAGCAGGGAGGCAGGGGTCCTGGGGACAATCAACGTCACCGGGAGGCTGCTGGGGAGAAGCTCTGACCCTCGCCCCAGGGTATGAGGGCTCCCAACTCAGCACTCAGCAGTTACAGAAGAAGGGTCTGCACCCTCAGCACTCCAAGAATGAGGAACGGGACAAAAGGCAGAGGAGGGGTTTGTCCCCAGCAAAGCCCATTAAAAATCCCTGGGAGATAAAAATAGAATCTGGGCAATAAAGTCAAGTCTAACCTTTTTTATCCTTTGTGCTTTGTCTAATTTCACGTGCTCCTAGGGTCCCGCATGCAGAGGTTCCACACCCGGCACTTCAGACCAGATTTTCTAGTGCAGAATGGCTGGGTCGACACCTCAGCTCCTGGGGCCCAGTGCAGACTCCACGATATAGAGCCTGAGCTACAGCCAACCCAGCCCTCGAGAGCTCCGCCGCCTCCCTCCCTCCCACTGACTCTGACAGGATCTCTACACAGCAGCCCAGCCCACAGCCCATGGGGTAGTGCATGCTCTCACCTCTCCATTCTCTGATCAAAATATAAAGTTTCCTTTGCTTGTGAACCAAACTCAGTCTCGATCTCTTGGCCCCAATGACACTGGGCAGGGGGACACTTGTTGGGGTCCACTCTGGAGGATCAGTAACAGAAATTGAGACTATTGTAACCTCAATGAACAGATGTGTGAGCCAAACTGTAGTTATCATAGAACAGTGTATAAGGCTCGGGTAAAATAAGATGTTTTTAACACTTCCATTTGATATTTCCATCACTTTTTATAAGCAAGTTCAGTGAAAAGGTTTGTCTTATTTGTCAGGTCAATATTAGAGAAACGAAGTGATTTCTTTCCAAGGATGTACAGCTAATAATCTTGGTTAAACCTTCAATCTTGTTTTAAATGCTTTTCCATTGAAAATGATACCTCTCTTTCAGCTCCCCCATTTCTGAGAAGTATAAAATCTTATAATTTATTATTACCAAAGGGGAAAGGTGGGAGGAGGGATAAATTAACAGTTTGGAATGAACACATACACACTGCTATGTATAAAATAGATCATCAACAAGGAACTACTGTATAGCACAGGGAACTACACTCAACATTTTGCAATAACCTATAAGGGGAAATAATCTGAAAAAGAATAGATATTTTTATTGACATCATCTATCAATGACAGTTAAAGTGTAGCCTAAGGGAAGCTGGTGGTGAGTGCTTCTGACCCTGAAGACTTCAATCATCTAAAGTTTGGACTCTGCCTACTCCCCAAGGCCCTTAATGAACATATGTGTAGCCGTAGCTTAAAAACTTCCCCAGTTTGGGTTTTGGAGAGACACTGATTTTGAAAAAGCCCTGGTGTTCTCCTTACATGAATGGGACTCTTCCTACTGCTAAAACATGTCTGTCACACCCAGAGGATGGTATACCTTCTGATCGGGAAGAGTTTGGAAAAGGCATCTCATCTCCTCATCTCCTGGTGCTCGGGTTCACCCCTCCAGCGTCTTTACTAACAGTCTCCCCACTTGGAGATGTCAGCACTGTCAACATCCTGTTGCGTACAGTTTGGAATTTGTCCAGAGGATGAAGCGGAAGGATGAGGAACAATGAGAGACAAGTCCTAGGTGTTCAGACAGGCACATGTCACTCTAATTTCCAATCAGGAAGACGAATTGACCAAAGGCTAGGGTTGCCCATGGAAACAGTATAGGGCTTGAGGAAATCCCGCTGCTTTGTGGCCAGTTCCCATAAACACGAGTTGAACAATGGAACTCAGGGGCAGTAAAATTCACAAAACTGCAGAGTTGAAAATATCCATCACTGAAAAATGTCTTGAGGAAAGTCAGAGAAAAGGACTTGTAAGCAAGGGAGAATGGCAGGAAAGGGATTTGAGGAGGTAGAAAGGACTCGCCATTAAGCACAAGAAAAGGAGCTGAACATTGCCAACATTGCAGTTGGCCAAAAAGGGTGTATGCGTTCTTTTCTGTATATATTCAAGAAAAGGGCATACACTTTTTTAGCCAACCAAACAGGTGGGCACTGGAAGTCAATACTACAAAAGATATCACTTCGCATCAGTCAGAAGAGCCATCCTCATAAAGCGTAAACAACAGAAATGCAGGACAGGGCAACGAGAAGAGGGAGCCCTGTGAGACTTATAGTGGAAATGTATATTGCCAACGGCCATTCTGGAGAAGTGTATTGTGTTTACTAAAGCATCTAAAAAATGAGCTACAGAGCATAGGGCACTTGCACTCATGGGCGTATATCTTGGGAAAAACAAAAATCGAGAGGACACAGGCACCCCAATGTTTACCCCCTCTCTGTTTAAAAGATCCTCGACTAGGATATAACTTAAATGTCTCTGGAGGGAAAAAATGGATAGAGATGTGGTACTTAGGTAGAGTGGAATATTATTCAGCCTGGAAATCAATGAAATATGGCCAGTTGTAACGACTCCGGAGGAGTTACGTATGATCATTCTAAGTGACAGAATTCAAAAAGAAAAAGACACATATCATAAGATATCACTTAAAGGTGGAATCCAAAATGGCTACACATGAAATAAATTACAAAACAAAAACATAGTCAAATATGTAGAAAACACGCATAAGGCTGCTAAACGGGAAAGGTGGGGAGGGGTGAGGCATCATCCAGGAGGTTGAAATTAGCAAAGATACCATTCCAAATACCAAACTGATAATCAACAAGGCCTACACGGTAGCTAAAAGAACTGCACTCAGCACACTCAAGTCACCGGAAAAGAATATATACGACTGGTAAGAATCTGAAAAAGAATTTATTGATGTCTCTCTGTACGCGAATCAAGTGGATGTACAGCAGCAAGAAACAGAGCTTTGAAAATCAGCTGTAACCAATATAGTAATAAATTGAAAAAAATAAACGACAGAGAGACAGAGAAAACCTCTTACAACTTTTCCTCAGGGACGGTGATGCAACATGGATTGAACACATCTAGACCCACAGCAGGATGAGACATAAGGCTGGAAACTGTTTGCGCTAAGAGAAATGTGAGGTTGGGTGAGGAAATGCACACCCTTTAAAGTAATACTACCTGGTACCCATTCAATGGGTCCCAAATCTGCAGGTTCAAGGGATCTTCCTACAGCTAAAACATGCATGGAAAACCCAGAGGACTGTACACCATGTGATCGGGAGATGTGTCTAAAATGCACCTCATTTATCCTCTCCTGGTGCTCCTGTTCACCATTCCAGCCACGCTACTTAGAATCTCCCCACTTGGAGAATCAGCACATTTAAACTTCTGTTTCACACATTTTGCAAATTGTGAGGAGGATGAACGGGAAGAGGGGGGACCAATGAGAGAAGAGTTGTAGGGGTTTGGACGGGCACATATCACTCTAATTTCCCATTAAGAATAAGAATTAAAGAAAGGCTCAGCCTGCCTCGCCGGAGCCAAAATAGGGCCTGAAGCAATCCTGCGGGTTTGAGGCCAGCTCACAAAAGAGCAACTTAAACAATGGAGCTCAGGGTCACTGCAATTCACAAACCTGCAGAGTTATAAATGAAAACTAACGTCCAAAAATATGTTGAGGTAAGGCAAAGAAGAGGATCTGAATGCAAGACAGAATTGCAAGAAACAGATTTCAAGAGATAGATTGGACTCGTCTTTAACGCACATGAAAAGCGGCAGAATTTCGACAATGATGCAGTTGGCCCAAAAGGGCGTATGCGTTTTTTCCTGATTATATCCAGGAAAAAACGCATACGCACTTTATGGGCAACGAAGCAAGCAAGCAATGCAAATGTGCACAACAAAGAAGTCTCACTTCCCACCGGTCAAAAGGGCCATCCTAAAAAATTGTAAAAACCAGAAATGCAGGACAGGCCATGGAGAACAGGGAGCCTTTATACGCTGATGGGCAGTGTGTGAACTGCCGAGAGCCACTCTGGAGAAGTGTATGGTGGTTCCTAAATCATCTAAAAAACAGAGCTACAGAGCATAGGACACTTCCAATCATGGGAGTATATCTAGGGAAGTCTAAAAATCAACAAGACACAAGCACACCACTGTTTAGGGCTACTCTGTTTACAAGAACCTCAACTTCAGTACACCTTAAATATCCCAGGAAAGAGAACAATGGATAAAGAAGATGTGGTACTTATGTACAATGGAATATCTCTTCACCATGAAATCAATGTAATAAGGCTAGTAGAAGGATAAAGAGTGGATTTAGGTCCGATAATACTACTTGAAATAAGTCAAACAGAAAAAGAAACATATCATAAGATATCACTTATAGAGGGAGGGTAAATATGGCTGCACAAGAAATGAATTACAGAACAGAACAGTGTCTCACATTTAGAAAACACACTTATGTCAGCTTAAGGGGAAAGGAGAGGTGGGGTGATGCATAAAACCAGAGTTTGAAATTAGCACAGATACCGTTCAATAAACCAAATAGGTATTAGACAAGATCTACACCTTGCTCAATGAACAGGCCTCAACACACCCTATACACCGCAGAGAAATATATCTGAGGAATAAGAATCTTAAAACCCATGTATTGATATATCTCCATAAGGGAATCAAGTGTGTGCAGAGCGGCACAAACACAGCAGTGAAAAGGAGCTAAACCCCATTATAGAAATAAATTTTAAAAACAAAACGCTGAAACAATGAAAGAGAGAAAAATTCTTACAAAATTCGCTCAGGGGCTGTGATGCAACCTGGATTGACCACATATAAACCCACAGCTGGATAAGACATAAGGCTGGACACTTGGGGCTGACAGGATTGGTGAGCTTTGGTGAGCAACTGCCGAAAGTTTAATGCAATACTTCATGCTACTCAGTCCAAGGGTCCCAACACTCCAGGTTGAAGGGAATCTTCCTACAGCTAAACCATGCTTGGGAAACCCAGCGACTGGTATACCATATGATCGGGAAAGGTTTCTAAAACGCACCTCATTTTTCCTCTCCTGGGGCTCCGGATCGACATTCCAGCCGCTTTACTAACAACATCCCCACATGGAGTCAATGCCTTTAAGTTCTGGTATCGCACAGTCTGCAGTTAGTGCAGAGGATGAATGGGAATAGGGGGAACCAGTGAGAAACTAGCTGTAGCGGTTTCAATGGGCACATGTCACTCTAATATCACATCAGTAAGAAGAATTAACCAAAGGCACAGCAAGGTGCCCCAGAAGAAAAATAGGGCTTCAAGGAATCCTGTGGTTATGGGGCAAGACCACAAAAATAAGAGCTAAAAAATGGAGCTAAGGGCCACTGCAATTCAAAAACCTGCAGAGTTATAAAGGCCAACTATTTTTAAAAAATATATTGAGGTAAGGCTATGAAGAGGCATTGAAAGCAAGGCAGAATTGCAGGAAACCGATTTCAGGAGGTAGACTGGAATTGCATTGAAAGCATAGGAAAAGAGGCAGAACGTCCACAATGATGCACTTGGCCAAAAAGGGGCGTATGCGTTTTTTCCTGAATATATTCAGGAAAAAACGCATACGCCCCTTTTTGGCCAACCAAGCAAGCTTGCAAAGGAAATCTGCACTACAATGAAGTCTCACGTCCCCCCGGTCAAAAGGGCCATCTGAAAAAAGTGTAAAATCCATAAAGGCACGACAGGCCATGGAGAACTGGGAGCCTTCTTATGCTGATGGGCGGGATGTAAATTGCCAACAGCCACTCTGGAGAAGTGTATGGTGTTTCCTGAAACATCTAAAAAACAAAGCAACAGAGCCTAGGGCACTTCCACTTATGGTCCTATAGCTTAGGGAAATTAAAATCAAAAAGACACAGCCACCCCAAAGTTTGGGACGGCTCTGTTTACAAGAACCTCGTTTACGGTACAAGTTCAATATCGCAGAAAGTGAAAAATGGATAAAGAACTTGTGGTACTTACGTACAATGCAATATCACTCAGCAATGAAATCTATGTCATCAGGCCCGTAGCAGCATAATGAGTGGATTCAGGTATGATGATTCGAACTGAAATAAGTCACACAGAAAAGAAACATCATAAGGTATCACTAATACACAGAATGTGAATTTGGCTACACATGAACTGAATTACAAAACAGAACAGTGTCTCAAGTTTAGAAAACCAACTTATGCTTGCTTAAGGGGGAAGGTGAGTTGGGGTGCTGCATAAAACCAGAGATTGAAATGAGCACAGATAAAGTTCCTTAAGCCAAATATGGAATAGACAAGAGCTACTCCTTGCTCAACGAAATGGACTCAACACCCCATATTAAACGCCTAAGAATGTACCTGACTAGTAAGTATCTTAAAACCTATGGATTGCTATGTCTCCAAAAGAGAATCAAGCGTGTGTACAGGGGCATAAACGCAGCAGTGATAGGATTGGAGAGGTTCGGTGAGCAAATGAAGACCCTTTGAAGTCATATAGCATGGTACCCATTACACGGGTCTCAACTCTCCAGGTTTAAGGTATTCTTCCTTCAGCTAAAACATGCATGTGGAACCCAGAGTATGATCAACCGTGTGAACGGGAGACGTGTTCAAATATGTCTCAGTTTTCCTCCCCTGGTACTCGGGTGCAACATTCCAGACGCTTTACTAACACTCTCCCCACTTGGAGAGTCAGCACCTTTAACCTCCTGTTTGGCCCCGTTTGCAATTTCTGCGGAAGATGAACAGGAATAGGGAGAACCAATGAGAGACTAGCTGGAGGTGTCTGGACGGGCAAATTTAACTCTCATTTCCCACCAGAAAGAGGAAATAACCAAAGGCTCAGCATGCCGTGCCGGAACCAGATTAGGGCCTGAAGCCATCCAGCGGTGTTGCAGCCAGCTCACAAGAAAACGAGTTGAAGAAAGGAGCTCAGGGGCACTGTAACTCACAAACCTGCAGAGTTATAAATGACAGCTATCGTCCAAAAATAGACTGAAGTAAGGCTGCCAAGAGGACTTGAAAGCGGGGCAGAATTGCAGGAAACCGATTTCAGGAGGTAGACTGGAATTGCATTGAAAGCATAGGAAAAGAGGCAGAACGTCCACAATGATGCACTTGGCCAAAAAGGGCGTATGCGTTTTTTCCTGAATATATTCAGGAAAAAACGCATACGCCCTATTTGGCCAACCAAGCAAGCTTGCAAAGGAAATCTGCACTACAATGAAGTCTCACTTCCCCCCGGTCAAAAGGGCCATCTGAAAAAAGTGTAAAATCCAGAAAGGCAGGACAGGCCATAGAGAACTGGGAGCCTTGTTATGCTGATGGGCGGGATGTAAATTGCCAACAGACACTCGGGAGAAGTGTATGGTGTTTCCTGAAACATCGAAAAAACAAAGCAACAGAGCCTAGGGCACTTCCACTTATGGTCCTATAGCTTAGGGAAATTAAAATCAAAAAGACACAGCCACCCCAAAGTTTGGGACGGCTCTGTTTACAAGAACCTCGTTTACAGTACAAGTTCAACATCGCAGAAAGTGAAAAATGGATAAAGAAGTTGTGGTATTTACTTACAAAGCAATATCACTCAGCAATGAAATCTATGTCATCAGGCCCTTAGCAGCACAATGAGTGGATTCAGGTATGATGATTCTAACTGAAATAAGTCACACAGAAAAAGAAACATCAGAAGATATCAGTAATACACGGAATGTAAACTTGGCTACA
Source organism: Stenella coeruleoalba (assembly GCF_951394435.1). Classification (NCBI taxonomy): domain Eukaryota; kingdom Metazoa; phylum Chordata; class Mammalia; order Artiodactyla; family Delphinidae; genus Stenella; species Stenella coeruleoalba. The sequence continues at coordinate 942,192 of NW_027646341.1, read as the reverse complement.
CAGGAACTGAATTACAGAACAGAACAGGGTCTCAAATTTAGAAAACCAACTTATGCTTGCTTAAGGGGAAAGGTGAGTTGGGGTGCTGCATAAAACCAGAGATTGAAATGAGCACAGATAAAGTTCCTTAAGCCAAATATGGAATAGACAAGAGCTACTCCTTGCTCAACGAAATGGACTCAACACCGCATATTAAACGCCTAAGAATGTACCTGACTTGTAAGTATCTTAAAACCTATGGATTGCTATGTCTCCGAAAGAGAATCAAGCATGTGTACAGGGGCATAAATGCAGCAGTGATAGGACTGGAGAGGTTCGTGAGCAAATGAAGACCCTTTGAAGTCATATTGCATGGTACCCATTCCACGGGTTTCAACTACCCAGGTTTAAGGTATTCTTCCTTCAGCTAAAACATGCATGTGGAACCTAGAGTATGATCAACCATGTGATCGGGAGACGTGTTCAAATATGTCTCAGTTTTCGTACCCTGGTACTCGGGTGCAACATTGCAGACGCTTACTAACACTCTCCCCACTTGGAGAGTCAGTCCCTTTAACCTCCTGTTTGGCCCAGTTTGCAATTTCTGCGGAAGATGAACAGGAACAGCGAGAATCAATGAGAGACTAGCTGGAGGTGTCTGGATGGGCAAATTTAACTCTCATTTCCCACCAGGAAGAGGAATTAACGAAAGGCTCAGCATGCCGTGCCAGAACCAGATTAGGGCCTGAAGACATCCTGCGGTGTTGCGGCCAGGTCACAAGAAAGCGAATTGAAGAAAGGAGCTCAGGGGCACTGTAATTCACAAACCTGCAGAGTTATAAATGACAGCTATCGTCCAAAAATAGACTGAAGTAAGGCTGCCAAGAGGACTTGAAAGCGGGGCAGAATTGCAGGAAACCGATTTCAGGAGGTAGACTGGAATTGCATTGAAAGCATAGGAAAAGAGGCAGAACGTCCACAATGATGCACTTGGCCAAAAAGTGCGTATGCGTTTTTTCCTGAATATATTCAGGAAAAAACGCATACGCACTTTTTGGCCAACCAAGCAAACCTGCAAAGGAAATCTGCACTACAATGAAGTCTCACTTCCCCCCGGTCAAAAGGGCCATCTGAAAAAAGTGTAAAATCCAAAAAGGCAGGACAGGCCATGGAGAACTGGGAACCTTGTTATGGTGATGGGCGGGATGTAAATTGCCAACAACCACTGGAGAGTAGTGTATGGTGTTTCCTGAAACATCTAAAAAACAAAGCAACAGAGCCTAGGGCACTTCCACTTATGGTCCTATAGCTTAGGGAATTTAAAATCAAAAAGACACAGCCACCCCAAAGTTTGGAACGGCTCTGTTTACAAGAACCTCGTTTACAGTACAAGTTCAACATCGCAGAAAGTGAAAAATGGATAAAGAAGTTGTGGTATTTACTTACAAAGCAATATCACTCAGCATTGAAATCTGTTTCATCAGGCCCTTAGCAGCACAATGAGTGGATTCAGGTATGATGATTCTAACTGAAATAAGTCACACAGAAAAAGAAACATCATAAGATATCAGTAATACACGGAATGTAAACTTGGCTACACAGGAACTGAATTACAGAACAGAACAGGGGCTCAAATTTAGAAAACCAACTTATGCTTGCTTAAGGGGAAAGGTGAGTTGGGGTGCTGCATAAAACCAGAGATTGAAATGAGCACAGATAAAGTTCCTTAAGCCAAATATGGAATAGACAAGAGCTACTCCTTGCTCAACGAAATGGACTCAACACCGCATATTAAACGCCTAAGAATGTACCTGACTAGTAAGTATCTTAAAACCTATGGATTGCTATGTCTCCGAAAGAGAATCAAGCATGTGTACAGGGGCATAAACGCAGCAGTGATAGGACTGGAGAGGTTCGTGAGCAAATGAAGACCCTTTGAAGTCATATTGCATGGTACCCATTCCACGGGTTTCAACTACCCAGGTTTAAGGTATTCTTCCTTCAGCTAAAACATGCATGTGGAACCTAGAGTATGATCAACCATGTGATCGGGAGACGTGTTCAAATATGTCTCAGTTTTCGTACCCTGGTACTCGGGTGCAACATTCCAGACGCTTACTAACACTCTCCCCACTTGGAGAGTCAGTCCCTTTAACCTCCTGTTTGGCCCAGTTTGCAATTTCTGCGGAAGATGAACAGGAACAGCGAGAATCAATGAGAGACTAGCTGGAGGTGTCTGGATGGGCAAATTTAACTCTCATTTCCCACCAGGAAGAGGAATTAACCAAAGGCTCAGCGTGCCGTGCCAGAACCAGATTAGGGCCTGAAGACATCCTGCGGTGTTGCGGCCAGGTCACAAGAAAGCGAGTTGAAGAAAGGAGCTCAGGGGCACTGTAATTCACAAACCTGCAGAGTTATAAATGACAGCTATCGTCCAAAAATAGACTGAAGTAAGGCTGCCAAGAGGACTTGAAAGCGGGGCAGAATTGCAGGAAACCGATTTCAGGAGGTAGACTGGAATTGCATTGAAAGCATAGGAAAAGAGGCAGAACGTCCACAATGATGCACTTGGCCAAAAAGTGCGTATGCGTTTTTTCCTGAATATATTCAGGAAAAAACGCATACGCACTTTTTGGCCAACCAAGCAAACCTGCAAAGGAAATCTGCACTACAATGAAGTCTCACTTCCCCCCGGTCAAAAGGGCCATCTGAAAAAAGTGTAAAATCCAAAAAGGCAGGACAGGCCATGGAGAACTGGGAACCTTGTTATGGTGATGGGCGGGATGTAAATTGCCAACAACCACTGGAGAGTAGTGTATGGTGTTTCCTGAAACATCTAAAAAACAAAGCAACAGAGCCTAGGGCACTTCCACTTATGGTCCTATAGCTTAGGGAATTTAAAATCAAAAAGACACAGCCACCCCAAAGTTTGGAACGGCTCTGTTTACAAGAACCTCGTTTACAGTACAAGTTCAACATTGCAGAAAGTGAAAAATGGATAAAGAAGTTGTGGTATTTACTTACAAAGCAATATCACTCAGCATTGAAATCTGTTTCATCAGGCCCTTAGCAGCACAATGAGTGGATTCAGGTATGATGATTCTAACTGAAATAAGTCACACAGAAAAAGAAACATCATAAGATATCAGTAATACACGGAATGTAAACTTGGCTACACAGGAACTGAATTACAGAACAGAACAGGGTCTCAAATTTAGAAAACCAACTTATGCTTGCTTAAGGGGAAAGGTGAGTTGGGGTGCTGCATAAAACCAGAGATTGAAATGAGCACAGATAAAGTTCCTTAAGCCAAATATGGAATAGACAAGAGCTACTCCTTGCTCAACGAAATGGACTCAACACCGCATATTAAACGCCTAAGAATGTACCTGACTTGTAAGTATCTTAAAACCTATGGATTGCTATGTCTCCGAAAGAGAATCAAGCATGTGTACAGGGGCATAAACGCAGCAGTGATAGGACTGGAGAGGTTCGTGAGCAAATGAAGACCCTTTGAAGTCATATTGCATGGTACCCATTCCACGGGTTTCAACTACCCAGGTTTAAGGTATTCTTCCTTCAGCTAAAACATGCATGTGGAACCTAGAGTATGATCAACCATGTGATCGGGAGACGTGTTCAAATATGTCTCAGTTTTCGTACCCTGGTACTCGGGTGCAACATTCCAGACGCTTACTAACACTCTCCCCACTTGGAGAGTCAGTCCCTTTAACCTCCTGTTTGGCCCAGTTTGCAATTTCTGCGGAAGATGAACAGGAACAGCGAGAATCAATGAGAGACTAGCTGGAGGTGTCTGGATGGGCAAATTTAACTCTCATTTCCCACCAGGAAGAGGAATTAACCAAAGGCTCAGCGTGCCGTGCCAGAACCAGATTAGGGCCTGAAGACATCCTGCGGTGTTGCGGCCAGGTCACAAGAAAGCGAGTTGAAGAAAGGAGCTCAGGGGCACTGTAATTCACAAACCTGCAGAGTTATAAATGACAGCTATCGTCCAAAAATAGACTGAAGTAAGGCTGCCAAGAGGACTTGAAAGCGGGGCAGAATTGCAGGAAACCGATTTCAGGAGGTAGACTGGAATTGCATTGAAAGCATAGGAAAAGAGGCAGAACGTCCACAATGATGCACTTGGCCAAAAAGTGCGTATGCGTTTTTTCCTGAATATATTCAGGAAAAAACGCATACGCACTTTTTGGCCAACCAAGCAAACCTGCAAAGGAAATCTGCACTACAATGAAGTCTCACTTCCCCCCGGTCAAAAGGGCCATCTGAAAAAAGTGTAAAATCCAAAAAGGCAGGACAGGCCATGGAGAACTGGGAACCTTGTTATGGTGATGGGCGGGATGTAAATTGCCAACAACCACTGGAGAGTAGTGTATGGTGTTTCCTGAAACATCTAAAAAACAAAGCAACAGAGCCTAGGGCACTTCCACTTATGGTCCTATAGCTTAGGGAATTTAAAATCAAAAAGACACAGCCACCCCAAAGTTTGGAACGGCTCTGTTTACAAGAACCTCGTTTACAGTACAAGTTCAACATCGCAGAAAGTGAAAAATGGATAAAGAAGTTGTGGTATTTACTTACAAAGCAATATCACTCAGCATTGAAATCTGTGTCATCAGGCCCTTAGCAGCACAATGAGTGGATTCAGGTATGATGATTCTAACTGAAATAAGACATAGAAAAAGAAACATCATAAGATATCAGTAATACACGGAATGTAAACTTGGCTACACAGGAACTGAATTACAGAACAGAACAGGGGCTCAAATTTAGAAAACCAACTTATGCTTGCTTAAGGGGAAAGGTGAGTTGGGGTGCTGCATAAAACCAGAGATTGAAATGAGCACAGATAAAGTTCCTTAAGCCAAATATGGAATAGACAAGAGCTACTCCTTGCTCAACGAAATGGACTCAACACCGCATATTAAACGCCTAAGAATGTACCTGACTAGTAAGTATCTTAAAACCTATGGATTGCTATGTCTCCGAAAGAGAATCAAGCATGTGTACAGGGGCATAAACGCAGCAGTGATAGGATTGGAAAGCTTCAGTGAGCAAATGAAGACCCTTTGAAGTCATATTGCATGGTACCCATTCCACGGGTTTCAACTACCCAGGTTTTAGGTATTCTTCCTTCAGGTAAAACATGCATGTGGAACCCAGAGTATGATCAACCATGTGATCGGGAGACGTGTTCAAATATGTCTCAGTTTTCGTACGCTGGTACTCAGGTGCAACATTCCAGACGCTTTACTAACACTCTCCCGACTTGGAGAGTCAGTCCCTTTAACCTCCTGTTTGGCCCAGTTTGCAATTTCTGCGGAAGATGAACAGGAATAGCGAGAACCAATGAGAGACTAGCTGGAGGTGTCTGGACGGGCAAATTTAACTCTCATTTCCCACCAGGAAGAGGAATTAACCAAAGGCTCAGCGTGCCGTGCCGGAACCAGATTAGGGCCTGAAGCCATCCTGCGGTGTTGCGGCCAGCTCACAAGAAAGCGAGTTGAAGAAAGGAGCTCAGGGGCACTGTAATTCACAAACCTGCAGAGTTATAAATGACAGCTATCGTCCAAAAATAGACTGAAGTAAGGCTGCCAAGAGGACTTGAAAGCGGGGCAGAATTGCAGGAAACCGATTTCAGGAGGTAGACTGGAATTGCATTGAAAGCATAGGAAAAGAGGCAGAACGTCCACAATGATGCACTTGGCCAAAAAGGGCGTATGCGTTTTTTCCTGAATATATTCAGGAAAAAACGCATACGCCCTTTTTGGCCAACCAAGCAAGCTTGCAAAGGAAATCTGCACTACAATGAAGTCTCACTTCCCCCCGGTCAAAAGGGCCATCTGAAAAAAGTGTAAAATCCAGAAAGGCAGGACAGGCCATGGAGAACTGGGAGCCTTGTTATGCTGATGGGCGGGATGTAAATTGCCAACAACCACTCGGGAGAAGTGTATGGTGTTTCCTGAAACATCTAAAAAACAAAGCAACAGAACCTAGGGCACTTCCACTTATGGTCCTATAGCTTAGGGAAATTAAAATCAAAAAGACACAGCCACCCCAAAGTTTGGAACGGCTCTGTTTACAAGAACCTCGTTTACAGTACAAGTTCAACATCGCAGAAAGTGAAAAATGGATAAAGAAGTTGTGGTATTTACTTACAAAGCAATATCACTCAGCAATGAAATCTGTGTCATCAGGCCCTTAGCAGCACAATGAGTGGATTCAGGTATGATGATTCTAACTGAAATAAGTCACACAGAAAAAGAAACATCATAAGATATCAGCAATACACGGAATGTAAACTTGGCTACACAGGAACTGAATTACAGAACAGAACAGGGTCTCAAATTTAGAAAACCAACTTATTCTTGCTTAAGGGTAAAGGTGAGTTGGGGTGCTGCATAAAACCAGAGATTGAAATGAGCACAGATAAACTTCCTTAAGCCAAATATGGAATAGACAAGAACTACTCCTTGCTCAACGAAATGGACTCAACACCGCATATTAAACGCCTAAGAATGTACCTGTCTAGTAAGTATCTTAAAACCTATGGATTGCTATCTCTCCGAAAGAGAATCAAGCATGTGTACAGGGGCATAAACGCAGCAGTGATAGGATTGGAGAGGTTCGTGAGCAAATGAAGACCCTTTGAAGTCATATTGCATGGTACCCATTACACGGGTCTCAACTACCCAGGTTTAAGGTATTCTTCCTTCAGCTAAAACATGCATGTGGAACCCAGAGTATGATCAACCGTGTGAACGGGAGACGTGTTCAAATATGTCTCAGTTTTCCTCCCCTGGTACTCGGGTGCAACAATCCAGACGCTTTACTAACATTCTCCCCACTTGGAGAGTCAGCACCTTTAACCTCCTGTTTGGCCCCGTTTGCAATTTCTGCGGAAGATGAACAGGAATAGGGAGAACCAATGAGAGACTAGCTGGAGGTGTCTGGACGGGCAAATTTAACTCTCATTTCCCACCAGAAAGAGGAAATAACCAAAGGCTCAGCATGCCGTGCCGGAACCAGATTAGGGCCTGAAGCCATCCAGCGGTGTTGCAGCCAGCTCACAAGAAAACGAGTTGAAGAAAGGAGCTCAGGGGCACTGTAATTCACAAACCTGCAGAGTTATAAATGACAGCTATCGTCCAAAAATAGACTGAAGTAAGGCTGCCAAGAGGACTTGAAAGCGGGGCAGAATTGCAGGAAACCGATTTCAGGAGTTAGACTGCAATTGCACTGAAAGCATAGGAAAAGAGGCAGAACGTCCACAATGATGCACTTGGCCAAAAAGGGCGTATGCGTTTTTTCCTGAATATATTCAGGAAAAAACGCATACGCGCTTTTTGGCCAACCAAGCAAGCTTGCAAAGGAAATCTGCACTACAATGAAGTCTCACTTCCCCCCGGTCAAAAGGGCCATCTGAAAAAAGTGTAAAATCCAGAAAGGCAGAACAGGACATGGAGAACTGGGAGCCTTGTTATGCTGATGGGCGGGATGTAAATTGCCAACAACCACATGGGAGAAGTGTATGGTGTTTCCTGAAACATCGAGAAAACAAAGCAACAGAGCCTAGGGCACTTCCACTTATGGTCCTATAGCTTAGGGAAATTAAAATCAAAAAGACACAGCCACCCCAAAGTTTGGGACGGCTCTGTTTACAAGAACCTCGTTTACAGTACAAGTTCAACATCGCAGAAAGTGAAAAATGGATAAAGAAGCTGTGGTATTTACCTACAAAGCAATAACACTCAGCAATGAAATCTATGTCATCAGGCCCTTAGCAGCACAATGAGTGGATTCAGGTATGATGATTCTAACTGAAGTAAGTCACACAGAAAAAGAAACATCATAAGATATCAGTAATACACGGAATGTAAACTTGGCTACACAGGAACTGAATTACAGAACAGAACAGGGTCTCAATTTAGAAAACCAACTTATGCTTGCTTAAGGGTAAAGGTGAGTTGGGGTGCTGCATAAAACCAGAGATTGAAATGAGCACAGATAAAGTTCCTTAAGTCAAATATGGAATAGACAAGAGCTACTCCTTGCTCAAGGAAATGGACTCAACACCGCATATTAAACGCCTAAGAATGTACCTGACTAGTAAGTATCTTAAAACCTATGGATTGCTATGTCTCCGAAAGAGAATCAAGCATGTGTACAGGGGCATTAACGCAGCAGTGATAGGATTGGAGAGGTTCGGTGAGCAAATGAAGACCCTTTGAAGTCATATTGCATGGTACCCATTCCACGGGTTTCAACTACCCAGGTTTAAGGTATTCTTCCTTCAGCTAAAACATGCATGTGGAACCAAGAGTATGATCATCCGTGTGAACGGGAGATGTGTTCAAATATGTCTCAGTTTTCGTACCCTGGTACTCGGGTGCAACATTCCAGACGCTTTACTAACACTCTCCCGACTTGGAGAGTCAGCGCCTTTAACCTCCTGTTTGGCCCAGTTTCCAATTTCTGCGGAGGATGAACAGGAATAGCGAGAACCAATGAGAGACTAGCTGGAGGTGTCTGGACGGGCAAATTTAACTCTCATTTCCCACCAGGAAGAGGAAATAACCAAAGGCTCAGCGTGCCCTGCCGGAACCAGATAAGGGCCTGAAGCCATCCTGCGGTGTTGCGGCCAGCTCACAAGAAAGCGAGTTGAAGAAAGGAGCTCAGGGGCACTGTAATTCACAAACCTGCAGAGTTATAAATGACAGCTATCGTCCAAAAATATACTGAAGTAAGCCTGCCAAGAGGAATTGAAAGCGGGGCAGAATTGCAGGAAACCGATTTCAGGAGGTAGACTGGAATTGCATTGAAAGCATAGGAAAAGAGGCAGAACGTCCACAATGATGCACTTGGCCAAAAAGGGCGTATGCGTTTTTTCCTGAATATATTCAGGAAAAAACGCATACGCCCTTTTTGGTCAACCAAGCAAATTTGCAAAGGAAATCTGCACTACAATGAAGTCTCACTTCCCTCTCGTCAAAAGGGCCATGTGAAAAACGTGTAAAATCCAGAAAGGCAGGACAGGCCATGGAGAACTGGGAACCTTGTTATGGTGATGGGCGGGATGTAAATTGCCAACAGACACTCGGGAGAAGTGTATGGTGTTTCCTGAAACATCTAAAAAACAAAGCAACAGAGCCTAGGGCACTTCCACTTATGGTCCTATAGCTTAGGGAAATTAAAATCAAAAAGACACAGCCACCCCAAAATTTGGAACGGCTCTGTTTACAAGAACCTCGTTTACAGTACAAGTTCAACATCGCAGAAAGTGAAAAATGGATAAAGAAGTTGTGGTATTTACTTACAAAGCAATATCACTCAGCAATGAAATCTGTGTCATCAGGCCCTTAGCAGCACAATGAGTGGATTCAGGTATGATGATTCTAACTGAAGTAAGTCACACAGAAAAAGAAACATCTTAAGATATCAGTAATACACGGAATGTAAACTTGGCTACACAGGAACTGAATTACAGAACAGAACAGGGTCTCAAATTTAGAAAAGCAACTTATGCTTGCTTAAGGGTAAAGGAGAGTTGGGGTGCTGCATAAAACCAGAGATTGAAATGAGCACAGATAAAGTTCCTTAAGCCAAATATGGAATAGACAAGAGCTACTCCTTGCTCAACGAAATGGACTCAACACCCCATATTAAACGCCTAAGAATGTACCTGACTAGTAAGTATCTTAAAACCTATGGATTGCTATGTCTCCGAAAGAGAATCAAGCATGTGTACAGGGGCATAAACGCAGCAGTGATAGGATTGGAGAGGTTCGGTGAGCAAATGAAGACCCTTTGAAGTCATATTGCATGGTACCCATTCCACGGGTTTCAACTACCCAGGTTTTAGGTATTCTTCCTTCAGCTAAAACATGCATGTGGAACCCAGAGTATGATCAACCATGTGATCGGGAGACGTGTTCAAATATGTCTCAGTTTTCGTACCCTGGTACTCGGGTGCAACATTCCAGACGCTTTACTAACACTCTCCCGACTTGGAGAGTCAGCACCTTTAACCTCCTGTTTGGCCCAGTTTGCAATTTCTGCGGAAGATGAACAGGAATAGCGAGAACCAATGAGAGGCTAGCTGGAGTTGTCTGGACGGGCAAATTTAACTCTCATTTCCCACCAGGAAGAGGAATTAACCAAAGGCTCAGCATGCCGGGCCGGAACAAGATTAGGGCCTGAAGACATCCTGTGGTGTTGCGGACAGGTCACAAGAAAGCGAGTTGAAGAAAGGAGCTCAGGGGCACTGTAACTCACAAACCTGCAGAGTTATAAATGACAGCTATCGTCCAAAAATAGACTGAAGTAAGGCTGCCAAGAGGACTTGAAAGCGGGGCAGAATTGCAGGAAACCGATTTCAGGAGGTAGACTGGAATTGCATTGAAAGCATAGGAAAAGAGGCAGAACGTCCACAATGATGCACTTGGCCAAAAAGGGCGTATGCGTTTTTTCCTGAATATATTCAGGAAAAAACGCATACGCCCTTTTTGGCCAACCAAGCAAGCTTGCAAAGGAAATCTGCACTACAATGAAGTCTCACTTCCCCCCGGTCAAAAGGGCCATCTGAAAAAAGTGTAAAATCCAGAAAGGCAACAGGCCATTGAGAACTGGGAGCCTTGTTATGCTGATGGGCGGGATGTAAATTGCCAACAACCACTGGGGAGAAGTGTATGGTGTTTCCTGAAACATCTAAAAAACAAAGCAACAGAACCTAGGGCACTTCCACTTATGGTCCTATAGCTTAGGGAAATTAAAATCAAAAAGACACAGCCACCCCAAAGTTTGAAACGGCTCTGTTTACAAGAACCTCGTTTACAGTACAAGTTCAACATCGTAGAAAGTGAAAAATGGATAAAGAAGTTGTGGTATTTACCTACCAAGCAATATCACTCAGCAATGAAATCTGTGTCATCAGGCCCTTAGCAGCACAATGAGTGGATTCAGGTATGATGATTCTAACTGAAATAAGTCACACAGAAAAAGTAACATCATAAGATATCAGTAATACACGGAATGTAAAAATGGCTACACAGGAACTGAATTACAGAACAGAACAGGGTCTCAAATTTAGAAAACCAACTTATGCTTGCTTAAGGGGAAAGGTGAGTTGGGGTGCTGCATAAAACCAGAGATTGAAATGAGCACAGATAAAGTTCCTTAAGTCAAATATGGAATAGACTAGAACTACTCCTTGCTCAACGAAATGGACTCAACACCGCATATTAAACGCCTAAGAATTTACCTGACTAGTAAGTATCTTAAAACCTATGGATTGCTATGTCTCCGAAAGAGAATCAAGCATGTGTACAGGGGCATAAACGCAGCAGTGATAGGATTGGAGAGGTTCGGTGAGCAAATGAAGACCCTTTGAAGTCATATTGCATGGTACCCATTACACGTGTCTTAACTCTCCAGGTTTAAGGTATTCTTCCTTCAGCTAAAACATGCATGTGGAACCTAGAGTATGATCAACCATGCGATCGGGAGACGTGTTCAAATATGTCTCAGTTTTCGTACCCTGGTACTCGGGTGCAACATTCCAGACGCTTTACTAACACTCTCCCCACTTGGAGAGTCAGTCCCTTTAACCTCCTGTTTGGCCCAGTTTGCAATTTCTGCGGAAGATGAACAGGAATAGCGAGAACCAATGAGAGACTAGCTGGAGGTGTCTGGACAGGCAAATTTAACTCTCATTTCCCACCAGGAAGAGGAATTAACCAAAGGCTCAGCGTGCCGTGCCGGAACTAGATTAGGGCCTGAAGCCATCCTGCGGTTTTGCGGCCAGCTCACAAGAAAGCGAGTTGAAGAAAGGAGCTCAGGGGCACTGTAATTCACAAACCTGCAGAGTTATAAATGACAGCTATCGACCAAAAATAGACTGAAGTAAGGCTGCCAAGAAGACTTGAAAGCGGGGCAGAATTGCAGGAAACCGATTTCAGGAGGTAGACTGGAATTGCATTGAAAGCATAGGAAAAGAGGCAGAACGTCCACAATGATGCACTTGGCCAAAAAGGGCGTATGCGTTTTTTCCTGAATATATTCAGGAAAAAACGCATACGCCCTTTTTGGCCAACCAAGCAAGCTTGCAAAGGAAATCTGCACTACAATGAAGTCTCACTTCCCCCCGGTCAAAAGGGCCATCTGAAAAAAGTGTAAAATCCAGAAAGGCAGGACAGGCCATGGAGAACTGGGAGCCTTGTTATGCTGATGGGCGGGATGTAAATTGCCAACAGACACTAGGGAGAAGTGTATGGTGTTTCCTGAAACATCTAAAAAACAAAGCAACAGAGCCTAGGGCACTTCCACTTATGGTCCTATAGCTTAGGGAAATTAAAATCAAAAAGACACAGCCACCCCAAATTTGGGACTCCTCCGTTTACAAGAACCTCGTTTACCGTACAAGTTCAATATCACAGAAAGTGAAAAATGGATAAAGAAGTTGTGGTACTTACGTACAATGCAGTATCACTCAGCAATGAAATCTATGTCATCAGGCCCGTAGCAGCATAATGAGTGGATTCAGGTACGATGATTCTAACTGAAATAAGTCACACAGAAAAAGAAACATCATAAGATATCAGTAATACACGGAATGGAAACTTGGCTACACAGGAACTGAATTACAGAACAGAACAGGGTCTCAAATTTAGAAAACCAACTTATGCTTGCTTAAGGGTAAAGGTGAGTTGGGGTGCTGCATAAAACCAGAGATTGAAATGAGCACAGATAAAGTTCCTTAAGCCAAATATGGAATAGACAAGAGCTACTCCTTTCTCAACGAAATGGACTCAACACCGCATATTAAACGCCTAAGAATGTACCTGACTAGTAAGTATCTTAAAACCTATGGATTGCTATGTCTCCGAAGGGGAATCAAGCATGTGTACAGGGGCATAAACGCAGCAGTGATAGGATTGGAGAGGTTCGGTGAGCAAATGAAGACCCTTTGAAGTCATATTGCATGGTACCCATTCCACGGGTTTCAACTACCCAGGTTTTAGGTATTCTTCCTTCAGCTAAAACATGCATGTGGAACCCAGAGTATGATCAACCATGTGATCGGGAGACGTGTTCAAATATGTCTCAGTTTTCGTACCCTGGTACTCGGGTGCAAATTTGCAGACGCTTTACTAACACTCTCCCCACTTGGAGAGTCAGCGCCTTTAACCTCCTGTTTGGCCCAGTTTGCAATTTCTGCGGAAGATGAACAGGAATAGCGAGAACCAATGAGAGGCTAGCTGGAGGTGTCTGGACGGGCAAATTTAACTCTCATTTCCCACCAGGAAGAGGAAATAACCAAAGGCTCAGCGTGCCGTGCCGGAACCAGATTAGGGCCTGAAGCCATCCTGCGGTGTTGCGGCCAGCTCACAAGAAAGCGAGTTGAAGAAAGGAGCTCAGGGGCACTGTAATTCACAAACCTGCAGAGTTATAAATGACAGCTATCGTCCAAAAATAGACTGAAGTAAGGCTGCCAAGAGGACTTGAAAGCGGGGCAGAATTGCAGGAAACCGATTTCAGGAGGTAGACTGGAATTGCATTGAAAGCATAGGAAAAGAGGCAGAACGTCCACAATGATGCACTTGGCCAAAAAGGGCGTATGCGTTTTTTCCTGAATATATTCAGGAAAAAACGCATACGCCCTTTTTGGCCAACCAAGCAAGCTTGCAAAGGAAATCTGCACTACAATGAAGTCTCACTTCCCCCCGGTCAAAAGGGCCATCTGAAAAAAGTGTAAAATCCAGAAAGGCAGGACAGGCCATGGAGAACTGGGAGCCTTGTTATGCTGATGGGCGGGATGTAAATTGCCAACAACCACTCGGGAGAAGTGTATGGTGTTTCCTGAAACATCTAAAAAACAAAGCAACAGAGCCTAGGGCACTTCCACTTATGGTCCTATAGCTTAGGGAAATTAAAATCAAAAAGACACAGCCACCCCAAAGTTTGGAACGGCTCTGTTTACAAGAACCTCGTTTACAGTACAAGTTCAACATCGCAGAAATTGAAAAATGGATAAAGAAGTTGTAGTATTTACCTACCAAGCAATATCACTCAGCAATGAAATCTGTGTCATCAGGCCCTTAGCAGCACAATGAGTGGATTCAGGTATGATGATTCTAACTGAAATAAGTCACACAGAAAAAGTAACATCATAAGATATCAGTAATACACGGAATGTAAAAATGGCTACACAGGAACTGAATTACAGAACAGAACAGGGTCTCAAATTTAGAAAACCAACTTATGCTTGCTTAAGGGTAAAGGTGAGTTGGGGTGCTGCATAAAACCAGAGATTGAAATGAGCACAGATAAAGTTCCTTAAGTCAAATATGGAATAGACTAGAACTACTCCTTGCTCAACGAAATGGACTCAACACCGCATATTAAACGCCTAAGAATGTACCTGACTAGTAAGTATCTTAAAACCTATGGATTGCTATGTCTCCGAAAGAGAATCAAGCATGTGTACAGGGGCATAAACGCAGCAGTGATAGGATTGGAGAGGTTCGGTGAGCAAATGAAGACCCTTTGAAGTCATATTGCATGGTACCCATTACACGTGTCTTAACTCTCCAGGTTTAAGGTATTCTTCCTTCAGCTAAAACATGCATGTGGAACCTAGAGTATGATCAACCATGCGATCGGGAGACGTGTTCAAATATGTCTCAGTTTTCGTACCCTGGTACTCGGGTGCAACATTCCAGACGCTTTACTAACACTCTCCCCACTTGGAGAGTCAGTCCCTTTAACCTCCTGTTTGGCCCAGTTTGTAATTTCTGCGGAAGATGAACAGGAATAGCTAGAACCAATGAGAGACTAGCTGGAGGTGTCTGGACAGGCAAATTTAACTCTCATTTCCCACCAGGAAGAGGAATTAACCAAAGGCTCAGCGTGCCGTGCCGGAACTAGATTAGGGCCTGAAGCCATCCTGCGGTGTTGCGGCCAGCTCACAAGAAAGCGAGTTGAAGAAAGGAGCTCAGGGGCACTGTAATTCACAAACCTGCAGAGTTATAAATGACAGCTATCGACCAAAAATAGACTGAAGTAAGGCTGCCAAGAGGACTTGAAAGCGGGGCAGAATTGCAGGAAACCGATTTCAGGAGGTAGACTGGAATTGCATTGAAAGCATAGGAAAAGAGGCAGAACGTCCACAATGATGCACTTGGCCAAAAAGGGCGTATGCGTTTTTTCCTGAATATATTCAGGAAAAAACGCATACGCCCTTTTTGGCCAACCAAGCAAGCTTGCAAAGGAAATCTGCACTACAATGAAGTCTCACTTCCCCCCGGTCAAAAGGGCCATCTGAAAAAAGTGTAAAATCCAGAAAGGCAGGACAGGCCATGGAGAACTGGGAGCCTTGTTATGCTGATGGGCGGGATGTAAATTGCCAACAACCACTCCGGAGAAGTGTATGGTGTTTCCTGAAACATCTAAAAAACAAAGCAACAGAGCCTAGGGCACTTCCACTTATGGTCCTATAGCTTAGGGAAATTAAAATCAAAAAGACACAGCCACCCCAAATTTGGGACTCCTCCGTTTACAAGAACCTCGTTTACCGTACAAGTTCAATATCACAGAAAGTGAAAAATGGATAAAGAACTTGTGGTACTTACGTACAATGCAGTATCACTCAGCAATGAAATCTATGTCATCAGGCCCGTAGCAGCATAATGAGTGGATTCAGGTACGATGATTCTAACTGAAATAAGTCACACAGAAAAAGAAACATCATAAGATATCACTAATACACGGAATGTAAACTTGGCTACACAGGAACTGCATTCCAAAACAGAACAGGGTCTCAAATTTAGAAAACCAACTTATGCTTGCTTAAGGGGAAAGGTGAGTTGGGGTGCTGCATAAAACCAGAGATTGAAATGAGCACAGATAAAGTTCCTTAAGCCAAATATGGAATAGACAAGAGCTACTCCTTGCTCAACGAAATGGACTCAACACCCCATATTAAACGCCTAAGAATGTACCTGACTAGTAAGTATCTTAAAACCTATGGATTGCTATGTCTCCAAAAGAGAATCAAGCATGTGTACAGGGGCATAAACGCAGCAGTGATAAGATTGGAGAGGTTTGGTGAGCAATTGAAGACCCTTTGAAGTCATATTGCATGGTACCCATTACACGGGTCTTAACTCTCCAGGTTTAAGGTATTCTTCCTTCAGCTAAAACATGCATGTGGAACCCAAGTATGATCAACCATGTGAACGGGAGACGTGTTCAAATATGTCTCAGATTTCCTCCCCTGGTACTCGGGTGCAACATTCCAGACCCTTTACTAACACTCTCCCCACTTGGAGAGTCAGCGCCTTTAACTTCCTGTTTGGCCCAGTTTGCAATTTCTGCGGAAGATGAACAGGAATAGCGAGAACCAATGAGAGGTTAGCTGGAGGTGTCTGGACGGGCAAATTTAACTCTCATTTCCCACCAGGAAGAGGAAATAACCAAAGGCTCAGCGTGCCGTGCCGGAACCAGATTAGGGCCTGAAGCCATCCTGCGGTGTTGCGGCCAGCTCACAAGAAAGCGAGTTGAAGAAAGGAGCTCAGGGGCACTGTAATTCACAAACCTGCAGAGTTATAAATGACAGCTATCGTCCAAAAATAGACTGAAGTAAGGCTGCCAAGAGGACTTGAAACCGGGGCAGAATTGCAGGAAACCGATTTCAGGAGGTAGACTGGAATTGCATTGAAAGCATAGGAAAAGAGGCAGAACGTCCACAATGATGCACTTGGACAAAAAGGGCGTATGCGTTTTTTCCTGAATATATTCAGGAAAAAACGGATACGCCCTTTTTGGCCAACCAAGCAAGCTTGCAAAGGAAATCTGCACTACAATGAAGTCTCACTTCCCCCCGGTCAAAAGGGCCATCTGAAAAAAGTGTAAAATCCAGAAAGGCAGGACAGGCCACGGAGAACTGGGAGCCTTGTTATGCTGATGGGCGGGATGTAAATTGCCAACAGACACTCCGGAGAAGTGTATGGTGTTTCCTGAAACATCTAAAAAACAAAGCAACAGAGCCTAGGGCACTGCCACTTATGGTCCTATAGCTTAGGGAAATTAAAATCAAAAAGACACAGCCACCCCAAAGTTTGGGACGCCTCTGTTTACAAGAACCTCGTTTACATTACAAGTTCAACATCGTAGAAAGTGAAAAATGGATAAAGAAGTTGTGGTATTTACCTACCAAGCAATATCACTCAGCAATGAAATCTGTGTCATCAGGCCCTTAGCAGCACAATGAGTGGATTCAGGTATGATGATTCTAACTGAAATAAGTCACACAGAAAAAGTAACATCATAAGATATCAGTAATACACGGAATGTAAAAATGGCTACACAGGAACTGAATTACAGAACAGAACAGGGTCTCAAATTTAGAAAACCAACTTATGCTTGCTTAAGGGTAAAGGTGAGTTGGGGTGCTGCATAAAACCAGAGATTGAAATGAGCACAGATAAAGTTCCTTAAGTCAAATATGGAATAGACTAGAACTACTCCTTGCTCAACGAAATGGACTCAACACCGCATATTAAACGCCTAAGAATGTACCTGACTAGTAAGTATCTTAAAACCTATGGATTGCTATGTCTCCGAAAGAGAATCAAGCATGTGTACAGGGGCATAAACGCAGCAGTGATAGGATTGGAGAGGTTCGGTGAGCAAATGAAGACCCTTTGAAGTCATATTGCATGGTACCCATTACACGTGTCTTAACTCTCCAGGTTTAAGGTATTCTTCCTTCAGCTAAAACATGCATGTGGAACCTAGAGTATGATCAACCATGCGATCGGGAGACGTGTTCAAATATGTCTCAGTTTTCGTACCCTGGTACTCGGGTGCAACATTCCAGACGCTTTACTAACACTCTCCCCACTTGGAGAGTCAGTCCCTTTAACCTCCTGTTTGGCCCAGTTTGCAATTTCTGCGGAAGATGAACAGGAATAGCGAGAACCAATGAGAGACTAGCTGGAGGTGTCTGGACAGGCAAATTTAACTCTCATTTCCCACCAGGAAGAGGAATTAACCAAAGGCTCAGCGTGCCGTGCCGGAACTAGATTAGGGCCTGAAGCCATCCTGCGGTGTTGCGGCCAGCTCACAAGAAAGCGAGTTGAAGAAAGGAGCTCAGGGGCACTGTAATTCACAAACCTGCAGAGTTATAAATGACAGCTATCGACCAAAAATAGACTGAAGTAAGGCTGCCAAGAAGACTTGAAAGCGGGGCAGAATTGCAGGAAACCGATTTCAGGAGGTAGACTGGAATTGCATTGAAAGCATAGGAAAAGAGGCAGAACGTCCACAATGATGCACTTGGCCAAAAAGGGCGTATGCGTTTTTTCCTGAATATATTCAGGAAAAAACGCATACGCCCTTTTTGGCCAACCAAGCAAGCTTGCAAAGGAAATCTGCACTACAATGAAGTCTCACTTCCCCCCGGTCAAAAGGGCCATCTGAAAAAAGTGTAAAATCCAGAAAGGCAGGACAGGCCATGGAGAACTGGGAGCCTTGTTATGCTGATGGGCGGGATGTAAATTGCCAACAGACACTAGGGAGAAGTGTATGGTGTTTCCTGAAACATCTAAAAAACAAAGCAACAGAGCCTAGGGCACTTCCACTTATGGTCCTATAGCTTAGGGAAATTAAAATCAAAAAGACACAGCCACCCCAAATTTGGGACTCCTCCGTTTACAAGAACCTCGTTTACCGTACAAGTTCAATATCACAGAAAGTGAAAAATGGATAAAGAACTTGTGGTACTTACGTACAATGCAGTATCACCCAGCAATGAAATCTATGTCATCAGGCCCGTAGCAGCATAATGAGTGGATTCAGGTACGATGATTCTAACTGAAATAAGTCACACAGAAAAAGAAACATCATAAGATATCACTAATACACGGAATGTAAACTTGGCTACACAGGAACTGCATTCCAAAACAGAACAGGGTCTCAAATTTAGAAAACCAACTTATGCTTGCTTAAGGGGAAAGGTGAGTTGGGGTGCTGCATAAAACCAGAGATTGAAATGAGCACAGATAAAGTTCCTTAAGCCAAATATGGAATAGACAAGAGCTACTCCTTGCTCAACGAAATGGACTCAAAACCCCATATTAAACGCCTAAGAATGTACCTGACTAGTAAGTATCTTAAAACCTATGGATTGCTATGTCTCCAAAAGAGAATCAAGCATGTGTACAGGGGCATAAACGCAGCAGTGATAGGATTGGAGAGGTTCGGTGAGCAAATGAAGACCCTTTGAAGTCATATTGCATGGTACCCATTACACGGGTCTCAACTCTCCAGGTTTAAGGTATTCTTCCTTCAGCTAAAACATGCATGTGGAACCTAGAGTATGATCAACCATGTGAACGGGAGACGTGTTCAAATATGTCTCAGTTTTCCTCCCCTGGTACTCGGGTGCAACATTCCAGACGCTTTACTAACACTCTCCCGACTTGGAGAGTCAGTCCCTTTAACCTCCTGTTTGGCCCAGTTTGCAATTTCTGCGGAAGATGAACAGGAATAGCGAGAACCAATGAGAGGCTAGCTGGAGGTGTCTGGACGGGCAAATTTAACTCTCATTTCCCACCAGGAAGAGGAATTAACCAAAGGCTCAGCATGCCGGGCCGGAACAAGATTAGGGCCTGAAGCCATCCTGTGGTGTTGCGGCCAGGTCACAAGAAAGCGAGTTGAAGAAAGGAGCTCAGGGGCACTGTAACTCACAAACCTGCAGAGTTATAAATGACAGCTATCGTCCAAAAATAGACTGAAATAAGGCTGCCAAGAGGACTTGAATGCGGGGCAGAATTGCAGGAAACCGATTTCAGGAGGTAGACTGGAATTGCATTGAAAGCATAGGAAAAGAGGCAGAACGTCCACAATGATGCACTTGGCCAAAAAGGGCGTATGCGTTTTTTCCTGAATATATTCAGGAAAAAACGCATACGCCCTTTTTGGCCAACCAAGCAAGCTTGCAAAGGAAATCTGCACTACAATGAAGTCTCACTTCCCCCCGGTCAAAAGGGCCATCTGAAAAAAGTGTAAAATCCAGAAAGGCAACAGGCCATTGAGAACTGGGAGCCTTGTTATGCTGATGGGCGGGATGTAAATTGCCAACAACCACTGGGGAGAAGTGTATGGTGTTTCCTGAAACATCTAAAAAACAAAGCAACAGAACCTAGGGCACTTCCACTTATGGTCCTATAGCTTAGGGAAATTAAAATCAAAAAGACACAGGCACCCCAAAGTTTGAAACGGCTCTGTTTACAAGAACCTCGTTTACAGTACAAGTTCAACATCGCAGAAAGTGAAAAATGGATAAAGAAGTTGTGGTATTTACCTACCAAGCAATATCACTCAGCAATGAAATCTGTGTCATCAGGCCCTTAGCAGCACAATGAGTGGATTCAGGTATGACGATTCTAACTGAAATAAGTCACACAGAAAAAGTAACATCATAAGATATCAGTAATACACGGAATGTAAAAATGGCTACACAGGAACTGAATTACAGAACAGAACAGGGTCTCAAATTTAGAAAACCAACTTATGCTTGCTTAAGGGTAAAGGTGAGTTGGGGTGCTGCATAAAACCAGAGATTGAAATGAGCACAGATAAAGTTCCTTAAGTCAAATATGGAATAGACTAGAACTACTCCTTGCTCAACGAAATGGACTCAACACCGCATATTAAACGCCTAAGAATGTACCTGACTAGTAAGTATCTTAAAACCTATGGATTGCTATGTCTCCGAAAGAGAATCAAGCATGTGTACAGGGGCATAAACGCAGCAGTGATAGGATTGGAGAGGTTCGGTGAGCAAATGAAGACCCTTTGAAGTCATATTGCATGGTACCCATTACACGTGTCTTAACTCTCCAGGTTTAAGGTATTCTTCCTTCAGCTAAAACATGCATGTGGAACCTAGAGTATGATCAACCATGCGATCGGGAGACGTGTTCAAATATGTCTCAGTTTTCGTACCCTGGTACTCGGGTGCAACATTCCAGACGCTTTACTAACACTCTCCCCACTTGGAGAGTCAGTCCCTTTAACCTCCTGTTTGGCCCAGTTTGCAATTTCTGCGGAAGATGAACAGGAATAGCGAGAACCAATGAGAGACTAGCTGGAGGTGTCTGGACAGGCAAATTTAACTCTCATTTCCCACCAGGAAGAGGAATTAACCAAAGGCTCAGCGTGCCGTGCCGGAACTAGATTAGGGCCTGAAGCCATCCTGCGGTGTTGCGGCCAGCTCACAAGAAAGCGAGTTGAAGAAAGGAGCTCAGGGGCACTGTAATTCACAAACCTGCAGAGTTATAAATGACAGCTATCGACCAAAAATAGACTGAAGTAAGGCTGCCAAGAGGACTTGTAAGCGGGGCAGAATTGCAGGAAACCGATTTCAGGAGGTAGACTGGAATTGCATTGAAAGCATAGGAAAAGAGGCAGAACGTCCACAATGATGCACTTGGCCAAAAAGGGCGTATGCGTTTTTTCCTGAATATATTCAGGAAAAAACGCATACGCCCTTTTTGGCCAACCAAGCAAGCTTGCAAAGGAAATCTGCACTACAATGAAGTCTCACTTCCCCCCGGTCAAAAGGGCCATCTGAAAAAAGTGTAAAATCCAGAAAGGCAGGACAGGCCATGGAGAACTGGGAGCATTGTTATGCTGATGGGCGGGATGTAAATTGCCAACAACCACTCGGGAGAAGTGTATGGTGTTTCCTGAAACATCTAAAAAACAAAGCACCAGAGCCTAGGGCACTTCCACTTATGGTCCTATAGCTTAGGGAAATTAAAATCAAAAAGACACAGCCACCCCAAATTTGGGACTCCTCCGTTTACAAGAACCTCGTTTACCGTACAAGTTCAATATCACAGAAAGTGAAAAATGGATAAAGAACTTGTGGTACTTACGTACAATGCAGTATCACTCAGCAATGAAATCTATGTCATCAGGCCCGTAGCAGCATAATGAGTGGATTCAGGTACGATGATTCTAACTGAAATAAGTCACACAGAAAAAGAAACATCATAAGATATCACTAATACACGGAATGTAAACTTGGCTACACAGGAACTGCATTCCAAAACAGAACAGGGTCTCAAATTTAGAAAACCAACTTATGCTTGCTTAAGGGGAAAGGTGAGTTGGGGTGCTGCATAAAACCAGAGATTGAAATGAGCACAGATAAAGTTCCTTAAGCCAAATATGGAATAGACAAGAGCTACTCCTTGCTCAACGAAATGGACTCAACACCCCATATTAAACGCCTAAGAATGTACCTGACTAGTAAGTATCTTAAAACCTATGGATTGCTATGTCTCCAAAAGAGAATCAAGCATGTGTACAGGGGCATAAACGCAGCAGTGATAAGATTGGAGAGGTTTGGTGAGCAATTGAAGACCCTTTGAAGTCATATTGCATGGTACCCATTACACGGGTCTTAACTCTCCAGGTTTAAGGTATTCTTCCTTCAGCTAAAACATGCATGTGGAACCCAAGTATGATCAACCATGTGAACGGGAGACGTGTTCAAATATGTCTCAGATTTCCTCCCCTGGTACTCGGGTGCAACATTCCAGACCCTTTACTAACACTCTCCCCACTTGGAGAGTCAGCGCCTTTAACTTCCTGTTTGGCCCAGTTTGCAATTTCTGCGGAAGATGAACAGGAATAGCGAGAACCAATGAGAGGTTAGCTGGAGGTGTCTGGACGGGCAAATTTAACTCTCATTTCCCACCAGGAAGAGGAAATAACCAAAGGCTCAGCGTGCCGTGCCGGAACCAGATTAGGGCCTGAAGCCATCCTGCGGTGTTGCGGCCAGCTCACAAGAAAGCGAGTTGAAGAAAGGAGCTCAGGGGCACTGTAATTCACAAACCTGCAGAGTTATAAATGACAGCTATCGTCCAAAAATATACTGAAGTAAGGCTGCCAAAAGGACTTGAAAGCGGGGCAGAATTGCAGGAAACCGATTTCAGGAGGTAGACTGGAATTGCATTGAAAGCATAGGAAAAGAGGCAGAACGTCCACAATGATGCACTTGGACAAAAAGGGCGTATGCGTTTTTTCCTGAATATATTCAGGAAAAAACGGATACGCACTTTTTGGCCAACCAAGCAAGCTTGCAAAGGAAATCTGCACTACAATGAAGTCTCACTTCCCCCCGGTCAAAAGGGCCATCTGAAAAAAGTGTAAAATCCAGAAAGGCAGGACAGGCCACGGAGAACTGGGAGCCTTGTTATGCTGATGGGCGGGATGTAAATTGCCAACAGACACTCCGGAGAAGTGTATGGTGTTTCCTGAAACATCTAAAAAACAAAGCAACAGAGCCTAGGGCACTGCCACTTATGGTCCTATAGCTTAGGGAAATTAAAATCAAAAAGACACAGCCACCCCAAACTTTGGGACGCCTCTGTTTACAAGAACCTCGTTTACAGTACAAGTTCAACATCGCAGAAAGTGAAAAATGGATAAAGAATTTGTGGTATTTACTTACAAAGCAATATCACTCAGCAATGAAATCTGTGTCATCAGGCCCTTAGCAGCACAATGAGTGGATTCAGGTATGATGATTCTAACTGAAATAAGTCACACAGAAAAAGAAACATCATAAGATATCAGTAATACACGGAATGTAAACTTGGCTACACAGGAACTGAATTACAGAACAGAACAGGGTCTCAAATTTAGAAAACCAACTTATGCTTGCTTAAGGGTAAAGGTGAGTTGGGGTGCTGCATAAAACCAGAGATTGAAATGAGCACAGATAAAGTTCCTTAAGCCAAATATGGAATAGACAAGAGCTACTCCTTGCTCAACGAAATGGACTCAACACCGCATATTAAACGCCTAAGAATGTACCTGACTAGAAAGTATCTTAAAACCTATGGATTGCTATGTCTCCGAAAGAGAATCAAGCATGTGTACAGGGGCATGAACGCAGCAGTGATAGGATTGGAGAGGTTCGGTGAGCAAATGAAGACCCTTTGAAGTCATATTGCATGGTACCCATTACACGGGTCTCAACTCTCCAGGTTTAAGGTATTCTTCCTTCAGCTGAAACATGCATGTGGAACCCAGAGTATGATCAACCGTGTGAACGGGAGACGTGTTCAAATATGTCTCAGTTTTCCTCCCCTGGTACTCGGGTGCAACATTCCAGACCCTTTACTAACACTCTCCCGACTTGGAGAGTCAGCGCCTTTAACCTCCTGTTTGGCCCAGTTTGCAATTTCTGCGGAAGATGAACAGCAATAGGGAGAACCAATGAGAGACTAGCTGGAGGTGTCTGGACGGGCAAATTTAACTCTCATTTCCCACCAGGAAGAGGAAATAACCAAAGGCTCAGCCTGCCGTGCCGGAAACATATTAGGGCCTGAAGCCATCCTGCGGTGTTGCGGCCAGCTCAAAAGAAAGCGAGTTGAAGAAAGGAGCTCAGGGTCTCTGTAATTCACAAACCTGCAGAGTTATAAATGACAGCTATCGTCCAAAAATATACTGAAGTAAGGCTGCCAAGAGGACTTGAAAGCGGGGCAGAATTGCAGGATACCGATTTCAGGAGGTAGACTGGAATTGCATTGAAAGCATAGGAAAAGAGGCAGAACGTCCACAATGATGCACTTTGCCAAAAGGGCGTATGCGTTTTTTCCTGAATATATTCAGGAAAAAACGCATACGCCCTTTTTGGCCAACCAAGCAAGCTTGCAAAGGAAATCTGTACTACAATGAAGTCTCACTTCCCCCCGGTCAAAAGGGCCATCTGAAAAAAGTGTAAAACCCAGAAAGGCAGGACAGGCCATGGAGAACTGGGAGCCTTGTTATGCTGATGGGCGGGATGTAAATTGCCAACAGACACTCGGGAGATGTGTATGGTGTTTCCTGAAACATCTAAAAAACAAAGCAACAGAGCCTAGGGCACTTCCACTTATGGTCCTATATCTTAGGGAAATTAATATCAAAAAGACACAGCAACCCCAAAATTTGGGATGGCTCTTTTTACAGAAATCTCTTCTACGGCACAAGTTAAATATCCCAGAGAGCAAATAATGGATAAAGAAGTTGCGGTACTTCTGTACAACAGAATACCACTCAGCAATGAAATCTATGTCACCAGGCCCGTACCAGCATAATGAGTGCATTGAGGCACGATGATTCTAAGTGAAATAAGTCACACAGAAAAAGAAACATCATAAGGTATCACTAATACACGGAATGTGAACTTGGCTACACATGAACTGAATTACAAAACAGAACAGGGTCTCAAGTTTAGAAAACCAACTTATGCCTGCTTAAGGGGGAAGGTGAGTTGGGGTGCTGCATAAAAGCAGAGTTTGAAATTAGCACAGATACCGTTCCATAAGCCAAATATGTAATAGACAAGAGCTACCCCTTGCTCAACGAAATGGATTCAACAATGAGGTATCACCTCACACCTGGTAGAATAGGCATCATTGAAAATCTACAAACAAAAAATGCTGGAAAGGGTGTGGAGAAAAGGAACCCTCTTCCACTATTGTTGGGAATATAAATTGATACAGTCATTATGGAGAACAATATGGAATTTCTTAAGAAACTAACAATAGAATTACCATATGATACAGCAATCCCAGTACTGGACATATACCCAGACAAAACCATAAATCAAAAAGAGTCATTCACCGCAATGTTCATTGCATCACTATTTACAATATCGAGGTAATGGAAGCAACCTAAATGCCCACAGACAGACGAATGCATAAAGCTGTGGTACATATATAAAATGGAATAATACTCAGCCATGAAAAGGAATGAAATTGGGTCATTTGTAGAGACGTCGATGGATCTAGAGACTGTCATACAGAGTGAAGTAAGTCAGAAAGAGAAAAACAAATCTTGTATATTCATGCATATATGTGGAACCTAGAAAAACTGTACAGATTAACCATTTTGCAAGGCATAAATAGAGCAACAGATGTAGACAACAAACGTATGGACAACAAGGGGGGAAAGCTGTTGGGGGGGTGGTGGTGGGAGGAGTTGAGAGACTGGGATTGGCATGTATACATTTATATGTATAAAATAGATAACCAATAAGAACCTGCTGTATAAAAATATAAAATAAAATTCAAAATTAAAAAGAAGTAAAATTTAAAAAATAAAACAGAAAAAACAATTATTCCCTGCACATACATGTATTTATATGAATAAATTATTTCCATGCTTATATCTGTAAATACAAAAAAGAGGAATAAAATCTACCTTGAACCAAAAACGAAAAAGAGAAAAAAAACACAGAACCCACCAGTTACACAGAGGAAAACCGTATCAGGGCACTTGCTCCAGTTGTAAACAATTCTGAAGTTGGTCAGTGGTGGGGAATCGTCTCCCATTCAGCCAGCAGCCCCCACGCAACAAGCGTCCTCATTGCAAAGCTGGGGCACCGTGCCGAGGCATCTGTGAGTAAACGTGAGCTGAGCCCCAGGCCAGTTGCTGCTGAACTATTCCCACCCGTCCCAGGTAAAACACCTGAATATATACAAGGACTTGAAAGCCTAGAGGAAGGGCCATAGAGCCACACGAGTGACAGCATGCCGGCCGACTTGGTGCCTGCAGGCCAGCCAGGATGGTCCTGGCCCTGGGTGCTCTTCTGGAAGATTTCCATTTCCCTGCCTGAGATACCCGTCCTGTCCCTGCCCCCACTGCTTTTTTCCTTCCTCACCTCTGCCCAGGGAGAAATTCCAGCAGCAGGTATGGGTGACACATCCTCTTCTTTAGCAGGTGGCAGCCTGGCAACTGCTGCAGAAAGTCCAGCAGAGCCCCACTCACACTGGGCCACCCACAAAGCCGTGGCCTCTCACTCCCTCCCACCAGCCCAGCCCCGAGACTGCTGACAGGGCAGAGAAAATGGCGTCAGGCACGGCTGCAGGGGCTCTTGCTGCCTGGAGTGGTATTTATATTGATCTCAACCCAGGCACACCTGGGGAGGGCTGGCCGGCACGGTAAGGCTGCCCAGGTCAGCCAATCATCACCCCTCAGGGGCTCACAGTTGCAGAAAATGGAACTTGCTGAACCGGCCAGGTCCAAGGAACAGGTGTGGGCTCCTGAGAGTCAGGATAGACAAGGGGCTGCAGCTTTGGCTTGTTTTCTAATCATTTTATCTGGCCCATGAGTGGGAGACAACTTCAAGAAAACCCTCTCCTAATGAGAGGAACCCAGGAGTCAGGGAGAGGAGGGGTGGGTGGTGGTTGGAGACAGAGGCCTGGTGCCCCGGGTGCAGTGGAAGTCTCTGGAAGACCAGGTGGAGGGAGGCCTCACGGAGTGATGCCCAGGGTCACAGACTTGTCGCAGCTGCTGTTTGTTAGTTCAAGTCCTGCTCTGAGGTGCTCTGTGTCAGCTCTGAGCGACAGGTGAGCTGGGGGTGCTCTGCAATGAGGGCTATGTGCACGGTTCCTGTGTGCCCAGCCCTGCCACGGTACCTGCAAGGGTAGCTCTGTATCCTGGGAGGGGCCTGACCACGAGAGCCCCGTGGGCTGGGGTGGGGGTGGGGTACCTGCCCAGGTGAGCTCCATATTCTGGGATTGGTCTGACCACGAGAGCCCCATGGGCTGCTGGGGACCTGGTAAAGGATGTCAGGACAGTCAGTGAAGCCACCGAGGATATACCTCCAGTTGCTCCTAATTCCTACACCCTGCTGGTCATTCTACCAACCACCAGGACATGGTATTCTGTATTAGTCTTCAATGATGCCTTCTTTTGTATTCCATTAGTCCCAGAGTCACAAGAAATTTTGGCTTGTGAGTGGCAGGACTCAACATACAACTAAAACAATACTTCCGGGCCGTCTGGCCCCAAGGGTGCAAAAATTCCCACACCATCTTTGGGGAAAGCTTAGCTAAAGACCTAAAAGTTCTACCTCTGGAAAAGGAAACCCTCCTTCAATATGCAGACGACATTCTGATCACCAGCCCTACTAAGGAGGCCTCTGAACTACCAAGCCAATAAAGGATAGAAGTTGTCCAAGAAAAAGCTCAAATATCACAGACTGCGGTGACCTGCCTGGGCTTCATTCTCACAGAAGGTCAGAGAAGCCCATCCCAGGAAAGGGAAGAAACCATTTTCAGCCTTACCCCTTTCTAAAACTAGAAGACAGCTTAGGGGTTCCTGGGGAGGCCAGGGTTTGCTGCTTCTGGATCCCTAGCTACAGTCTACTAGCTGGGCCTCTATATGAAACACTGAAAGGAAAAGATGATGATCCTTTTGAATAGAATCCAGAAGTGGCCTTTCAAGAATGGAAAGAGCAGTCAATTCAGACCCTTGCCCTGGAACTCCCAATTTAGCTAAACCCTTTGACCTTTACATTCCCGGTGAAAGGTGAATCGCCATTGGAGAATTAGTGCAAAAACTGGGACCACTTGAAATGGAACAATGCAAGAATGCCATCCAGGTAGGATAAACTACGGTCACTAAGGGGCTTGGCCCACTGCCACATCTGGCCAAGATACTGGCGGTATCTAAAAACCTGGAAATCAGCAGCCCAAAAGGCCACCTCCCTCCTAAGGGAAAAGGACCCCACGTGGTGATCCTAACCACCAACCATGCCCTGAAGTTGCAGGGTTCGCTCCGTGGGCACACCGACCTCGAGTGAGGAGGCCCTCCAACTCCAACATCCAGAGAGATAACCAGGGGCAACAGGGCACCATGACGACTCGTGTGAACATCACTTGACCTGGAGTTTCTCTCATAAAACAACAAGAGTGTGTCCCAAAAGAGTAGACTACTGCTTGCAGGACTTACTGCACCCAGAGGGGAGCTAATAATCTTGGCGGGGGAACAGTATACCACACTGTCACCATAGAAAAGCCTACAGACACCATGATGATGGTGGCCAATAAGACCGGCTGGACTCCTGTTTACTTCAAAAGGCTGTTGACTCAGTAGCCATCATGGTCCTTGATCACCACTGACCCTGGACTGTCTGGGAGTTGAGCGGGCAGGGCTCTGACACCTGGTGCTGTTTGTACGTTAATTCAGGGGCCTAACTGAAGAAAGCGCAGACTACTGGTCAGAGCATCTAGGCTGGCAGAGACGGTCAGCCTAAGGTGGCCGAACAAATGTGGGGCGGGGTGAAACCAGCCCCCACAGCGTCTCTGCACATCTCTTTCCTGGACCCTTAAAGGTCATTAGAATCTATAACACTTCCAATGCTGGTGCTCAGGTGGACGAGCAGGGAGGCAGGGGTCCTGGGGACAATCAACGTCACCGGGAGGCTGCTGGGGAGAAGCTCTGACCCTCGCCCCAGGGTATGAGGGCTCCCAACTCAGCACTCAGCAGTTACAGAAGAAGGGTCTGCACCCTCAGCACTCCAAGAATGAGGAACGGGACAAAAGGCAGAGGAGGGGTTTGTCCCCAGCAAAGCCCATTAAAAATCCCTGGGAGATAAAAATAGAATCTGGGCAATAAAGTCAAGTCTAACCTTTTTTATCCTTTGTGCTTTGTCTAATTTCACGTGCTCCTAGGGTCCCGCATGCAGAGGTTCCACACCCGGCACTTCAGACCAGATTTTCTAGTGCAGAATGGCTGGGTCGACACCTCAGCTCCTGGGGCCCAGTGCAGACTCCACGATATAGAGCCTGAGCTACAGCCAACCCAGCCCTCGAGAGCTCCGCCGCCTCCCTCCCTCCCACTGACTCTGACAGGATCTCTACACAGCAGCCCAGCCCACAGCCCATGGGGTAGTGCATGCTCTCACCTCTCCATTCTCTGATCAAAATATAAAGTTTCCTTTGCTTGTGAACCAAACTCAGTCTCGATCTCTTGGCCCCAATGACACTGGGCAGGGGGACACTTGTTGGGGTCCACTCTGGAGGATCAATAACAGAAATTGAGACTATTGTAACCTCAATGAACAGATGTGTGAGCCAAACTGTAGTTAACATAGAACAGTGTATAAGGCTCGGGTAAAATAAGATGTTTTTAACACTTCCATTTGATATTTCCATCACTTTTTATAAGCAAGTTCAGTGAAAAGGTTTGTCTTATTTGTCAGGTCAATATTAGAGAAACGAAGTGATTTCTTTCCAAGGATGTACAGCTAATAATCTTGGTTAAACCTTCAATCTTGTTTTAAATGCTTTTCCATTGAAAATGATACCTCTCTTTCAGCTCCCCCATTTCTGAGAAGTATAAAATCTTATAATTTATTATTACCAAAGGGGAAAGGTGGGAGGAGGGATAAATTAACAGTTTGGAATGAACACATACACACTGCTATGTATAAAATAGATCATCAACAAGGAACTACTGTATAGCACAGGGAACTACACTCAACATTTTGCAATAACCTATAAGGGGAAATAATCTGAAAAAGAATAGATATTTTTATTGACATCATCTATCAATGACAGTTAAAGTGTAGCCTAAGGGAAGCTGGTGGTGAGTGCTTCTGACCCTGAAGACTTCAATCATCTAAAGTTTGGACTCTGCCTACTCCCCAAGGCCCTTAATGAACATATGTGTAGCCGTAGCTTAAAAACTTCCCCAGTTTGGGTTTTGGAGAGACACTGATTTTGAAAAAGCCCTGGTGTTCTCCTTACATGAATGGGACTCTTCCTACTGCTAAAACATGTCTGTCACACCCAGAGGATGGTATACCTTCTGATCGGGAAGAGTTTGGAAAAGGCATCTCATCTCCTCATCTCCTGGTGCTCGGGTTCACCCCTCCAGCGTCTTTACTAACAGTCTCCCCACTTGGAGATGTCAGCACTGTCAACATCCTGTTGCGTACAGTTTGGAATTTGTCCAGAGGATGAAGCGGAAGGATGAGGAACAATGAGAGACAAGTCCTAGGTGTTCAGACAGGCACATGTCACTCTAATTTCCAATCAGGAAGACGAATTGACCAAAGGCTAGGGTTGCCCATGGAAACAGTATAGGGCTTGAGGAAATCCCGCTGCTTTGTGGCCAGTTCCCATAAACACGAGTTGAACAATGGAACTCAGGGGCAGTAAAATTCACAAAACTGCAGAGTTGAAAATATCCATCACTGAAAAATGTCTTGAGGAAAGTCAGAGAAAAGGACTTGTAAGCAAGGGAGAATGGCAGGAAAGGGATTTGAGGAGGTAGAAAGGACTCGCCATTAAGCACAAGAAAAGGAGCTGAACATTGCCAACATTGCAGTTGGCCAAAAAGGGTGTATGCGTTCTTTTCTGTATATATTCAAGAAAAGGGCATACACTTTTTTAGCCAACCAAACAGGTGGGCACTGGAAGTCAATACTACAAAAGATATCACTTCGCATCAGTCAGAAGAGCCATCCTCATAAAGCGTAAACAACAGAAATGCAGGACAGGGCAACGAGAAGAGGGAGCCCTGTGAGACTTATAGTGGAAATGTATATTGCCAACGGCCATTCTGGAGAAGTGTATTGTGTTTACTAAAGCATCTAAAAAATGAGCTACAGAGCATAGGGCACTTGCACTCATGGGCGTATATCTTGGGAAAAACAAAAATCGAGAGGACACAGGCACCCCAATGTTTACCCCCTCTCTGTTTAAAAGATCCTCGCCTAGGATATAACTTAAATGTCTCTGGAGGGAAAAAATGGATAGAGATGTGGTACTTAGGTAGAGTGGAATATTATTCAGCCTGGAAATCAATGAAATATGGCCAGTTGTAACGACTCCGGAGGAGTTACGTATGATCATTCTAAGTGACAGAATTCAAAAAGAAAAAGACACATATCATAAGATATCACTTAAAGGTGGAATCCAAAATGGCTACACATGAAATAAATTACAAAACAAAAACATAGTCAAATATGTAGAAAACACGCATAAGGCTGCTAAACGGGAAAGGTGGGGAGGGGTGAGGCATCATCCAGGAGGTTGAAATTAGCAAAGATACCATTCCAAATACCAAACTGATAATCAACAAGGCCTACACGGTAGCTAAAAGAACTGCACTCAGCACACTCAAGTCACCGGAAAAGAATATATACGACTGGTAAGAATCTGAAAAAGAATTTATTGATGTCTCTCTGTACGCGAATCAAGTGGATGTACAGCAGCAAGAAACAGAGCTTTGAAAATCAGCTGTAACCAATATAGTAATAAATTGAAAAAAATAAACGACAGAGAGACAGAGAAAACCTCTTACAACTTTTCCTCAGGGACGGTGATGCAACATGGATTGAACACATCTAGACCCACAGCAGGATGAGACATAAGGCTGGAAACTGTTTGCGCTAAGAGAAATGTGAGGTTGGGTGAGGAAATGCACACCCTTTAAAGTAATACTACCTGGTACCCATTCAATGGGTCCCAAATCTGCAGGTTCAAGGGATCTTCCTACAGCTAAAACATGCATGGAAAACCCAGAGGACTGTACACCATGTGATCGGGAGATGTGTCTAAAATGCACCTCATTTATCCTCTCCTGGTGCTCCTGTTCACCATTCCAGCCACGCTACTTAGAATCTCCCCACTTGGAGAATCAGCACATTTAAACTTCTGTTTCACACATTTTGCAAATTGTGAGGAGGATGAACGGGAAGAGGGGGAACCAATGAGAGAAGAGTTGTAGGGGTTTGGACGGGCACATATCACTCTAATTTCCCATTAAGAATAAGAATTAAAGAAAGGCTCAGCCTGCCTCGCCGGAGCCAAAATAGGGCCTGAAGCAATCCTGCGGGTTTGAGGCCAGCTCACAAAAGAGCAACTTAAACAATGGAGCTCAGGGTCACTGCAATTCACAAACCTGCAGAGTTATAAATGAAAACTAACGTCCAAAAATATGTTGAGGTAAGGCAAAGAAGAGGATCTGAATGCAAGACAGAATTGCAAGAAACAGATTTCAAGAGATAGATTGGACTCGTCTTTAACGCACATGAAAAGCGGCAGAATTTCGACAATGATGCAGTTGGCCCAAAAGGGCGTATGCGTTTTTTCCTGATTATATCCAGGAAAAAACGCATACGCACTTTATGGGCAACGAAGCAAGCAAGCAATGCAAATGTGCACAACAAAGAAGTCTCACTTCCCACCGGTCAAAAGGGCCATCCTAAAAAATTGTAAAAACCAGAAATGCAGGACAGGCCATGGAGAACAGGGAGCCTTTATACGCTGATGGGCAGTGTGTGAACTGCCGAGAGCCACTCTGGAGAAGTGTATGGTGGTTCCTAAATCATCTAAAAAACAGAGCTACAGAGCATAGGACACTTCCAATCATGGGAGTATATCTAGGGAAGTCTAAAAATCAACAAGACACAAGCACACCACAGTTTAGGGCTACTCTGTTTACAAGAACCTCAACTTCAGTACACCTTAAATATCCCAGGAAAGAGAACAATGGATAAAGAAGATGTGGTACTTATGTACAATGGAATATCTCTTCACCATGAAATCAATGTAATAAGGCTAGTAGAAGGATAAAGAGTGGATTTAGGTCCGATAATACTACTTGAAATAAGTCAAACAGAAAAAGAAACATATCATAAGATATCACTTATAGAGGGAGGGTAAATATGGCTGCACAAGAAATGAATTACAGAACAGAACAGTGTCTCACATTTAGAAAACACACTTATGTCAGCTTAAGGGGAAAGGAGAGGTGGGGTGATGCATAAAACCAGAGTTTGAAATTAGCACAGATACCGTTCAATAAACCAAATAGGTATTAGACAAGATCTACACCTTGCTCAATGAACAGGCCTCAACACACCCTATACACCGCAGAGAAATATATCTGAGGAATAAGAATCTTAAAACCCATGTATTGATATATCTCCATAAGGGAATCAAGTGTGTGCAGAGCGGCACAAACACAGCAGTGAAAAGGAGCTAAACCCCATTATAGAAATAAATTTTAAAAACAAAACGCTGAAACAATGAAAGAGAGAAAAATTCTTACAAAATTCGCTCAGGGGCTGTGATGCAACCTGGATTGACCACATATAAACCCACAGCTGGATAAGACATCAGGCTGGACACTTGGGGCTGACAGGATTGGTGAGCTTTGGTGAGCAACTGCCGAAAGTTTAATGCAATACTTCATGCTACTCAGTCCAAGGGTCCCAACACTCCAGGTTGAAGGGAATCTTCCTACAGCTAAACCATGCTTGGGAAACCCAGCGACTGGTATACCATATGATCGGGAAAGGTTTCTAAAACGCACCTCATTTTTCCTCTCCTGGGGCTCCGGATCGACATTCCAGCCGCTTTACTAACAACATCCCCACATGGAGTCAATGCCTTTAAGTTCTGGTATCGCACAGTCTGCAGTTAGTGCAGAGGATGAATGGGAATAGGGGGAACCAGTGAGAAACTAGCTGTAGCGGTTTCAATGGGCACATGTCACTCTAATATCACATCAGTAAGAAGAATTAACCAAAGGCACAGCAGGTGCCCCAGAAGAAAAATAGGGCTTCAAGGAATCCTGTGGTTATGGGGCAATACCACAAAAATAAGAGCTAAAAAATGGAGCTAAGGGCCACTGCAATTCAAAAACCTGCAGAGATATAAAGGCCAACTATTTTTAAAAAATATATTGAGGTAAGGCTATGAAGAGGCATTGAAAGCAAGGCAGAATTGCAGGAAACCGATTTCAGGAGGTAGACTGGAATTGCATTGAAAGCATATGAAGAGAGTCAGAAACTCGACAATGATGCACTTGGCCAAAAAGGGCGTATGTGTTTTTTCCTGAATATATTCAGGAAAAAACGCATACGCACTTTTTGGCCAACCAAGCAAGCTTGCAAAGGAAATCTGCACTACAATGAAGTCTCATTTCCACCTGGTCAAAAGGGCCATCAGAAAAAAGTGTAAAATCCATAAAGGCACGACAGGCCATGGAGAACTGGGAGCCTTCTTATGCTGATGGGCGGGATGTAAATTGCCAACAGCCACTCTGGAGAAGTGTATGGTGTTTCCTGAAACATCTAAAAAACAAAGCAACAGAACCTAGGGCACTTCCACTTATGGTCCTATAGCTTAGGGAAATTAAAATCAAAAAGACACAGCCACCCCAAAGTTTGGGACGGCTCTGTTTACAAGAACCTCGTTTACAGTACAAGTTCAATATCGCAGAAAGTGAAAAATGGATAAAGAACTTGTGGTACTTACGTACAATGCAATATCACTCAGCAATGAAATCTATGTCATCAGGCCCGTAACAGCATAATGAGTGGATTCAGGTATGATGATTCGAACTGAAATAAGTCACACAGAAAAGAAACATCATAAGGTATCACTAATACACAGAATGTGAATTTGGCTACACATGAACTGAATTACAAAACAGAACAGTGTCTCAAGTTTAGAAAACCAACTTATGCTTGCTTAAGGGGGAAGGTGAGTTGGGGTGCTGCATAAAACCAGAGATTGAAATGAGCACAGATAAAGTTCCTTAAGCCAAATATGGAATAGACAAGAGCTACTCCTTGCTCAACGAAATGGACTCAACACCCCATATTAAACGCCTAAGAATGTACCTGACTAGTAAGTATCTTAAAACCTATGGATTGCTATGTCTCCAAAAGAGAATCAAGCGTGTGTACAGGGGCATAAACGCAGCAGTGATAGGATTGGAGAGGTTCGGTGAGCAAATGAAGACCCTTTGAAGTCATATAGCATGGTACCCATTACACGGGTCTCAACTCTCCAGGTTTAAGGTATTCTTCCTTCAGCTAAAACATGCATGTGGAACCCAGAGTATGATCAACCGTGTGAACGGGAGACGTGTTCAAATATGTCTCAGTTTTCCTCCCCTGGTACTCGGGTGCAACATTCCAGACGCTTTACTAACACTCTCCCCACTTGGAGAGTCAGCACCTTTAACCTCCTGTTTGGCCCCGTTTGCAATTTCTGTGGAAGATGAACAGGAATAGGGAGAACCAATGAGAGACTAGCTGGAGGTGTCTGGACGGGCAAATTTAACTCTCATTTCCCACCAGAAAGAGGAAATAACCAAAGGCTCAGCATGCCGTGCCGGAACCAGATTAGGGCCTGAAGCCATCCAGCGGTGTTGCAGCCAGCTTACAAGAAAACGAGTTGAAGAAAGGAGCTCAGGGGCACTGTAACTCACAAACCTGCAGAGTTATAAATGACAGCTATCGTCCAAAAATAGACTGAAGTAAGGCTGCCAAGAGGACTTGAAAGCGGGGCAGAATTGCAGGAAACCGATTTCAGGAGGTAGACTGGAATTGCATTGAAAGCATAGGAAAAGAGGCAGAACGTCCACAATGATGCACTTGGCCAAAAAGGGCGTATGCGTTTTTTCCTGAATATATTCAGGAAAAAACGCATACGCCCTATTTGGCCAACCAAGCAAGCTTGCAAAGGAAATCTGCACTACAATGAAGTCTCACTTCCCCCCGGTCAAAAGGGCCATCTGAAAAAAGTGTAAAATCCAGAAAGGCAGGACAGGCCATAG
Source organism: Stenella coeruleoalba (assembly GCF_951394435.1). Taxonomy (NCBI): domain Eukaryota; kingdom Metazoa; phylum Chordata; class Mammalia; order Artiodactyla; family Delphinidae; genus Stenella; species Stenella coeruleoalba. The sequence continues at coordinate 905,757 of NW_027646341.1, read as the reverse complement.
AGAACTGGGAGCCTTGTTATGCTGATGGGCGGGATGTAAATTGCCAACAGACAATCGGGAGAAGTGTATGGTGTTTCCTGAAACATCGAAAAAACAAAGCAACAGAGCCTAGGGCACTTCCACTTATGGTCCTATAGCTTAGGGAAATTAAAATCAAAAAGACACAGCCACCCCAAAGTTTGGGACGGCTCTGTTTACAAGAACCTCGTTTACAGTACAAGTTCAACATCGCAGAAAGTGAAAAATGGATAAAGAAGTTGTGGTATTTACTTACAAAGCAATATCACTCAGCAATGAAATCTATGTCATCAGGCCCTTAGCAGCACAATGAGTGGATTCAGGTATGATGATTCTAACTGAAATAAGTCACACAGAAAAAGAAACATCATAAGATATCAGTAATACACGGAATGTAAACTTGGCTACACAGGAACTGAATTACAGAACAGAACAGGGTCTCAAATTTAGAAAACCAACTTATGCTTGCTTAAGGGGAAAGGTGAGTTGGGGTGCTGCATAAAACCAGAGATTGAAATGAGCACAGATAAAGTTCCTTAAGCCAAATATGGAATAGACAAGAGCTACTCCTTGCTCAACGAAATGGACTCAACACCGCATATTAAACGCCTAAGAATGTACCTGACTTGTAAGTATCTTAAAACCTATGGATTGCTATGTCTCCGAAAGAGAATCAAGCATGTGTACAGGGGCATAAACGCAGCAGTGATAGGACTGGAGAGGTTCGTGAGCAAATGAAGTCCCTTTGAAGTCATATTGCATGGTACCCATTCCACGGGTTTCAACTACCCAGGTTTAAGGTATTCTTCCTTCAGCTAAAACATGCATGTGGAACCTAGAGTATGATCAACCATGTGATCGGGAGACGTGTTCAAATATGTCTCAGTTTTCGAACCCTGGTACTCGGGTGCAACATTCCAGACGCTTACTAACACTCTCCCCACTTGCAGAGTCAGTCCCTTTAACCTCCTGTTTGGCCCAGTTTGCAATTTCTGCGGAAGATGAACAGGAACAGCGAGAATCAATGAGAGACTAGCTGGAGGTGTCTGGATGGGCAAATTTAACTCTCATTTCCCACCAGGAAGAGGAATTAACGAAAGGCTCAGCATGCCGTGCCAGAACCAGATTAGGGCCTGAAGACATCCTGCGGTTTTGCGGCCAGGTCACAAGAAAGCGAGTTGAAGAAAGGAGCTCAGGGGCACTGTAATTCACAAACCTGCAGAGTTATAAATGACAGCTATCGTCCAAAAATAGACTGAAGTAAGGCTGCCAAGAGGACTTGAAAGCGGGGCAGAATTGCAGGAAACCGATTTCAGGAGGTAGACTGGAATTGCATTGAAAGCATAGGAAAAGAGGCAGAACGTCCACAATGATGCACTTGGCCAAAAAGTGCGTATGCGTTTTTTCCTGAATATATTCAGGAAAAAACGCATACGCACTTTTTGGCCAACCAAGCAAACCTGCAAAGGAAATCTGCACTACAATGAAGTCTCACTTCCCCCCGGTCAAAAGGGCCATCTGAAAAAAGTGTAAAATCCAAAAAGGCAGGACAGGCCATGGAGAACTGGGAACCTTGTTATGGTGATGGGCGGGATGTAAATTGCCAACAACCACTGGAGAGTAGTGTATGGTGTTTCCTGAAACATCTAAAAAACAAAGCAACAGAGCCTAGGGCACTTCCACTTATGGTCCTATAGCTTAGGGAATTTAAAATCAAAAAGACACAGCCACCCCAAAGTTTGGAACGGCTCTGTACACAAGAACCTCGTTTACAGTACAAGTTCAACATCGCAGAAAGTGAAAAATGGATAAAGAAGTTGTGGTATTTACTTACAAAGCAATATCACTCAGCATTGAAATCTGTGTCATCAGGCCCATAGCAGCACAATGAGTGGATTCAGGTATGATGATTCTAACTGAAATAAGTCACACAGAAAAAGAAACATCATAAGATATCAGTAATACACGGAATGTAAACTTGGCTACACAGGAACTGAATTACAGAACAGAACAGGGGCTCAAATTTAGAAAACCAACTTATGCTTGCTTAAGGGGAAAGGTGAGTTGGGGTGCTGCATAAAACCTGAGATTGAAATGAGCACAGATAAAGTTCCTTAAGCCAAATATGGAATAGACAAGAGCTACTCCTTGCTCAACGAAATGGACTCAACACCGCATATTAAACGCCTAAGAATGTACCTGACTAGTAAGTATCTTAAAACCTATGGATTGCTATGTCTCCGAAAGAGAATCAAGCATGTGTACAGGGGCATAAACGCAGCAGTGATAGGATTGGAAAGCTTCAGTGAGCAAATGAAGACCCTTTGAAGTCATATTGCATGGTACCCATTCCACGGGTTTCAACTACCAAGGTTTTAGGTATTCTTCCTTCAGGTAAAACATGCATGTGGAACCCAGAGTATGATCAACCATGTGATCGGGAGACGTGTTCAAATATGTCTCAGTTTTCGTACCCTGGTACTCAGGTGCAACATTCCAGACGCTTTACTAACACTCTCCCGACTTGGAGAGTCAGTCCCTTTAACCTCCTGTTTGGCCCAGTTTGCAATTTCTGCGGAAGATGAACAGGAATAGCGAGAACCAATGAGAGACTAGCTGGAGGTGTCTGGACGGGCAAATTTAACTCTCATTTCCCACCAGGAAGAGGAATTAACCAAAGGCTCAGCGTGCCGTGCCGGAACCAGATTAGGGCCTGAAGCCATCCTGCGGTGTTGCGGCCAGGTCACAAGAAAGCGAGTTGAAGAAAGGAGCTCAGGGGCACTGTAATTCACAAACCTGCAGAGTTATAAATGACAGCTATCGTCCAAAAATAGACTGAAGTAAGGCTGCCAAGAGGACTTGAAAGCGGGGCAGAATTGCAGGAAACCGATTTCAGGAGGTAGACTGGAATTGCATTGAAAGCATAGGAAAAGAGGCAGAACGTCCACAATGATGCACTTGGCCAAAAAGGGCGTACGCGTTTTTTCCTGAATATATTCAGGAAAAAACGCGTACGCCCTTTTTGGCCAACCCAGCAAGCTTGCAAAGGAAATCTGCACTACAATGAAGTCTCACTTCCCCCCGGTCAAAAGGGCCATCTGAAAAAAGTGTAAAATCCAGAAAGACAGGACAGGCCATGGAGAACTGGGAGCCTTGTTATGCTGATGGGCGGGATGTAAATTGCCAACAACCACTCGGGAGAAGTGTATGGTGTTTCCTGAAACATCTAAAAAACAAAGCAACAGAGCCTAGGGCACTTCCACTTATGGTCCTATAGCTTAGGGAATTTAAAATCAAAAAGACACAGCCACCCCAAAGTTTGGAAAAGCTCTGTTTACAAGAACCTCGTTTACAGTACAAGTTCAACATCGCAGAAAGTGAAAAATGGATAAAGAAGTTGTGGTATTTACTTACAAAGCAATATCACTCAGCAATGAAATCTGTGTCATCAGGCCCTTAGCAGCACAATGAGTGGATTCAGGTATGATGATTCTAACTGAAATAAGTCACACAGAAAAAGAAACATCATAAGATATCAGTAATACACGGAATGTAAACTTGGCTACACAGGAACTGAATTACAGAACAGAACAGGGTCTCAAATTTAGAAAACCAACTTATGCTTGCTTAAGGGTAAAGGTGAGTTGGGGTGCTGCATAAAACCAGAGATTGAAATGAGCACAGATAAAGTTCCTTAAGCCAAATATGGAATAGACAAGAGCTACTCCTTGCTCAACGAAATGGACTCAACACCGCATATTAAACGCCTAAGAATGTACCTGACTAGTAAGTATCTTAAAACCTATGGATTGCTATGTCTCCGAAAGAGAATCAAGCATGTGTACAGGGGCATAAACGCAGCAGTGATAGGATTGGAGAGGTTCGGTGAGCAAATGAAGACCCTTTGAAGTCATATTGCATGGTACCCATTCCACGGGTTTCAACTACCCAGGTTTTAGGTATTCTTCCTTCAGCTAAAACATGCATGTGGAACCCAGAGTATGATCAACCATGTGATCGGGAGACGTGTTCAAATATGTCTCAGTTTTCCTCCCCTGGTACTCGGGTGCAACATTCCAGACGCTTTACTAACACTCTCCCGACTTGGAGAGTCAGTCCCTTTAACCTCCTGTTTGGCCCAGTTTGCAATTTCTGCGGAAGATGAACAGGAATAGCGAGAACCAATGAGAGACTAGCTGGAGGTGTCTGGACGGGCAAATTTAATTCTCATTTCCCAACAGGAAGAGGAATTAACCAAAGGCTCAGCGTGCCGTGCCGGAACCAGATTAGGGCCTGAAGCCATCCTGCGGTGTTGCGGCCAGGTCACAAGAAAGCGAGTTGAAGAAAGGAGCTCAGGGGCACTGTAATTCACAAACCTGCAGAGTTATAAATGACAGCTATCGTCCAAAAATAGACTGAAGTAAGGCTGCCAAGAGGACTTGAAAGCGGGGCAGAATTGCAGGAAACCGATTTCAGGAGGTAGACTGGAATTGCATTGAAAGCATAGGAAAAGAGGCAGAACGTCCACAATGATGCACTTGGCCAAAAAGGGCGTATGCGTTTTTTCCTGAATATATTCAGGAAAAAACGCATACGCGCTTTTTGGCCAACCAAGCAAACTTGCAAAGGAAATCTGCACTACAATGAAGTCTCACTTCCCCCCGGTCAAAAGGGCCATCTGAAAAAAGTGTAAAATCCAGAAAGGCAGGACAGGCCATGGAGAACTGGGAGCCTTGTTATGCTGATGGGCGGGATGTAAATTGCCAACAACCACATGGGAGAAGTGTATGGTGTTTCCTGAAACATCGAGAAAACAAAGCAACAGAGCCTAGGGCACTTCCACTTATGGTCATATAGCTTAGGGAGATTAAAATCAAAAAGACACAGCCACCCCAAAGTTTGGAACGGCTCTGTTTACAAGAACCTCGTTTACAGTACAAGTTCAACATCGCAGAAAGTGAAAAATGGATAAAGAAGTTGTGGTATTTACTTACAAAGCAATATCACTCAGCAATGAAATCTGTGTCATCAGGCCCTTAGCAGCACAATGAGTGGATTCAGGTATGATGATTCTAACTGAAATAAGTCACACAGAAAAAGAAACATCATAAGATATCAGTAATACACGGAATGTAAACTTGGCTACACAGGAACTGAATTACAGAACAGAACAGGGTCTCAAATTTAGAAAACCAACTTATGCTTGCTTAAGGGTAAAGGTGAGTTGGGGTGCTGCATAAAACCAGAGATTGAAATGAGCACAGATAAAGTTCCTTAAGCCAAATATGGAATAGACAAGAGCTACTCCTTGCTCAACGAAATGGACTCAACACCGCATATTAAACGCCTAAGAATGTACCTGACTAGTAAGTATCTTAAAACCTATGGATTGCTATGTCTCCGAAAGAGAATCAAGCATGTGTACAGGGGCATAAACGCAGCAGTGATAGGATTGGAGAGGTTCGGTGAGCAAATGAAGACCCTTTGAAGTCATATTGCATGGTACCCATTCCACGGGTTTCAACTACCCAGGTTTTAGGTATTCTTCCTTCAGCTAAAACATGCATGTGGAACCCAGAGTATGATCAACCATGTGATCGGGAGACGTGTTCAAATATGTCTCAGTTTTCCTCCCCTGGTACTCGGGTGCAACATTCCAGACGCTTTACTAACACTCTCCCGACTTGGAGAGTCAGTCCCTTTAACCTCCTGTTTGGCCCAGTTTGCAATTTCTGCGGAAGATGAACAGGAATAGCGAGAACCAATGAGAGACTAGCTGGAGGTGTCTGGACGGGCAAATTTAATTCTCATTTCCCAACAGGAAGAGGAATTAACCAAAGGCTCAGCGTGCCGTGCCGGAACCAGATTAGGGCCTGAAGCCATCCTGCGGTGTTGCGGCCAGGTCACAAGAAAGCGAGTTGAAGAAAGGAGCTCAGGGGCACTGTAATTCACAAACCTGCAGAGTTATAAATGACAGCTATCGTCCAAAAATAGACTGAAGTAAGGCTGCCAAGAGGACTTGAAAGCGGGGCAGAATTGCAGGAAACCGATTTCAGGAGGTAGACTGGAATTGCATTGAAAGCATAGGAAAAGAGGCAGAACGTCCACAATGATGCACTTGGCCAAAAAGGGCGTATGCGTTTTTTCCTGAATATATTCAGGAAAAAACGCATACGCGCTTTTTGGCCAACCAAGCAAACTTGCAAAGGAAATCTGCACTACAATGAAGTCTCACTTCCCCCCGGTCAAAAGGGCCATCTGAAAAAAGTGTAAAATCCAGAAAGGCAGGACAGGCCATGGAGAACTGGGAGCCTTGTTATGCTGATGGGCGGGATGTAAATTGCCAACAACCACATGGGAGAAGTGTATGGTGTTTCCTGAAACATCGAGAAAACAAAGCAACAGAGCCTAGGGCACTTCCACTTATGGTCATATAGCTTAGGGAGATTAAAATCAAAAAGACACAGCCACCCCAAAGTTTGGAACGGCTCTGTTTACAAGAACCTCGTTTACAGTACAAGTTCAACATCGCAGAAAGTGAAAAATGGATAAAGAAGTTGTGGTATTTACTTACAAAGCAATATCACTCAGCAATGAAATCTGTGTCATCAGGCCCTTAGCAGCACAATGAGTGGATTCAGGTATGATGATTCTAACTGAAATAAGTCACACAGAAAAAGAAACATCATAAGATATCAGTAATACACGGAATGTAAACTTGGCTACACAGGAACTGAATTACAGAACAGAACAGGGTCTCAAATTTAGAAAACCAACTTATGCTTGCTTAAGGGTAAAGGTGAGTTGGGGTGCTGCATAAAACCAGAGATTGAAATGAGCACAGATAAAGTTCCTTAAGCCAAATATGGAATAGACAAGAGCTACTCCTTGCTCAATGTAATGGACTCAACACCCCATATTAAACGCCTAAGAATGTACCTGACTAGTAAGTATCTTAAAACCTATGGATTGCTATGTCTCCGAAAGAGAATCAAGCATGTGTACAGGGGCATAAACGCAGCAGTGATAGGATTGGAGAGGTTCGGTGAGCAAATGAAGACCCTTTGAAGTCATATTGCATGGTACCCATTACACGGGTCTTAACTCTCCAGGTTTAAGGTATTCTTCCTTCAGCTAAAACATGCATGTGGAACCCAAGTATGATCAACCATGTGAACGGGAGACGTGTTCAAATATGTCTCAGTTTTCCTCCCCTGGTACTCGGGTGCAACATTCCAGACGCTTTACTAACACTCTCCCCACTTGGAGAGTCAGCGCCTTTAACATCCTGTTTGGCCCAATTTGCAATTTCTGCGGAAGATGAACAGGAATAGCGAGAACCAATGAGAGACTAGCTGGAGGTGTCTGGACGGGCAAATTTAACTCTCATTTCCCACCAGGAAGAGGAATTAACCAAAGGCTCAGCGTGCCGTGCCGGAACCAGATTAGCGCCTGAAGCCATCCTGCGGTGTTGCGGCCAGGGCACAAGAAAGCAAGTTGAAGAAAGGAGCTCAGGGGCACTGTAATTCACAAACCTGCAGAGTTATAAATGACAGCTATCATCCAAAAATAGACTGAAGTAAGGCTGCTAAGAGGACTTGAAAGCGGGGCAGAATTGCAGGAAACCGATTTCAGGAGGTAGACTGGAATTGCATTGAAAGCATAGGAAAAGAGGCAGAACGTCCACAATGATGCACTTGGCCAAAAAGGGCGTATGCGTTTTTTCCTGAATATATTCAGGAAAAAACGCATACGCCCTTTTTGGCCAACCAAGCAAACTTGCAAAGGAAATCTGCACTACAATGAAGTCTCACTTCCCTCTGGTCAAAAGGGCCATCTGAAAAAAGTGTAAAATCCAGAAAGGCAGGACAGGCCATGGAGAACTGGGAGCCTTGTTATGCTGATGGGCGGGATGTAAATTGCCAACAGACACTGGGGAGAAGTGTATGGTGTTTCCTGAAACATCTAAAAAACAAAGCAACAGAGCCTAGGGCACTTCCACTTATGGTCCTATAGCTTAGGGAAATTAAAATCAAAAAGACACAGCCACCCCAAAATTTGGAACGGCTCTGTTTACAACAACCTCGTTTACAGTACAAGTTCAACATCGCAGAAAGTGAAAAATGGATAAAGAAGTTGTGGTATTTACTTACAAAGCAATATCACTCAGCAATGAAATCTGTGTCATCAGGCCCTTAGCAGCACAATGAGTGGATTCAGGTATGATGATTCTAACTGAAATAAGTCACACAGAAAAAGAAACATCATAAGATATCAGTAATACACGGAATGTAAACTTGGCTACACAGGAACTGAATTACAGAACAGAACAGGGTCTCTAATTTAGAAAACAAACTTATGCTTGCTTAAGGGTAAAGGTGAGTTGGGGTGCTGCATAAAACCAGAGATTGAAATGAGCACAGATAAAGTTCCTTAAGTCAAATATGGAATAGACAAGAGCTACTCCTTGCTCAACGAAATGGACTCAACACCGCATATTAAACGCCTAAGAATGTACCTGACTAGTAAGTATCTTAAAACCTATGGATTGCTATGTCTCCGAAAGAGAATCAAGCATGTGTACAGGGGCATAAACGCAGCAGTGATAGGGTTGGAGAGGTTCGGTGAGCAAATGAAGACCCTTTGAAGTCATATTGCATGGTACCCATTCCACGGGTTTCAACTACCCAGGTTTAAGGTATTCTTCCTTCAGCTAAAATATGCATGTGGAACCCAGAGTATGATCAACCATGTGATCGGGAGACGTGTTCAAATATGTCTCAGTTTTCCTCCCCTGGTACTCGGGTGCAACATTCCAGACGCTTTACTAACACTCTCCCCACTTGGAGAGTCAGTCCCTATAACCTCCTGTTTGGCCCAGTTTGCAACTTCTGCGGAAGATGAACAGGAATAGCGAGAACCAATGAGAGGCTAGCTGGAGGTGTCTGGACGGGCAAATTTAACTCTCATTTCCCAACAGGAAGAGGAAATAACCAAAGGCTCAGCGTGCCGTACCGGAACCAGATTAGGGCCTGAAGCCATCCTGCGGTGTTGCGGCCACCTCAAAAGAAACCTAGTTGAAGAAAGGAGCTCAGGGGCACTATAATTCACAAACCTGCAGAGTTATAAATGACAGCTATCGTCCAAAAATATACTGAAGTAAGGCTGCCAAGAGGACTTGAAAGCGGGGCAGAATTGCAGGAAACCAATTGCAGGATGTAGACTGGAATTGCATTGAAAGCATAGGAAAAGAGGCAGAACGTCCACAATGATGCACTTGGCCAAAAAGGGCGTATGCGTTTTTTCCTGAATATATTCAGGAAAAAACGCATACGCCCTTTTTGGCCAACCAAGCAAGCTTGCAAAGGAAATCTGCACTACAATGAAGTCTCACTTCCCCCCGGTCAAAAGGGCCATCTGAAAAAAGTGTAAAATCCAGAAAGGCAGGACAGGCCATGGAGAACTGGGAGCCTTGTTATGCTGATGGGCGGGATGTAAATTGCCAACAACCACTCGGGAGAAGTGTATGGTGTTTCCTGAAACATCTAAAAAACAAAGCAACAGAGCCTAGGGCACTGCCACTTATGGTCCTATAGCTTAGGGAAATTAAAATCAAAAAGACACAGCCACCCCAAAGTTTGGGACGGCTCTGTTTACAAGAACCTCGTTTACAGTACAAGTTCAACATCGCAGAAAGTGAAAAATGGATAAAGAAGTTGTGGTATTTACTTACAAAGCAATATCACTCAGCAATGAAATCTGTGTCATCAGGCTCTTAGCAGCACAATGAGTGGATTCAGGTATGATGATTCTAACTGAAGTAAGTCACACAGAAAAAGAAACATCATAAGATATCAGTAATACACGGAATGTAAACTTGGCTACACATGAACTGAATTACAGAACAGAACAGGGTCTCAAATTTAGAAAACCAACTTATGCTTGCTTAAGGGTAAAGGTGAGTTGGGGTGCTGCATAAAACCAGAGATTGAAATGAGCACAGATAAAGTTCCTTAAGTCAAATATGGAATAGACAAGAGCTACTCCTTGCTCAACGAAATGGACTCAACACCGCATATTAAACGCCTAAGAATGTACCTGACTAGTAAGTATCTTAAAACCTATGGATTGCTATGTCTCCGAAAGAGAATCAAGCATGTGTACAGGGGCATAAACGCAGCAGTGATAGGATTGGAGAGGTTCGGTGAGCAAATGAAGACCCTTTGAAGTCATATTGCATGGTACCCATTACACGGGTCTTAACTCTCCAGGTTTAAGGTATTCTTCCTTCAGCTAAAACATGCATGTGGAACCCAAGTATGATCAACCATGTGAACGGGAGACGTGTTCAAATATGTCTCAGTTTTCCTCCCCTGGTACTCGGGTGCAACATTCCAGACGCTTTACTAACACTCTCCCCACTTGGAGAGTCAGCGCCTTTAACATCCTGTTTGGCCCAATTTGCAATTTCTGCGGAAGATGAACAGGAATAGCGAGAACCAATGAGAGACTAGCTGGAGGTGTCTGGACGGGCAAATTTAACTCTCATTTCCCACCAGGAAGAGGAATTAACCAAAGGCTCAGCGTGCCGTGCCGGAACCAGATTAGCGCCTGAAGCCATCCTGCGGTGTTGCGGCCAGCTCACAAGAAAGCGAGTTGAAGAAAGGAGCTCAGGGGCACTGTAATTCACAAACCTGCAGAGTTATAAATGACAGCTATCATCCAAAAATAGACTGAAGTAAGGCTGCTAAGAGGACTTGAAAGCGGGGCAGAATTGCAGGAAACCGATTTCAGGAGGTAGACTGGAATTGCATTGAAAGCATAGGAAAAGAGGCAGAACGTCCACAATGATGCACTTGGCCAAAAAGGGCGTATGCGTTTTTTCCTGAATATATTCAGGGAAAAACGCATACGCACTTTTTGGCCAACCAAGCAAACTTGCAAAGGAAATCCGCACTACAATGAAGTCTCACTTCCCTCTGGTCAAAAGGGCCATCTGAAAAAAGTGTAAAATCCAGAAAGGCAGGACAGGCCATGGAGAACTGGGAGCCTTGTTATGCTGATGGGCGGGATGTAAATTGCCAACAGACACTGGGGAGAAGTGTATGGTGTTTCCTGAACCATCTAAAAAACAAAGCAACAGAGCCTAGGGCACTTCCACTTATGGTCCTATAGCTTAGGGAAATTAAAATCAAAAAGACACAGCCACCCCAAAATTTGGAACGGCTTTGTTTACAACAACCTCGTTTACAGTACAAGTTCAACATCGCAGAAAGTGAAAAATGGATAAAGAAGTTGTGGTATTTACCTACCAAGCAATATCACTCAGCAATGAAATCTGTGTCATCAGGCCCTTAGCAGCACAATGAGTGGATTCAGGTATGATGATTCTAACTGAAATAAGTCACACAGAAAAAGTAACATCATAAGATATCAGTAATACACGGAATGTAAAAATGGCTACACAGGAACTGAATTACAGAACAGAACAGGGTCTCAAATTTAGAAAACCAACTTATGCTTGCTTAAGGGTAAAGGTGAGTTGGGGTGCTGCATAAAACCATAGATTGAAATGAGCACAGATAAAGTTCCTTAAGTCAAATATGGAATAGACTAGAACTACTCCTTGCTCAACGAAATGGACTCAACACCGCATATTAAACGCCTAAGAATGTACCTGACTAGTAAGTATCTTAAAACCTATGGATTGCTATGTCTCCGAAAGAGAATCAAGCATGTGTACAGGGGCATAAACGCAGCAGTGATAGGATTGGAGAGGTTCGGTGAGCAAATGAAGACCCTTTGAAGTCATATTGCATGGTACCCATTACACGTGTCTTAACTCTCCAGGTTTAAGGTATTCTTCCTTCAGCTAAAACATGCATGTGGAACCTAGAGTATGATCAACCATGCGATCGGGAGACGTGTTCAAATATGTCTCAGTTTTCGTACCCTGGTACTCGGGTGCAACATTCCAGACGCTTTACTAACACTCTCCCCACTTGGAGAGTCAGTCCCTTTAACCTCCTGTTTGGCCCAGTTTGCAATTTCTGCGGAAGATGAACAGGAATAGCGAGAACCAATGAGAGACTAGCTGGAGGTGTCTGGACAGGCAAATTTAACTCTCATTTCCCACCAGGAAGAGGAATTAACCAAAGGCTCAGCGTGCCGTGCCGGAACTAGATTAGGCCCTGAAGCCATCCTGCGGTGTTGCGGCCAGCTCACAAGAAAGCGAGTTGAAGAAAGGAGCTCAGGGGCACTGTAATTCACAAACCTTCAGAGTTATAAATGACAGCTATCGACCAAAAATAGACTGAAGTAAGGCTGCCAAGAGGACTTGAAAGCGGGGCAGAATTGCAGGAAACCGATTTCAGGAGGTAGACTGGAATTGCATTGAAAGCATAGGAAAAGAGGCAGAACGTCCACAATGATGCACTTGGCCAAAAAGGGCGTATGCGTTTTTTCCTGAATATATTCAGGAAAAAACGCATACGCCCTTTTTGGCCAACCAAGCAAGCTTGCAAAGGAAATCTGCACTACAATGAAGTCTCACTTCCCCCCGGTCAAAAGGGCCATCTGAAAAACGTGTAAAATCCAGAAAGGCAGGACAGGCCATGGAGAACTGGGAGCCTTGTTATGCTGATGGGCGGGATGTAAATTGCCAACAACCACTCGGGAGAAGTGTATGGTGTTTCCTGAAACATCTAAAAAACAAAGCAACAGAACCTAGGGCACTTCCACTTATGGTCCTATAGCTTAGGGAAATTAAAATCAAAAAGACACAGCCACCCCAAAGTTTGGAACGGCTCTGTTTACAAGAACCTCGTTTACAGTACAAGTTCAACATCGCAGAAAGTGAAAAATGGATAAAGAAGTTGTGGTATTTACTTACAAAGCAATATCACTCAGCAATGAAATCTGTGTCATCAGGCCCTTAGCAGCACAATGAGTGGATTCAGGTATGATGATTCTAACTGAAATAAGTCACACAGAAAAAGAAACATCATAAGATATCAGTAATACACGGAATGTAAACTTGGCTACACAGGAACTGAATTACAGAACAGAACAGGGTCTCAAATTTAGAAAACCAACTTATTCTTGCTTAAGGGTAAAGGTGAGTTGGGGTGCTGCATAAAACCAGAGATTGAAATGAGCACAGATAAAGTTCCTTAAGCCAAATATGGAATAGACAAGAGCTACTCCTTGCTCAACGAAATGGACTCAACACCCCATATTAAACGCCTAAGAATGTACCTGACTAGTAAGTATCTTAAAACCTATGGATTGCTATGTCTCCGAAAGAGAATCAAGCATGTGTACAGGGGCATAAACGCAGCAGTGATAGGATTGGAGAGGTTCGGTGAGCAAATGAAGACACTTTGAAGTCATATTGCATGGTACCCATTACACGGGTCTTAACTCTCCAGGTTTAAGGTATTCTTCCTTCAGCTAAAACATGCATGTGGAACCCAAGTATGATCAACCATGTGAACGGGAGACGTGTTCAAATATGTCTCAGTTTTCCTCCCCTGGTACTCGGGTGCAACATTCCAGACGCTTTACTAACACTCTCCCCACTTGGAGAGTCAGCGCCTTTAACCTCCTGTTTGGCCCAGTTTGCAATTTCTGCGGAAGATGTACAGGAATAGCGAGAACCAATGAGAGGCTAGCTGGAGGTGTCTGGACGGGCAAATTTAACTCTCATTTCCCACCAGGAAGAGGAAATAACCAAAGGCTCAGCGTGCCGTACCGGAACCAGATTAGGGCCTGAAGCCATCCTGCGGTGTTGCGGCCAGCTCACAAGAAAGCAAGTTGAAGAAAGGAGCTCAGGGGCACTGTAATTCACAAACCTGCAGAGTTATAAATGACAGCTATCGTCCAAAAATATACTGAAGTAAGACTGCCAAGAGGACTTGAAAGCGGGGCAGAATTGCAGGAAACCGATTTCAGGAGGTAGACTGGAATTGTATGGAAAGCATAGGAAAAGAGGCAGAACATCCACAATGATGCACTTGGCCAAAAAGGGCGTATGCGTTTTTTCCTGAATATATTCAGGAAAAAACGCATACGCCCTTTTTGGCCAACCAAGCAAGCTTGCAAAGGAAATCTGCACTACAATGAAGTCTCACTTCCCCCTGGTCAAAAGGGCCATCTGAAAAAAGTGTAAAATCCAGAAAGGCAGGACAGGCCATGGAGAACTGGGAGCCTTGTTATGCTGATGGGCGGGATGTAAATTGCCAACAACCACTCCGGAGAAGTGTATGGTGTTTCCTGAAACATCTAAAAAACAAAGCAACAGAGCCTAGGGCACTTCCACTTATGGTCCTATAGCTTAGGGAAATTAAAATCAAAAAGACACAGCCACCCCAAAGTTTGAAACGGCTCTGTTTACAAGAACCTCGTTTACAGTACAAGTTCAACATCGCAGAAAGTGAAAAATGGATAAAGAAGTTGTGGTATTTACCTACCAAGCAATATCACTCAGCAATGAAATCTGTGTCATCAGGCCCTTAGCAGCACAATGAGTGGATTCAGGTATGATGATTCTAACTGAAATAAGTCACACAGAAAAAGTAACATCATAAGATATCAGTAATACACGGAATGTAAAAATGGCTACACAGGAACTGAATTACAGAACAGAACAGGGTCTCAAATTTAGAAAACCAACTTATGCTTGCTTAAGGGTAAAGGTGAGTTGGGGTGCTGCATAAAACCATAGATTGAAATGAGCACAGATAAAGTTCCTTAAGTCAAATATGGAATAGACTAGAACTACTCCTTGCTCAACGAAATGGACTCAACACCGCATATTAAACGCCTAAGAATGTACCTGACTAGTAAGTATCTTAAAACCTATGGATTGCTATGTCTCCGAAAGAGAATCAAGCATGTGTACAGGGGCATAAACGCAGCAGTGATAGGATTGGAGAGGTTCGGTGAGCAAATGAAGACCCTTTGAAGTCATATTGCATGGTACCCATTACACGTGTCTTAACTCTCCAGGTTTAAGGTATTCTTCCTTCAGCTAAAACATGCATGTGGAACCTAGAGTATGATCAACCATGCGATCGGGAGACGTGTTCAAATATGTCTCAGTTTTCGTACCCTGGTACTCGGGTGCAACATTCCAGACGCTTTACTAACACTCTCCCCACTTGGAGAGTCAGTCCCTTTAACCTCCTGTTTGGCCCAGTTTGCAATTTCTGCGGAAGATGAACAGGAATAGCGAGAACCAATGAGAGGCTAGCTGGAGGTGTCTGGACGGGCAAATTTAACTCTCATTTCCCACCAGGAAGAGAAATTAACCAAAGGCTCAGCGTGCCGTGCCGGAACCAGATTAGGGCCTGAAGCCATCCTGCGGTGTTGCGGCCAGGTCACAAGAAAGCGAGTTGAAGAAAGGAGCTCAGGGGCACTGTAATTCACAAACCTGCAGAGTTATAAATGACAGCTATCGTCCAAAAATAGACTGAAGTAAGGCTGCCAAGAGGACTTGAAAGCGGGGCAAAATTGCAGGAAACCGATTTCAGGAGGTAGACTGCAATTGCATTGAAAGCATAGGAAAAGAGGCAGAACGTCCACAATGATGCCCTTGGGCAAAAAGGGCGTATGCGTTTTTTCCTGAATATATTCAGGAAAAAACGCATACGCCCTTTTTGGCCAACCAAGCAAGCTTGCAAATGAAATCTGCACTACAATGAAGTCTCACTTCCCCCCGGTCAAAAGGGCCATCTGAAAAAAGTGTAAAATCCAGAAAGGCAGGACAGGCCATGGAGAACTGGGAGCCTTGTTATGCTGATGGGCGGGATGTAAATTGCCAACAACCACTCGGGAGAAGTGTATGGTGTTTCCTGAAACATCTAAAAAACAAAGCAACAGAGCCTAGGGCACTTCCACTTATGGTCCTATAGCTTAGGGAATTCAAAATCAAAAAGACACAGCCACCCCAAAGTTTGGAACGGCTCTGTTTACAAGAACCTCGTTTACAGTACAAGTTCAACATCGCAGAAAGTGAAAAATGGATAAAGAAGTTGTGGTATTTACTTACAAAGCAATATCACTCAGCAATGAAATCTGTGTCATCAGGCCCTTAGCAGCACAATGAGTGGATTCAGGTATGATGATTCTAACTGAAATAAGTCACACAGAAAAAGAAACATCATAAGATATCAGTAATACACGGAATGTAAACTTGGCTACACAGGAACTGAATTACAGAACAGAACAGGGTCTCAAATTTAGAAAACCAACTTATGCTTGCTTAAGGGGAAAGGTGAGTTGGGGTGCTGCATAAAACCAGAGATTGAAATGAGCACAGATAAAGTTCCTTAAGCCAAATATGGAATAGACAAGAGCTACTCCTTGCTCAACGAAATGGACTCAACACCGCATATTAAACGCCTAAGAATGTACCTGACTAGTAAGTATCTTAAAACCTATGGATTGCTATGTCTCCGAAAGAGAATCAAGCATGTGTACAGGGGCATAAACGCAGCAGTGATAGGATTGGAGAGGTTCGGTGAGCAAATGAAGACCCTTTGAAGTCATATTGCATGGTACCCATTCCACGGGTTTCAACTACCCAGGTTTTAGGTATTCTTCCTTCAGCTAAAACATGCATATGGAACCCAAGTATGATCAACCACGTGAACGGGAGATGTGTTCAAATATGTCTCAGTTTTCCTCCCCTGGTACTCGGGTGCAACATTCCAGACGCTTTACTAACACTCTCCCCACTTGGAGAGTCAGTCCCTTTAACCTCCTGTTTGGCCCAGTTTGCAATTTCTGTGGAAGATGAACAGGAATAGGGAGAACCAATGAGAGACTAGCTGGAGGTGTCTGGACGGGCAAATTTAACTCTCATTTCCCACCAGAAAGAGGAAATAACCAAAGGCTCAGCATGCCGTGCCGGAACCAGATTAGGGCCTGAAGCCATCCAGCGGTGTTGCAGCCAGCTTACAAGAAAACGAGTTGAAGAAAGGAGCTCAGGGGCACTGTAACTCACAAACCTGCAGAGTTATAAATGACAGCTATCGTCCAAAAATAGACTGAAGTAAGGCTGCCAAGAGGACTTGAAAGCGGGGCAGAATTGCAGGAAACCGATTTCAGGAGGTAGACTGGAATTGCATTGAAAGCATAGGAAAAGAGGCAGAACGTCCACAATGATGCACTTGGCCAAAAAGGGCGTATGCGTTTTTTCCTGAATATATTCAGGAAAAAACGCATACGCCCTATTTGGCCAACCAAGCAAGCTTGCAAAGGAAATCTGCACTACAATGAAGTCTCACTTCCCCCCGGTCAAAAGGGCCATCTGAAAAAAGTGTAAAATCCAGAAAGGCAGGACAGGCCATAGAGAACTGGGAGCCTTGTTATGCTGATGGGCGGGATGTAAATTGCCAACAGACAATCGGGAGAAGTGTATGGTGTTTCCTGAAACATCGAAAAAACAAAGCAACAGAGCCTAGGGCACTTCCACTTATGGTCCTATAGCTTAGGGAAATTAAAATCAAAAAGACACAGCCACCCCAAAGTTTGGGACGGCTCTGTTTACAAGAACCTCGTTTACAGTACAAGTTCAACATCGCAGAAAGTGAAAAATGGATAAAGAAGTTGTGGTATTTACTTACAAAGCAATATCACTCAGCAATGAAATCTATGTCATCAGGCCCTTAGCAGCACAATGAGTGGATTCAGGTATGATGATTCTAACTGAAATAAGTCACACAGAAAAAGAAACATCATAAGATATCAGTAATACACGGAATGTAAACTTGGCTACACAGGAACTGAATTACAGAACAGAACAGGGTCTCAAATTTAGAAAACCAACTTATGCTTGCTTAAGGGGAAAGGTGAGTTGGGGTGCTGCATAAAACCAGAGATTGAAATGAGCACAGATAAAGTTCCTTAAGCCAAATATGGAATAGACAAGAGCTACTCCTTGCTCAACGAAATGGACTCAACACCGCATATTAAACGCCTAAGAATGTACCTGACTTGTAAGTATCTTAAAACCTATGGATTGCTATGTCTCCGAAAGAGAATCAAGCATGTGTACAGGGGCATAAACGCAGCAGTGATAGGACTGGAGAGGTTCGTGAGCAAATGAAGTCCCTTTGAAGTCATATTGCATGGTACCCATTCCACGGGTTTCAACTACCCAGGTTTAAGGTATTCTTCCTTCAGCTAAAACATGCATGTGGAACCTAGAGTATGATCAACCATGTGATCGGGAGACGTGTTCAAATATGTCTCAGTTTTCGAACCCTGGTACTCGGGTGCAACATTCCAGACGCTTACTAACACTCTCCCCACTTGCAGAGTCAGTCCCTTTAACCTCCTGTTTGGCCCAGTTTGCAATTTCTGCGGAAGATGAACAGGAACAGCGAGAATCAATGAGAGACTAGCTGGAGGTGTCTGGATGGGCAAATTTAACTCTCATTTCCCACCAGGAAGAGGAATTAACGAAAGGCTCAGCATGCCGTGCCAGAACCAGATTAGGGCCTGAAGACATCCTGCGGTTTTGCGGCCAGGTCACAAGAAAGCGAGTTGAAGAAAGGAGCTCAGGGGCACTGTAATTCACAAACCTGCAGAGTTATAAATGACAGCTATCGTCCAAAAATAGACTGAAGTAAGGCTGCCAAGAGGACTTGAAAGCGGGGCAGAATTGCAGGAAACCGATTTCAGGAGGTAGACTGGAATTGCATTGAAAGCATAGGAAAAGAGGCAGAACGTCCACAATGATGCACTTGGCCAAAAAGTGCGTATGCGTTTTTTCCTGAATATATTCAGGAAAAAACGCATACGCACTTTTTGGCCAACCAAGCAAACCTGCAAAGGAAATCTGCACTACAATGAAGTCTCACTTCCCCCCGGTCAAAAGGGCCATCTGAAAAAAGTGTAAAATCCAAAAAGGCAGGACAGGCCATGGAGAACTGGGAACCTTGTTATGGTGATGGGCGGGATGTAAATTGCCAACAACCACTGGAGAGTAGTGTATGGTGTTTCCTGAAACATCTAAAAAACAAAGCAACAGAGCCTAGGGCACTTCCACTTATGGTCCTATAGCTTAGGGAATTTAAAATCAAAAAGACACAGCCACCCCAAAGTTTGGAACGGCTCTGTACACAAGAACCTCGTTTACAGTACAAGTTCAACATCGCAGAAAGTGAAAAATGGATAAAGAAGTTGTGGTATTTACTTACAAAGCAATATCACTCAGCATTGAAATCTGTGTCATCAGGCCCATAGCAGCACAATGAGTGGATTCAGGTATGATGATTCTAACTGAAATAAGTCACACAGAAAAAGAAACATCATAAGATATCAGTAATACACGGAATGTAAACTTGGCTACACAGGAACTGAATTACAGAACAGAACAGGGGCTCAAATTTAGAAAACCAACTTATGCTTGCTTAAGGGGAAAGGTGAGTTGGGGTGCTGCATAAAACCTGAGATTGAAATGAGCACAGATAAAGTTCCTTAAGCCAAATATGGAATAGACAAGAGCTACTCCTTGCTCAACGAAATGGACTCAACACCGCATATTAAACGCCTAAGAATGTACCTGACTAGTAAGTATCTTAAAACCTATGGATTGCTATGTCTCCGAAAGAGAATCAAGCATGTGTACAGGGGCATAAACGCAGCAGTGATAGGATTGGAAAGCTTCAGTGAGCAAATGAAGACCCTTTGAAGTCATATTGCATGGTACCCATTCCACGGGTTTCAACTACCCAGGTTTTAGGTATTCTTCCTTCAGGTAAAACATGCATGTGGAACCCAGAGTATGATCAACCATGTGATCGGGAGACGTGTTCAAATATGTCTCAGTTTTCGTACCCTGGTACTCAGGTGCAACATTCCAGACGCTTTACTAACACTCTCCCGACTTGGAGAGTCAGTCCCTTTAACCTCCTGTTTGGCCCAGTTTGCAATTTCTGCGGAAGATGAACAGGAATAGCGAGAACCAATGAGAGACTAGCTGGAGGTGTCTGGACGGGCAAATTTAACTCTCATTTCCCACCAGGAAGAGGAATTAACCAAAGGCTCAGCGTGCCGTGCCGGAACCAGATTAGGGCCTGAAGCCATCCTGCGGTGTTGCGGCCAGGTCACAAGAAAGCGAGTTGAAGAAAGGAGCTCAGGGGCACTGTAATTCACAAACCTGCAGAGTTATAAATGACAGCTATCGTCCAAAAATAGACTGAAGTAAGGCTGCCAAGAGGACTTGAAAGCGGGGCAGAATTGCAGGAAACCGATTTCAGGAGGTAGACTGGAATTGCATTGAAAGCATAGGAAAAGAGGCAGAACGTCCACAATGATGCACTTGGCCAAAAAGGGCGTACGCGTTTTTTCCTGAATATATTCAGGAAAAAACGCGTACGCCCTTTTTGGCCAACCCAGCAAGCTTGCAAAGGAAATCTGCACTACAATGAAGTCTCACTTCCCCCCGGTCAAAAGGGCCATCTGAAAAAAGTGTAAAATCCAGAAAGACAGGACAGGCCATGGAGAACTGGGAGCCTTGTTATGCTGATGGGCGGGATGTAAATTGCCAACAACCACTCGGGAGAAGTGTATGGTGTTTCCTGAAACATCTAAAAAACAAAGCAACAGAGCCTAGGGCACTTCCACTTATGGTCCTATAGCTTAGGGAATTTAAAATCAAAAAGACACAGCCACCCCAAAGTTTGGAAAAGCTCTGTTTACAAGAACCTCGTTTACAGTACAAGTTCAACATCGCAGAAAGTGAAAAATGGATAAAGAAGTTGTGGTATTTACTTACAAAGCAATATCACTCAGCAATGAAATCTGTGTCATCAGGCCCTTAGCAGCACAATGAGTGGATTCAGGTATGATGATTCTAACTGAAATAAGTCACACAGAAAAAGAAACATCATAAGATATCAGTAATACACGGAATGTAAACTTGGCTACACAGGAACTGAATTACAGAACAGAACAGGGTCTCAAATTTAGAAAACCAACTTATGCTTGCTTAAGGGTAAAGGTGAGTTGGGGTGCTGCATAAAACCAGAGATTGAAATGAGCACAGATAAAGTTCCTTAAGCCAAATATGGAATAGACAAGAGCTACTCCTTGCTCAACGAAATGGACTCAACACCGCATATTAAACGCCTAAGAATGTACCTGACTAGTAAGTATCTTAAAACCTATGGATTGCTATGTCTCCGAAAGAGAATCAAGCATGTGTACAGGGGCATAAACGCAGCAGTGATAGGATTGGAGAGGTTCGGTGAGCAAATGAAGACCCTTTGAAGTCATATTGCATGGTACCCATTCCACGGGTTTCAACTACCCAGGTTTTAGGTATTCTTCCTTCAGCTAAAACATGCATGTGGAACCCAGAGTATGATCAACCATGTGATCGGGAGACGTGTTCAAATATGTCTCAGTTTTCGTACCCTGGTACTCGGGTGCAACATTCCAGACGCTTTACTAACACTCTCCCGACTTGGAGAGTCAGTCCCTTTAACCTCCTGTTTGGCCCAGTTTGCAATTTCTGCGGAAGATGAACAGGAATAGCGAGAACCAATGAGAGACTAGCTGGAGGTGTCTGGACGGGCAAATTTAATTCTCATTTCCCAACAGGAAGAGGAATTAACCAAAGGCTCAGCGTGCCGTGCCGGAACCAGATTAGGGCCTGAAGCCATCCTGCGGTGTTGCGGCCAGGTCACAAGAAAGCGAGTTGAAGAAAGGAGCTCAGGGGCACTGTAATTCACAAACCTGCAGAGTTATAAATGACAGCTATCGTCCAAAAATAGACTGAAGTAAGGCTGCCAAGAGGACTTGAAAGCGGGGCAGAATTGCAGGAAACCGATTTCAGGAGGTAGACTGGAATTGCATTGAAAGCATAGGAAAAGAGGCAGAACGTCCACAATGATGCACTTGGCCAAAAAGGGCGTATGCGTTTTTTCCTGAATATATTCAGGAAAAAACGCATACGCGCTTTTTGGCCAACCAAGCAAACTTGCAAAGGAAATCTGCACTACAATGAAGTCTCACTTCCCCCCGGTCAAAAGGGCCATCTGAAAAAAGTGTAAAATCCAGAAAGGCAGGACAGGCCATGGAGAACTGGGAGCCTTGTTATGCTGATGGGCGGGATGTAAATTGCCAACAACCACATGGGAGAAGTGTATGGTGTTTCCTGAAACATCGAGAAAACAAAGCAACAGAGCCTAGGGCACTTCCACTTATGGTCATATAGCTTAGGGAGATTAAAATCAAAAAGACACAGCCACCCCAAAGTTTGGAACGGCTCTGTTTACAAGAACCTCGTTTACAGTACAAGTTCAACATCGCAGAAAGTGAAAAATGGATAAAGAAGTTGTGGTATTTACTTACAAAGCAATATCACTCAGCAATGAAATCTGTGTCATCAGGCCCTTAGCAGCACAATGAGTGGATTCAGGTATGATGATTCTAACTGAAATAAGTCACACAGAAAAAGAAACATCATAAGATATCAGTAATACACGGAATGTAAACTTGGCTACACAGGAACTGAATTACAGAACAGAACAGGGTCTCAAATTTAGAAAACCAACTTATGCTTGCTTAAGGGTAAAGGTGAGTTGGGGTGCTGCATAAAACCAGAGATTGAAATGAGCACAGATAAAGTTCCTTAAGCCAAATATGGAATAGACAAGAGCTACTCCTTGCTCAATGTAATGGACTCAACACCCCATATTAAACGCCTAAGAATGTACCTGACTAGTAAGTATCTTAAAACCTATGGATTGCTATGTCTCCGAAAGAGAATCAAGCATGTGTACAGGGGCATAAACGCAGCAGTGATAGGATTGGAGAGGTTCGGTGAGCAAATGAAGACCCTTTGAAGTCATATTGCATGGTACCCATTACACGGGTCTTAACTCTCCAGGTTTAAGGTATTCTTCCTTCAGCTAAAACATGCATGTGGAACCCAAGTATGATCAACCATGTGAACGGGAGACGTGTTCAAATATGTCTCAGTTTTCCTCCCCTGGTACTCGGGTGCAACATTCCAGACGCTTTACTAACACTCTCCCCACTTGGAGAGTCAGCGCCTTTAACATCCTGTTTGGCCCAATTTGCAATTTCTGCGGAAGATGAACAGGAATAGCGAGAACCAATGAGAGACTAGCTGGAGGTGTCTGGACGGGCAAATTTAACTCTCATTTCCCACCAGGAAGAGGAATTAACCAAAGGCTCAGCGTGCCGTGCCGGAACCAGATTAGCGCCTGAAGCCATCCTGCGGTGTTGCGGCCAGGGCACAAGAAAGCAAGTTGAAGAAAGGAGCTCAGGGGCACTGTAATTCACAAACCTGCAGAGTTATAAATGACAGCTATCATCCAAAAATAGACTGAAGTAAGGCTGCTAAGAGGACTTGAAAGCGGGGCAGAATTGCAGGAAACCGATTTCAGGAGGTAGACTGGAATTGCATTGAAAGCATAGGAAAAGAGGCAGAACGTCCACAATGATGCACTTGGCCAAAAAGGGCGTATGCGTTTTTTCCTGAATATATTCAGGAAAAAACGCATACGCCCTTTTTGGCCAACCAAGCAAACTTGCAAAGGAAATCTGCACTACAATGAAGTCTCACTTCCCTCTGGTCAAAAGGGCCATCTGAAAAAAGTGTAAAATCCAGAAAGGCAGGACAGGCCATGGAGAACTGGGAGCCTTGTTATGCTGATGGGCGGGATGTAAATTGCCAACAGACACTGGGGAGAAGTGTATGGTGTTTCCTGAAACATCTAAAAAACAAAGCAACAGAGCCTAGGGCACTTCCACTTATGGTCCTATAGCTTAGGGAAATTAAAATCAAAAAGACACAGCCACCCCAAAATTTGGAACGGCTCTGTTTACAACAACCTCGTTTACAGTACAAGTTCAACATCGCAGAAAGTGAAAAATGGATAAAGAAGTTGTGGTATTTACTTACAAAGCAATATCACTCAGCAATGAAATCTGTGTCATCAGGCCCTTAGCAGCACAATGAGTGGATTCAGGTATGATGATTCTAACTGAAATAAGTCACACAGAAAAAGAAACATCATAAGATATCAGTAATACACGGAATGTAAACTTGGCTACACAGGAACTGAATTACAGAACAGAACAGGGTCTCTAATTTAGAAAACAAACTTATGCTTGCTTAAGGGTAAAGGTGAGTTGGGGTGCTGCATAAAACCAGAGATTGAAATGAGCACAGATAAAGTTCCTTAAGTCAAATATGGAATAGACAAGAGCTACTCCTTGCTCAACGAAATGGACTCAACACCGCATATTAAACGCCTAAGAATGTACCTGACTAGTAAGTATCTTAAAACCTATGGATTGCTATGTCTCCGAAAGAGAATCAAGCATGTGTACAGGGGCATAAACGCAGCAGTGATAGGGTTGGAGAGGTTCGGTGAGCAAATGAAGACCCTTTGAAGTCATATTGCATGGTACCCATTCCACGGGTTTCAACTACCCAGTTTTAAGGTATTCTTCCTTCAGCTAAAATATGCATGTGGAACCCAGAGTATGATCAACCATGTGATCGGGAGACGTGTTCAAATATGTCTCAGTTTTCCTCCCCTGGTACTCGGGTGCAACATTCCAGACGCTTTACTAACACTCTCCCCACTTGGAGAGTCAGTCCCTATAACCTCCTGTTTGGCCCAGTTTGCAACTTCTGCGGAAGATGAACAGGAATAGCGAGAACCAATGAGAGGCTAGCTGGAGGTGTCTGGACGGGCAAATTTAACTCTCATTTCCCAACAGGAAGAGGAAATAACCAAAGGCTCAGCGTGCCGTACCGGAACCAGAGTAGGGCCTGAAGCCATCCTGCGGTGTTGCGGCCACCTCAAAAGAAACCTAGTTGAAGAAAGGAGCTCAGGGGCACTATAATTCACAAACCTGCAGAGTTATAAATGACAGCTATCGTCCAAAAATATACTGAAGTAAGGCTGCCAAGAGGACTTGAAAGCGGGGCAGAATTGCAGGAAACCAATTGCAGGATGTAGACTGGAATTGCATTGAAAGCATAGGAAAAGAGGCAGAACGTCCACAATGATGCACTTGGCCAAAAAGGGCGTATGCGTTTTTTCCTGAATATATTCAGGAAAAAACGCATACGCCCTTTTTGGCCAACCAAGCAAGCTTGCAAAGGAAATCTGCACTACAATGAAGTCTCACTTCCCCCCGGTCAAAAGGGCCATCTGAAAAAAGTGTAAAATCCAGAAAGGCAGGACAGGCCATGGAGAACTGGGAGCCTTGTTATGCTGATGGGCGGGATGTAAATTGCCAACAACCACTCGGGAGAAGTGTATGGTGTTTCCTGAAACATCTAAAAAACAAAGCAACAGAGCCTAGGGCACTGCCACTTATGGTCCTATAGCTTAGGGAAATTAAAATCAAAAAGACACAGCCACCCCAAAGTTTGGGACGGCTCTGTTTACAAGAACCTCGTTTACAGTACAAGTTCAACATCGCAGAAAGTGAAAAATGGATAAAGAAGTTGTGGTATTTACTTACAAAGCAATATCACTCAGCAATGAAATCTGTGTCATCAGGCTCTTAGCAGCACAATGAGTGGATTCAGGTATGATGATTCTAACTGAAGTAAGTCACACAGAAAAAGAAACATCATAAGATATCAGTAATACACGGAATGTAAACTTGGCTACACATGAACTGAATTACAGAACAGAACAGGGTCTCAAATTTAGAAAACCAACTTATGCTTGCTTAAGGGTAAAGGTGAGTTGGGGTGCTGCATAAAACCAGAGATTGAAATGAGCACAGATAAAGTTCCTTAAGTCAAATATGGAATAGACAAGAGCTACTCCTTGCTCAACGAAATGGACTCAACACCGCATATTAAACGCCTAAGAATGTACCTGACTAGTAAGTATCTTAAAACCTATGGATTGCTATGTCTCCGAAAGAGAATCAAGCATGTGTACAGGGGCATAAACGCAGCAGTGATAGGATTGGAGAGGTTCGGTGAGCAAATGAAGACCCTTTGAAGTCATATTGCATGGTACCCATTACACGGGTCTTAACTCTCCAGGTTTAAGGTATTCTTCCTTCAGCTAAAACATGCATGTGGAACCCAAGTATGATCAACCATGTGAACGGGAGACGTGTTCAAATATGTCTCAGTTTTCCTCCCCTGGTACTCGGGTGCAACATTCCAGACGCTTTACTAACACTCTCCCCACTTGGAGAGTCAGCGCCTTTAACATCCTGTTTGGCCCAATTTGCAATTTCTGCGGAAGATGAACAGGAATAGCGAGAACCAATGAGAGACTAGCTGGAGGTGTCTGGACGGGCAAATTTAACTCTCATTTCCCACCAGGAAGAGGAATTAACCAAAGGCTCAGCGTGCCGTGCCGGAACCAGATTAGCGCCTGAAGCCATCCTGCGGTGTTGCGGCCAGCTCACAAGAAAGCGAGTTGAAGAAAGGAGCTCAGGGGCACTGTAATTCACAAACCTGCAGAGTTATAAATGACAGCTATCATCCAAAAATAGACTGAAGTAAGGCTGCTAAGAGGACTTGAAAGCGGGGCAGAATTGCAGGAAACCGATTTCAGGAGGTAGACTGGAATTGCATTGAAAGCATAGGAAAAGAGGCAGAACGTCCACAATGATGCACTTGGCCAAAAAGGGCGTATGCGTTTTTTCCTGAATATATTCAGGGAAAAACGCATACGCACTTTTTGGCCAACCAAGCAAACTTGCAAAGGAAATCCGCACTACAATGAAGTCTCACTTCCCTCTGGTCAAAAGGGCCATCTGAAAAAAGTGTAAAATCCAGAAAGGCAGGACAGGCCATGGAGAACTGGGAGCCTTGTTATGCTGATGGGCGGGATGTAAATTGCCAACAGACACTGGGGAGAAGTGTATGGTGTTTCCTGAACCATCTAAAAAACAAAGCAACAGAGCCTAGGGCACTTCCACTTATGGTCCTATAGCTTAGGGAAATTAAAATCAAAAAGACACAGCCACCCCAAAATTTGGAACGGCTTTGTTTACAACAACCTCGTTTACAGTACAAGTTCAACATCGCAGAAAGTGAAAAATGGATAAAGAAGTTGTGGTATTTACCTACCAAGCAATATCACTCAGCAATGAAATCTGTGTCATCAGGCCCTTAGCAGCACAATGAGTGGATTCAGGTATGATGATTCTAACTGAAATAAGTCACACAGAAAAAGTAACATCATAAGATATCAGTAATACACGGAATGTAAAAATGGCTACACAGGAACTGAATTACAGAACAGAACAGGGTCTCAAATTTAGAAAACCAACTTATGCTTGCTTAAGGGTAAAGGTGAGTTGGGGTGCTGCATAAAACCATAGATTGAAATGAGCACAGATAAAGTTCCTTAAGTCAAATATGGAATAGACTAGAACTACTCCTTGCTCAACGAAATGGACTCAACACCGCATATTAAACGCCTAAGAATGTACCTGACTAGTAAGTATCTTAAAACCTATGGATTGCTATGTCTCCGAAAGAGAATCAAGCATGTGTACAGGGGCATAAACGCAGCAGTGATAGGATTGGAGAGGTTCGGTGAGCAAATGAAGACCCTTTGAAGTCATATTGCATGGTACCCATTACACGTGTCTTAACTCTCCAGGTTTAAGGTATTCTTCCTTCAGCTAAAACATGCATGTGGAACCTAGAGTATGATCAACCATGCGATCGGGAGACGTGTTCAAATATGTCTCAGTTTTCGTACCCTGGTACTCGGGTGCAACATTCCAGACGCTTTACTAACACTCTCCCCACTTGGAGAGTCAGTCCCTTTAACCTCCTGTTTGGCCCAGTTTGCAATTTCTGCGGAAGATGAACAGGAATAGCGAGAACCAATGAGAGACTAGCTGGAGGTGTCTGGACAGGCAAATTTAACTCTCATTTCCCACCAGGAAGAGGAATTAACCAAAGGCTCAGCGTGCCGTGCCGGAACTAGATTAGGCCCTGAAGCCATCCTGCGGTGTTGCGGCCAGCTCACAAGAAAGCGAGTTGAAGAAAGGAGCTCAGGGGCACTGTAATTCACAAACCTTCAGAGTTATAAATGACAGCTATCGACCAAAAATAGACTGAAGTAAGGCTGCCAAGAGGACTTGAAAGCGGGGCAGAATTGCAGGAAACCGATTTCAGGAGGTAGACTGGAATTGCATTGAAAGCATAGGAAAAGAGGCAGAACGTCCACAATGATGCACTTGGCCAAAAAGGGCGTATGCGTTTTTTCCTGAATATATTCAGGAAAAAACGCATACGCCCTTTTTGGCCAACCAAGCAAGCTTGCAAAGGAAATCTGCACTACAATGAAGTCTCACTTCCCCCCGGTCAAAAGGGCCATCTGAAAAACGTGTAAAATCCAGAAAGGCAGGACAGGCCATGGAGAACTGGGAGCCTTGTTATGCTGATGGGCGGGATGTAAATTGCCAACAACCACTCGGGAGAAGTGTATGGTGTTTCCTGAAACATCTAAAAAACAAAGCAACAGAACCTAGGGCACTTCCACTTATGGTCCTATAGCTTAGGGAAATTAAAATCAAAAAGACACAGCCACCCCAAAGTTTGGAACGGCTCTGTTTACAAGAACCTCGTTTACAGTACAAGTTCAACATCGCAGAAAGTGAAAAATGGATAAAGAAGTTGTGGTATTTACTTACAAAGCAATATCACTCAGCAATGAAATCTGTGTCATCAGGCCCTTAGCAGCACAATGAGTGGATTCAGGTATGATGATTCTAACTGAAATAAGTCACACAGAAAAAGAAACATCATAAGATATCAGTAATACACGGAATGTAAACTTGGCTACACAGGAACTGAATTACAGAACAGAACAGGGTCTCAAATTTAGAAAACCAACTTATTCTTGCTTAAGGGTAAAGGTGAGTTGGGGTGCTGCATAAAACCAGAGATTGAAATGAGCACAGATAAAGTTCCTTAAGCCAAATATGGAATAGACAAGAGCTACTCCTTGCTCAACGAAATGGACTCAACACCCCATATTAAACGCCTAAGAATGTACCTGACTAGTAAGTATCTTAAAACCTATGGATTGCTATGTCTCCGAAAGAGAATCAAGCATGTGTACAGGGGCATAAACGCAGCAGTGATAGGATTGGAGAGGTTCGGTGAGCAAATGAAGACACTTTGAAGTCATATTGCATGGTACCCATTACACGGGTCTTAACTCTCCAGGTTTAAGGTATTCTTCCTTCAGCTAAAACATGCATGTGGAACCCAAGTATGATCAACCATGTGAACGGGAGACGTGTTCAAATATGTCTCAGTTTTCCTCCCCTGGTACTCGGGTGCAACATTCCAGACGCTTTACTAACACTCTCCCCACTTGGAGAGTCAGCGCCTTTAACCTCCTGTTTGGCCCAGTTTGCAATTTCTGCGGAAGATGTACAGGAATAGCGAGAACCAATGAGAGGCTAGCTGGAGGTGTCTGGACGGGCAAATTTAACTCTCATTTCCCACCAGGAAGAGGAAATAACCAAAGGCTCAGCGTGCCGTACCGGAACCAGATTAGGGCCTGAAGCCATCCTGCGGTGTTGCGGCCAGCTCACAAGAAAGCAAGTTGAAGAAAGGAGCTCAGGGGCACTGTAATTCACAAACCTGCAGAGTTATAAATGACAGCTATCGTCCAAAAATATACTGAAGTAAGACTGCCAAGAGGACTTGAAAGCGGGGCAGAATTGCAGGAAACCGATTTCAGGAGGTAGACTGGAATTGTATGGAAAGCATAGGAAAAGAGGCAGAACATCCACAATGATGCACTTGGCCAAAAAGGGCGTATGCGTTTTTTCCTGAATATATTCAGGAAAAAACGCATACGCCCTTTTTGGCCAACCAAGCAAGCTTGCAAAGGAAATCTGCACTACAATGAAGTCTCACTTCCCCCTGGTCAAAAGGGCCATCTGAAAAAAGTGTAAAATCCAGAAAGGCAGGACAGGCCATGGAGAACTGGGAGCCTTGTTATGCTGATGGGCGGGATGTAAATTGCCAACAACCACTCCGGAGAAGTGTATGGTGTTTCCTGAAACATCTAAAAAACAAAGCAACAGAGCCTAGGGCACTTCCACTTATGGTCCTATAGCTTAGGGAAATTAAAATCAAAAAGACACAGCCACCCCAAAGTTTGAAACGGCTCTGTTTACAAGAACCTCGTTTACAGTACAAGTTCAACATCGCAGAAAGTGAAAAATGGATAAAGAAGTTGTGGTATTTACCTACCAAGCAATATCACTCAGCAATGAAATCTGTGTCATCAGGCCCTTAGCAGCACAATGAGTGGATTCAGGTATGATGATTCTAACTGAAATAAGTCACACAGAAAAAGTAACATCATAAGATATCAGTAATACACGGAATGTAAAAATGGCTACACAGGAACTGAATTACAGAACAGAACAGGGTCTCAAATTTAGAAAACCAACTTATGCTTGCTTAAGGGTAAAGGTGAGTTGGGGTGCTGCATAAAACCATAGATTGAAATGAGCACAGATAAAGTTCCTTAAGTCAAATATGGAATAGACTAGAACTACTCCTTGCTCAACGAAATGGACTCAACACCGCATATTAAACGCCTAAGAATGTACCTGACTAGTAAGTATCTTAAAACCTATGGATTGCTATGTCTCCGAAAGAGAATCAAGCATGTGTACAGGGGCATAAACGCAGCAGTGATAGGATTGGAGAGGTTCGGTGAGCAAATGAAGACCCTTTGAAGTCATATTGCATGGTACCCATTACACGTGTCTTAACTCTCCAGGTTTAAGGTATTCTTCCTTCAGCTAAAACATGCATGTGGAACCTAGAGTATGATCAACCATGCGATCGGGAGACGTGTTCAAATATGTCTCAGTTTTCGTACCCTGGTACTCGGGTGCAACATTCCAGACGCTTTACTAACACTCTCCCCACTTGGAGAGTCAGTCCCTTTAACCTCCTGTTTGGCCCAGTTTGCAATTTCTGCGGAAGATGAACAGGAATAGCGAGAACCAATGAGAGGCTAGCTGGAGGTGTCTGGACGGGCAAATTTAACTCTCATTTCCCACCAGGAAGAGAAATTAACCAAAGGCTCAGCGTGCCGTGCCGGAACCAGATTAGGGCCTGAAGCCATCCTGCGGTGTTGCGGCCAGGTCACAAGAAAGCGAGTTGAAGAAAGGAGCTCAGGGGCACTGTAATTCACAAACCTGCAGAGTTATAAATGACAGCTATCGTCCAAAAATAGACTGAAGTAAGGCTGCCAAGAGGACTTGAAAGCGGGGCAAAATTGCAGGAAACCGATTTCAGGAGGTAGACTGCAATTGCATTGAAAGCATAGGAAAAGAGGCAGAACGTCCACAATGATGCCCTTGGGCAAAAAGGGCGTATGCGTTTTTTCCTGAATATATTCAGGAAAAAACGCATACGCCCTTTTTGGCCAACCAAGCAAGCTTGCAAATGAAATCTGCACTACAATGAAGTCTCACTTCCCCCCGGTCAAAAGGGCCATCTGAAAAAAGTGTAAAATCCAGAAAGGCAGGACAGGCCATGGAGAACTGGGAGCCTTGTTATGCTGATGGGCGGGATGTAAATTGCCAACAACCACTCGGGAGAAGTGTATGGTGTTTCCTGAAACATCTAAAAAACAAAGCAACAGAGCCTAGGGCACTTCCACTTATGGTCCTATAGCTTAGGGAATTCAAAATCAAAAAGACACAGCCACCCCAAAGTTTGGAACGGCTCTGTTTACAAGAACCTCGTTTACAGTACAAGTTCAACATCGCAGAAAGTGAAAAATGGATAAAGAAGTTGTGGTATTTACTTACAAAGCAATATCACTCAGCAATGAAATCTGTGTCATCAGGCCCTTAGCAGCACAATGAGTGGATTCAGGTATGATGATTCTAACTGAAATAAGTGACACAGAAAAAGAAACATCATAAGATATCAGTAATACACGGAATGTAAACTTGGCTACACAGGAACTGAATTACAGAACAGAACAGGGTCTCAAATTTAGAAAACCAACTTATGCTTGCTTAAGGGGAAAGGTGAGTTGGGGTGCTGCATAAAACCAGAGATTGAAATGAGCACAGATAAAGTTCCTTAAGCCAAATATGGAATAGACAAGAGCTACTCCTTGCTCAACGAAATGGACTCAACACCGCATATTAAACGCCTAAGAATGTACCTGACTAGTAAGTATCTTAAAACCTATGGATTGCTATGTCTCCGAAAGAGAATCAAGCATGTGTACAGGGGCATAAACGCAGCAGTGATAGGATTGGAGAGGTTCGGTGAGCAAATGAAGACCCTTTGAAATCATATTGCATGGTACCCATTCCACGGGTTTCAACTACCCAGGTTTTAGGTATTCTTCCTTCAGGTAAAACATGCATATGGAACCCAAGTATGATCAACCACGTGAACGGGAGACGTGTTCAAATATGTCTCAGTTTTCCACCCCTGGTACTCGGGTGCAACATTCCAGACGCTTTACTAACACTCTCCCCACTTGGAGAGTCAGTCCCTTTAACCTCCTGTTTGGCCCAGTTTGCAATTTCTGCGGAAGATGAACAGGAATAGTGAGAGCCAATGAGAGGCTAGCTGGAGGTGTCTGGACGGGCAAATTTAACTCTCATTTCCCACCAGGAAGAGGAAATAACCAAAGGCTCAGCGTGCCGTGCCGGAACCAGATTAGGGCCTGAAGCCATCCTGCGGTGTTGCGGCCAGCTCACAAGAAAGCGAGTTGAAGAAAGGAGCTCAGGGGCACTGTAATTCACAAACCTGCAGAGTTATAAATGACAGCTATCGTCCAAAAATAGACTGAAGTAAGGCTGCCAAGAGGACTTGAAAGCGGGGCAGAATTGCAGGAAACCGATTTCAGGAGGTAGACTGGAATTGCATTGAAAGCATAGGAAAAGAGGCAGAACGTCCACAATGATGCCCTTGGCCAAAAAGGGCGTATGCGTTTTTTCCTGAATATATTCAGGAAAAAACGCATACGCCCTTTTTGGCCAACCAAGCAAGCTTGCAAAGGAAATCTGCACTACAATGAAGTCTCACTTCCCCCCGGTCAAAAGGGCCATCTGAAAAAAGTGTAAAATCCAGAAAGGCAGGACAGGCCATGGAGAACTGGGAGCCTTGTTATGCTGATGGGCGGGATGTAAATTGCCAACAACCACTCGGGAGAAGTGTATGGTGTTTCCTGAAACATCTAAAAAACAAAGCAACAGAGCCTAGGGCACTTCCACTTATGGTCCTATAGCTTAGGGAATTCAAAATCAAAAAGACACAGCCACCCCAAAGTTTGGAACGGCTCTGTTTACAAGAACCTCGTTTACAGTACAAGTTCAACATCGCAGAAAGTGAAAAATGGATAAAGAAGTTGTGGTATTTACTTACAAAGCAATATCACTCAGCAATGAAATCTGTGTCATCAGGCCCTTAGCAGCACAATGAGTGGATTCAGGTATGATGATTCTAACTGAAATAAGTCACACAGAAAAAGAAACATCATAAGATATCAGTAATACACGGAATGTAAACTTGGCTACACAGGAACTGAATTACAGAACAGAACAGGGTCTCAAATTTAGAAAACCAACTTATGCTTGCTTAAGGGGAAAGGTGAGTTGGGGTGCTGCATAAAACCAGAGATTGAAATGAGCACAGATAAAGTTCCTTAAGCCAAATATGGAATAGACAAGAGCTACTCCTTGCTCAACGAAATGGACTCAACACCGCATATTAAACGCCTAAGAATGTACCTGACTAGTAAGTATCTTAAAACCTATGGATTGCTATGTCTCCGAAAGAGAATCAAGCATGTGTACAGGGGCATAAACGCAGCAGTGATAGGATTGGAGAGGTTCGGTGAGCAAATGAAGACCCTTTGAAGTCATATTGCATGGTACCCATTCCACGGGTTTCAACTACCCAGGTTTTAGGTATTCTTCCTTCAGCTAAAACATGCATATGGAACCCAAGTATGATCAACCACGTGAACGGGAGATGTGTTCAAATATGTCTCAGTTTTCCTCCCCTGGTACTCGGGTGCAACATTCCAGACGCTTTACTAACACTCTCCCCACTTGGAGAGTCAGTCCCTTTAACCTCCTGTTTGGCCCAGTTTGCAATTTCTGCGGAAGATGAACAGGAATAGTGAGAGCCAATGAGAGGCTAGCTGGAGGTGTCTGGACGGGCAAATTTAACTCTCATTTCCCACCAGGAAGAGGAAATAACCAAAGGCTCAGCATGCCGTGCCGGAACCAGATTAGGGCCTGAAGCCATCCTGCGGTGTTGCGGCCAGCTCACAAGAAAGCGAGTTGAAGAAAGGAGCTCAGGGGCACTGTAATTCACAAACCTGCAGAGTTATAAATGACAGCTATCGTCCAAAAATATACTGAAGTAAGGCTGCCAAGAGGACTTGAAAGCGGGGCAGAATTGCAGGAAACTGATTTCAGGAGGTAGACTGGAATTGCATTGAAAGCATAGGAAAAGAGGCAGAACGTCCACAATGATGCATTTGGCCAAAAAGGGCGTATGCGTTTTTTCCTGAATATATTCAGGAAAAACGCATACGCCCTGTTTGGCCAACCAAGCAAGCTTGCAAAGGAAGTCTGCACTACAATGAAGTCTCACTTCCCCCCAGTCAAAAGGGCCATCTGAAAAAAGTGTAAAATCCAGAAAGGCAGGACAGGCCATGGAGAACTGGGAGCCTTGTTATGCTGATGGGCGGGATGTAAATTGCCAACAGACACTCGGGAGAAGTGTATGGTGTTTCCTGAAACATCTAAAAAAGAAAGCAACAGAACCTAGGGCACTTCCACTTATGGTCCTATAGCTTAGGGAAATTAAAATCAAAAAGACACAGCCACCCCAAAGTTTGGAACGGCTCTGTTTACAAGAACCTCGTTTACAGTACAAGTTCAACATCGCAGAAAGTGAAAAATGGATAAAGAAGTTGTGGTATTTACTTACAAAGCAATATCACTCAGCAATGAAATCTGTGTCATCAGGCCCTTAGCAGCACAATGAGTGGATTCAGGTATGATGATTCTAACTGAAATAAGTCACACAGAAAAAGAAACATCATAAGATATCAGTAATACACGGAATGTAAACTTGGCTACACAGGAACTGAATTACAGAACAGAACAGGGTCTCAAATTTAGAAAACCAACTTATGCTTGCTTAAGGGTAAAGGTGAGTTGGGGTGCTGCATAAAACCAGAGATTGAAATGAGCACAGATAAAGTTCCTTAAGCCAAATATGGAATAGACAAGAGCTACTCCTTGCTCAACGAAATGGACTCAACACCGCATATTAAACGCCTAAGAATGTACCTGACTAGTAAGTATCTTAAAACCTATGGATTGCTATGTCTCCGAAAGAGAATCAAGCATGTGTACAGGGGCATAAACGCAGCAGTGATAGGATTGGGGAGGTTCGGTGAGCAAATGAAGACCCTTTGAAGTCATATTGCATGGTACCCATTCCACAGGTTTCACCTACCCAGGTTTAAGGTATTCTTCCTTCAGCTAAAACATGCATGTGGAACCCAGAGTATGATCAACCATATGAACGGGAGACGTGTTCAAATATGTCTCAGTTTTCCTCCCCTGGTACTCGGGTGCAACATTCCAGATGCTTTACTAACACTCTCCCCACTTGGAGAGTCAGTCCCTTTAACCTCCTGTTTGGCCCAGTTTGCAATTTCTGCGGAAGATGAACAGGAATAGCGAGAACCAATGAGAGGCTAGCTGGAGGTGTCTGGACGGGCAAATTTAACTCTCATTTCCCACCAGGAAGAGGAATTAACCAAAGGCTCAGCATGCCGGGCCGGAACCAGATTAGGGCCTGAAGCCATCCTGCGGTGTTGCGGCCAGGTCACAAGAAAGAGAGTTGAAGAAAGGAGCTCAGGGGCACTGTAATTCACAAACCTGCAGAGTTATAAATGACAGCTATCGTCCAAAAATATACTGAAGTAAGGCTGCAAAGAGGACTTGAAAGCGGGGCAGAATTGCAGGAAACCGATTTCAGGAGGTAGACTGGAATTGCATTGAAAGCATAGGAAAAGAGGCAGAACGTCCACAATGATGCACTTGGCCAAAAAGGGCGTATGCGTTTTTTCCTGAATATATTCAGGAAAAAACGCATACGCCCTTTTTGGCCAACCAAGCAAGCTTGCAAAGGAAATCTGCACGACAATGAAGTCTCACTTCCCCCCGGTCAAAAGGGCCATCTGAAAAAAGTGTAAAATCCAGAAAGGCAGGACAGGCCATGGAGAACTGGGAGCCTTGTTATGGTGATGGGCGGGATGTAAATTGCCAACAACCACTCGGGAGAAGTGTATGGTGTTTCCTGAAACATCTAAAAAACAAAGCAACAGAGCCTAGGGCACTTCCACTTATGGTCCTATAGCTTAGGGAAATTAAAATCAAAAAGACACAGCCACCCCAAAGTTTGGGACGCCTCTGTTTACAGGAACCTCGTTTACAGTACAAGTTCAACATCGCAGAAAGTGAAAAATGGATAAAGAAGTTGTGGTATTTACTTACAAAGCAATATCACTCAGCAATGAAATCTGTGTCATCAGGCCCTTAGCAGCACAATGAGTGGATTCAGGTATGATGATTCTAACTGAAATAAGTCACACAGAAATAGAAACATCATAAGATATCAGTAATACACGGAATGTAAACTTGGCTACACAGGAACTGAATTACAGAACAGAACAGGGTCTCAAATTTAGAAAACCAACTTATGCTTGCTTAAGGGTAAAGGTGAGTTGGGGTGCTGCATAAAACCAGAGATTGAAATGAGCACAGATAAAGTTCCTTAAGCCAAATATGGAATAGACAAGAGCTACTCCTTGCTCAACGAAATGGACTCAACACCGCATATTAAACGCCTAAGAATGTACCTGACTAGTAAGTATCTTAAAACCTATGGATTGCTATGTCTCCGAAAGAGAATCAAGCATGTGTACAGGGGCATAAACGCAGCAGTGATAGGATTGGAGAGGTTCGGTGAGCAAATGAAGACCCTTTGAAGTCATATTGCATGGTACCCATTCCACGGGTTTCAACTACCCAGGTTTTAGGTATTCTTCCTTCAGCTAAAACATGCATGTGGAACCCAGAGTATGATCAACCATGTGAACGGGAGACGTGTTCAAATATGTCTCAGTTTTCCTCCCCTGGTACTCGGGTGCAACATTCCAGACGCTTTACTAACACTCTCCCCACTTGGAGAGTCAGTCCCTTTAACCTCCTGTTTGGCCCAGTTTGCAATTTCTGCGGAAGATGAACAGGAATAGCGAGAACCAATGAGAGACTAGCTGGAGGTGTCTGGACGGGCAAATTTAACTCTCATTTCCCACCAGGAAGAGGAAATAACCAAAGGCTCAGCGTGCCGTGCTGGAACCAGATTAGGGCCTGAAGCCATCCTGCGGTGTTGCGGCCAGGTCACAAAAAAGCGAGTTGAAGAAAGGAGCTCAGGGGCTCTGTAATTCACAAACCTGCAGAGTTATAAATGACAGCTATCGTCCAAAAATAGACTGAAGTAAGGCTGCCAAGAGGACTTCAAATCGGGGCATAATTGCAGGAAACCGATTTCAGGAGGTAGACTGGAATTGCATTGAATGCATAGGAAAAGAGGCAGAACGTCCACAATGATGCACTTGGCCAAAAAGGGCGTATGCGTTTTTTCCTGAATATATTCAGGAAAAAACGCATACGCCCTTTTTGGCCAACCAAGCAAGCTTGCAAAGGAAATCTGCACTACAATGAAGTCTCACTTCCCCCCGGTCAAAAGGGCCATCTGAAAAAAGTGTAAAATCCAGAAAGGCAGGACAGGCCATGGAGAACTGGGAACCTTGTTATGCTGATGGGCGGGATGTAAATTGCCAACAACCACTCGGGAGAAGTGTATGGTGTTTCCTGAAACATCTAAAAAACAAAGCAACAGAGCCTAGGGCACTTCCACTTATGGTCCTATAGCTTAGGGAATTCAAAATCAAAAAGACACAGCCACCCCAATGTTTGGAACGGCTCTGTTTACAAGAACCTCGTTTACAGTACAAGTTCAACATCGCAGAAAGTGAAAAATGGATAAAGAAGTTGTGGTATTTACTTACAAAGCAATATCACTCAGCAATGAAATCTGTGTCATCAGGCCCTTAGCAGCACAATGAGTGGATTCAGGTATGATGATTCTAACTGAAATAAGTCACACAGAAAAAGAAACATCATAAGATATCAGTAATACACGGAATGTAAACTTGGCTACACAGGAACTGAATTACAGAACAGAACAGGGTCTCAAATTTAGAAAACCAACTTATGCTTGCTTAAGGGGAAAGGTGAGTTGGGGTGCTGCATAAAACCAGAGATTGAAATGAGCACAGATAAAGTTCCTTAAGCCAAATATGGAATAGACAAGAGCTACTCCTTGCTCAACGAAATGGACTCAACACCGCATATTAAACGCCTAAGAATGTACCTGACTAGTAAGTATCTTAAAACCTATGGATTGCTATGTCTCCGAAAGAGAATCAAGCATGTGTACAGGGGCATAAACGCAGCAGTGATAGGATTGGGGAG
This sequence comes from Stenella coeruleoalba, assembly GCF_951394435.1. Lineage (NCBI taxonomy): Eukaryota > Metazoa > Chordata > Mammalia > Artiodactyla > Delphinidae > Stenella > Stenella coeruleoalba. Next base: position 867,111 of record NW_027646341.1, on the reverse strand, counting down.
GTTCGGTGAGCAAATGAAGACCCTTTGAAGTCATATTGCATGGTACCCATTCCACGGGTTTCAACTACCCAGGTTTTAGGTATTCTTCCTTCAGCTAAAACATGCATGTGGAACCCAAGTATGATCAACCATGTGAACGGGAGACGTGTTCAAATATGTCTCAGTTTTCCTCCCCTGGTACTCGGGTGCAACATTCCAGACGCTTTACTAACACTCTCCCCACTTGGAGAGTCAGCGCCTTTAACCTCCTGTTTGGCACAGTTTGCAATTTCTGCGGAAGATGAACAGGAATAGCGAGAACCAATGAGAGGCTAGCTGGAGGTGTCTGGACGGGCAAATTTAACTCTCATTTCCCACCAGGAAGAGGAAATAACCAAAGGCTCAGTGTGCCGTACCGGAACCAGATTAGGGCCTGAAGCCATCCTGCGGTGTTGCGGCCAGCTCACAAGAAAGCGAGTTGAAGAAAGGAGCTCAGGGGCACTGTAATTCACAAACCTGCAGAGTTATAAATGACAGCTATCGTCCAAAAATAGACTGAAGTAAGGCTGCCAAGAGGACTTGAAAGCGGGGCAGAATTGCAGGAAACCGATTTTAGGAGGTAGACTGGAATTGCATTGAATGCATAGGAAAAGAGGCAGAACGTCCACAATGATGCACTTGGCCAAAAAGGGCATATGCGTTTTTTCCTGAATATATTCAGGAAAAAACGCATACGCCCTTTTTGGCCAACCAAGCAAGCTTGCAAAGGAAATCTGCACTACAATGAAGTCTCACTTCCCCCCGGTCAAAAGGGCCATCTGAAAAAAGTGTAAAATCCAGAAAGGCAGGACAGGCCATGGAGAACTGGGAGCCTTGTTATGCTGATGGGCGGGATGTAAATTGCCAACAACCACTCGGGAGAAGTGTATGGTGTTTCCTGAAACATCTAAAAAACAAAGCAACAGAGCCTAGGGCACTGCCACTTATGGTCCTAAGGCTTAGGGAATTTAAAATCAAAAAGACACAGCCACCCCAAAGTTTGGAACGGCTCTGTTTACAAGAACCTCGTTTACAGTACAAGTTCAACATCGCAGAAAGTGAAAAATGGATAAAGAAGTTGTGGTATTTACTTACAAAGCAATATCACTCAGCAATGAAATCTGTGTCATCAGGCCCTTAGCAGCACAATGAGTGGATTCAGGTATGATGATTCTAACTGAAATAAGTCACACAGAAAAAGAAACATCATAAGATATCAGTAATACATGGAATGTAAACTTGGCTACACAGGAACTGAATTACAGAACAGAACAGGGTCTCAAATTTAGAAAACCAACTTATGCTTGCTTAAGGGGAAAGGTGAGTTGGGGTGCTGCATAAAACCAGAGATTGAAATGAGCACAGATAAAATTCCTTAAGCCAAATATGGAATAGACAAGAGCTACTCCTTGCTCAACGAAATGGACTCAAAACCCCATATTAAACCCCTAAGAATGTACCTGACTAGTAAGTATCTTAAAACCTATGGATTGCTATGTCTCCAAAAGAGTATCAAGCATGTGTACAGGGGCATAAACGCAGCAGTGATAGGATTGGAGAGGTTCGGTGAGCAAATGAAGACCCTTTGAAGTAATATTGCATGGTACCCATTCCACGGGTTACAACTACCCAGATTTTAGGTATTTTTCCTTCAGCTAAAACATGCATGTGGAACCCAGAGTATGATCAACCATGTGATCGGGAGACGTGTTCAAATATGTCTCAGTTTTCCTCCCCTGGTACTCGGGTGCAACATTCCAGACGCTTTACTAACACTCTCCCCACTTGGAGAGTCAGCGCCTTTAACCTCCTGTTTGGCCCAGTTTGCAATTTCTGCGGAAGATGAACAGGAATAGTGAGAACCAATGAGAGGCTAGCTGGAGGTGTCTGGACGGGCAAATTTAACTCTCATTTCCCACCAGGAAGAGGAAATAACCAAAGGCTCAGCGTGCCGTACCGGAACCAGATTAGGGCCTGAAGCCATCCTGCGGTGTTGCGGCCAGGTCACAAGAAAGCGAGTTGAAGAAAGGAGCTCAGGGGCACTGTAATTCACAAACCTGCAGAGTTATAAATGACAGCTATCGTCCAAAAATAGACTGAAGTAAGGCTGCCAAGAGGACTTGAAAGCGGGGCAGAATTGCAGGAAACCGATTTCAGGAGGTAGACTGAAATTGCATTGAAAGCATAGGAAAAGAGGCAGAACGTCCACAATGATGCACTTGGCCAAAAAGGGCGTATGCGTTTTTTCCTGAATATATTCAGGAAAAAACGCATACGCCCTTTTTGGCCAACCAAGCAAGCTTGCAAAGGAAATCTGCACTACAATGAAGTCTCACTTCCCCCCGGTCAAAAGGGCCATCTGAAAAAAGTGTAAAATCCAGAAAGGCAGGACAGGCCATGGAGAACTGGGAGCCTTGTTATGCTGATGGGCGGGATGTAAATTGCCAACAACCACTCGGGAGAAGTGTATGGTGTTTCCTGAAACATCTAAAAAACAAAGCAACAGAACCTAGGGCACTTCCACTTATGGTCCTATAGCTTAGGGAAATTAAAATCAAAAAGACACAGCCACCCCAAAGTTTGGAACGGCTCTGTTTACAAGAACCTCGTTTACAGAACAAGTTCAACATCGCAGAAAGTGAAAAATGGATAAAGAAATTGTGGTATTTACTTACAAAGCAATATCACTCAGCAATGAAATCTGTGTCATCAGGCCCTTAGCAGCACAATGAGTGGATTCAGGTATGATGATTCTAACTGAAGTAAGTCACACAGAAAAAGAAACATCATAAGATATCAGTAATACACGGAATGGAAACTTGGCTACACAGGAACTGAATTACAGAACAGAACAGGGTCTCAAATTTAGAAAACCAACTTATGCTTGCTTAAGGGTAAAGGTGAGTTGGGGTGCTGCATAAAACCAGAGATTGAAATGAGCACAGATAAAGTTCCTTAAGTCAAATATGGAATAGACAAGAGCTACTCCTTGCTCAACGAAATGGACTCAACACCGCATATTAAACGCCTAAGAATGTACCTGACTAGTAAGTATCTTAAAACCTATGGATTGCTATGTCTCCGAAAGAGAATCAAGCATGTGTACAGGGGCATAAACGCAGCAGTGATAGGATTGGAGAGGTTCGGTGAGCAAATGAAGACCCTTTGAAGTCATATTGCATGGTACCCATTCCACGGGTTTCAACTACCCAGGTTTTAGGTATTCTTCCTTCAGCTAAAACATGCATGTGGAACCCAGAGTATGATCAACCATGTGATCGGGAGACGTGTTCAAATATGTCTCAGTTTTCATACCCTGGTACTCGGGTGCAACATTCCAGACGCTTTACTAACACTCTCCCCACTTGGAGAGTCAGTCCCTTTAACCTCCTGTTTGGCCCAGTTTGCAATTTCTGCGGAAGATGAACAGGAATAGCGAGAACCAATGAGAGGCTAGCTGGAGGTGTCTGGACTGGCAAATTTAACTCTCATTTCCCACCAGGAAGAGGAATTAACCAAAGGCTCAGCATGCCGGGCCGGAACCAGATTAGGGCCTGAAGCCATCCTGCGGTGTTGCGGCCAGGTCACAAGAAAGCGAGTTGAAGAAAGGAGCTCAGGGGCACTGTAATTCACAAACCTGCAGAGTTATAAATGACAGCTATCGTCCAAAAATAGACTGAAGTAAGGCTGCCAAGAGGACTTGAAAGCGGGGCAGAATTGCAGGAAACCGATTTCAGGAGGTAGACTGGAATTGCATTGAAAGCATAGGAAAAGAGGCAGAACGTCCACAATGATGCACTTGGCCAAAAAGGGCGTATGCGTTTTTTCCTGAATATAATCAGGAAAAAACGCATACGCCCTTTTTGGCCAACCAAGCAAGCTTGCAAAGGAAATCTGCACTACAATGAAGTCTCACTTCCCCCCGGTCAAAAGGGCCATCTGAAAAAAGTGTAAAATCCAGAAAGGCAGGACAGGCCATGGAGAACTGGGAGCCTTGTTATGCTGATGGGCGGGATGTAAATTGCCAACAACCACTCGGGAGAAGTGTATGGTGTTTCCTGAAACATCTAAAAAACAAAGCAACAGAGCCTAGGGCACTTCCACTTATGGTCCTATAGCTTAGGGAATTCAAAATCAAAAAGACACAGCCACCCCAAAGTTTGGAACGGCTCTGTTTACAAGAACCTCGTTTACAGTACAAGTTCAACATCGCAGAAAGTGAAAAATGGATAAAGAAGTTGTGGTACTTACGTACAATGCAGTATCACTCAGCAATGAAATCTATGTCATCAGGCCCGTAGCAGCATAATGAGTAGATTCAGGTACGATGATTCTAACTGAAATAAGTCACACAGAAAAAGAAACATCATAAGATATCACTAATACACGGAATGTAAAGTTGGCTACACAGGAACTGAATTCCAAAACAGAACAGGTTATCAAATTTAGAAAACCAACTTATGCTTGCTTAAGGGGAAAGGTGAGTTGGGTTGCTACATAAAACCAGAGATTGAAATGAGCACAGATAAAGTTCCTTAAGCCAAATATGGAATAGACAAGAGCTACTCCTTGCTCAACGAAATGGACTCAACACCGCATATTAAACGCCTAAGAATGTACCTGACTAGTAAGTATCTTAAAACCTATGGATTGCTATGTCTCCGAAAGAGAATCAAGCATGTGTACAGGGGCATAAACGCAGCAGTGATAGGATTGGAGAGGTTCGGTGAGCAAATGAAGACCCTTTGAAGTCATATTGCATGGTACCCATTCCACGGGTTTCAACTACCAAGGTTTTAGGTATTCTTCCTTCAGGTAAAACATGCATGTGGAACCCAGAGTATGATCAACCATGTGATCAGGAGACGTGTTCAAATATGTCTCAGTTTTCCTCCCTTGGTACTCGGGTGCAACATTCCAGACGCTTTACTAACACTCTCCCCACTTGGAGAGTCAGCGCCTTTAACCTCCTGTTTGGCCCAGTTTGCAATTTCTGCGGAAGATGAACAGGAATAGCGAGAACCAATGAGAGGCTAGCTGGAGGTGTCTGGACGGGCAAATTTAACTCTCATTTCCCACCAGGAAGAGGAAATAACCAAAGGCTCAGTGTGCCGTACCGGAACCAGATTAGGGCCTGAAGCCATCCTGCGGTGTTGCGGCCAGCTCACAAGAAAGCGAGTTGAAGAAAGGAGCTCAGGGGCACTGTAATTCACAAACCTGCAGAGTTATAAATGACAGCTATCGTCCAAAAATAGACTGAAGTAAGGCTGCCAAGAGGACTTGAAAGCGGGGCAGAATTGCAGGAAACCGATTTTAGGAGGTAGACTGGAATTGCATTGAATGCATAGGAAAAGAGGCAGAACGTCCACAATGATGCACTTGGCCAAAAAGGGCATATGCGTTTTTTCCTGAATATATTCAGGAAAAAACGCATACGCACTTTTTGGCCAACCAAGCAAGCTTGCAAAGGAAATCTGCACTACAATGAAGTCTCACTTCCCCCCGGTCAAAAGGGCCATCTGAAAAAAGTGTAAAATCCAGAAAGGCAGGACAGGCCATGGAGAACTGGGAGCCTTGTTATGCTGATGGGCGGGATGTAAATTGCCAACAACCACTCGGGAGAAGTGTATGGTGTTTCCTGAAACATCTAAAAAACAAAGCAACAGAGCCTAGGGCACTGCCACTTATGGTCCTAAGGCTTAGGGAATTTAAAATCAAAAAGACACAGCCACCCCAAAGTTTGGAACGGCTCTGTTTACAAGAACCTCGTTTACAGTACAAGTTCAACATCGCAGAAAGTGAAAAATGGATAAAGAAGTTGTGGTATTTACTTACAAAGCAATATCACTCAGCAATGAAATCTGTGTCATCAGGCCCTTAGCAGCACAATGAGTGGATTCAGGTATGATGATTCTAACTGAAATAAGTCACACAGAAAAAGAAACATCATAAGATATCAGTAATACACGGAATGTAAACTTGGCTACACAGGAACTGAATTACAGAACAGAACAGGGTCTCAAATTTAGAAAACCAACTTATGCTTGCTTAAGGGTAAAGGTGAGTTGGGGTGCTGCATAAAACCAGAGATTGAAATGAGCACAGATAAAATTCCTTAAGCCAAATATGGAATAGACAAGAGCTACTCCTTGCTCAACGAAATGGACTCAAAACCCCATATTAAACCCCTAAGAATGTACCTGACTAGTAAGTATCTTAAAACCTATGGATTGCTATGTCTCCAAAAGAGTATCAAGCATGTGTACAGGGGCATAAACGCAGCAGTGATAGGATTGGAGAGGTTCGGTGAGCAAATGAAGACCCTTTGAAGTCATATTGCATGGTACCCATTCCACGGGTTTCAACTACCCAGGTTTAAGGTATTCTTCCTTCAGCTAAAACATGCATGTGGAACCTAGAGTATGATCAACCATGTGATCGGGAGACGTGTTCAAATATGTCTCAGTTTTCCTCCCCTGGTACTCGGGTGCAACATTCCAGACGCTTTACTAACACTCTCCCCACTTGGAGAGTCAGTCCCTTTAACCTCCTGTTTGGCCCAGTTTGCAATTTCTGAGGAAGATGAACAGGAATAGCGAGAACCAATGAGAGGCTAGCTGGAGGTGTCTGGACGGGCAAATTTAACTCTCATTTCCCACCAGGAAGAGGAATGAACCAAAGGCTCACCATGCCGGGCCGGAACCAGATTAGGGCCTGAAGCCATCCTGCGGTGTTGCGGCCAGGGCACAAGAAAGCGAGTTGAAGAAAGGAGCTCAGGGGCACTGTAATTCACAAACCTGCAGAGTTATAAATGACAGCTATCGTCCAAAAATAGACTGAAGTAAGGCTGCCAAGAGGACTTGAAAGCGGGGCAGAATTGCAGGAAACCGATTTCAGGAGGTTGACTGGAATTGCATTGAAAGCATAGGAAAAGAGGCAGAACGTCCACAATGATGCACTTGGCCAAAAAGGGCGTATGCATTTTTTCCTGAATATATTCAGGAAAAAACGCATACGCCCTTTTTGGCCAACCAAGCAAGCTTGCAAAGGAAATCTGCACTACAATGAAGTCTCACTTCCCCCCGGTCAAAAGGGCCATCTGAAAAAAGTGTAAAATCCAGAAAGGCAGGACAGGCCATGGAGAACTGGGAGCTTTGTTATGCTGATGGGCGGCATGTAAATTGCCAACAGACACTCGGGAGAAGTTTATGGTGTTTCCTGAAACATCTAAAAAACAAAGCAACAGAGCCTAGGGCACTGCCACTTATGGTCCTATAGCTTAGGGAAATTAAAATCAAAAAGACACAGCCACCCCAAAGTTTGGGACGCCTCTGTTTACAAGAACCTCGTTTACAGTACAAGTTCAACATCGCAGAAAGTGAAAAATGGATAAAGAAGTTGTGGTATTTACTTACAAAGCAATATCACTCAGCAATGAAATCTATGTCATCAGGCCCTTAGCATCACAATGAGTGGATTCAGGTATGATGATTCTAACTGAAATAAGTCACACAGAAAAAGAAACATCATAAGTTATCAGTAATACACGGAAGGTAAACTTGGCTACACAGGAACTGAATTACAGAACAGAACAGGGTCTCAAATTTAGAAAACCAACTTATGCTTGCTTAAGGGGAAAGGTGAGTTGGGGTGCTGCATAAAACCAGAGATTGAAATGAGCACAGATAAAGTTCCTTAAGCCAAATATGGAATAGACAAGAGCTACTCCTTGCTCAACGAAATGGACTCAACACCGCATATTAAACGCCTAAGAATGTACCTGACTAGTAAGTATCTTAAAACCTATAGATTGCTATGTCTCCGAAAGAGAATCAAGCATGTGTACAGGGGCATAAACGCAGCAGTGATAGGATTGGAGAGGTTCAGTGAGCAAATGAAGACCCTTTGAAGTCATATTGCATGGTACCCATTCCACGGGTTTCAACTACCAAGGTTTTAGGTATTCTTCCTTCAGGTAAAACATGCATGTGGAACCCAGAGTATGATCAACCATGTGATCGGGAGACGTGTTCAAATATGTCTCAGTTTTCCTCCCCTGGTACTCGGGTGCAACATTCCAGACGCTTTACTAACACTCTCCCCACTTGGAGAGTCAGCGCCTTTAACCTCCTGTTTGGCCCAGTTTGCAATTTCTGCGGAAGATGAACAGGAATAGTGAGAACCAATGAGAGGCTAGCTGGAGGTGTCTGGACGGGCAAATTTAACTCTCATTTCCCACCAGGAAGAGGAAATAACCAAAGGCTCAGCGTGCCGTACCGGAACCAGATTAGGGCCTGAAGCCATCCTGCGGTGTTGCGGCCAGGTCACAAGAAAGCGAGTTGAAGAAAGGAGCTCAGGGGCACTGTAATTCACAAACCTGCAGAGTTATAAATGACAGCTATCGTCCAAAAATAGACTGAAGTAAGGCTGCCAAGAGGACTTGAAAGCGGGGCAGAATTGCAGGAAACCGATTTCAGGAGGTAGACTGAAATTGCATTGAAAGCATAGGAAAAGAGGCAGAACGTCCACAATGATGCACTTGGCCAAAAAGGGCGTATGCGTTTTTTCCTGAATATATTCAGGAAAAAACGCATACGCCCTTTTTGGCCAACCAAGCAAGCTTGCAAAGGAAATCTGCACTACAATGAAGTCTCACTTCCCCCCGGTCAAAAGGGCCATCTGAAAAAAGTGTAAAATCCAGAAAGGCAGGACAGGCCATGGAGAACTGGGAGCCTTGTTATGCTGATGGGCGGGATGTAAATTGCCAACAACCACTCGGGAGAAGTGTATGGTGTTTCCTGAAACATCTAAAAAACAAAGCAACAGAACCTAGGGCACTTCCACTTATGGTCCTATAGCTTAGGGAAATTAAAATCAAAAAGACACAGCCACCCCAAAGTTTGGAACGGCTCTGTTTACAAGAACCTCGTTTACAGAACAAGTTCAACATCGCAGAAAGTGAAAAATGGATAAAGAAGTTGTGGTATTTACTTACAAAGCAATATCACTCAGCAATGAAATCTGTGTCATCAGGCCCTTAGCAGCACAATGAGTGGATTCAGGTATGATGATTCTAACTGAAGTAAGTCACACAGAAAAAGAAACATCATAAGATATCAGTAATACACGGAATGGAAACTTGGCTACACAGGAACTGAATTACAGAACAGAACAGGGTCTCAAATTTAGAAAACCAACTTATGCTTGCTTAAGGGTAAAGGTGAGTTGGGGTGCTGCATAAAACCAGAGATTGAAATGAGCACAGATAAAGTTACTTAAGTCAAATATGGAATAGACAAGAGCTACTCCTTGCTCAACGAAATGGACTCAACACCGCATATTAAACGCCTAAGAATGTACCTGACTAGTAAGTATCTTAAAACCTATGGATTGCTATGTCTCCGAAAGAGAATCAAGCATGTGTACAGGGGCATAAACGCAGCAGTGATAGGATTGGAGAGGTTCGGTGAGCAAATGAAGACCCTTTGAAGTCATATTGCATGGTACCCATTCCACGGGTTTCAACTACCCAGGTTTTAGGTATTCTTCCTTCAGCTAAAACATGCATGTGGAACCCAGAGTATGATCAACCATGTGATCGGGAGACGTGTTCAAATATGTCTCAGTTTTCGTACCCTGGTACTCGGGTGCAACATTCCAGACGCTTTACTAACACTCTCCCCACTTGGAGAGTCAGTCCCTTTAACCTCCTGTTTGGCCCAGTTTGCAATTTCTGCGGAAGATGAACAGGAATAGCGAGAACCAATGAGAGGCTAGCTGGAGGTGTCTGGACTGGCAAATTTAACTCTCATTTCTCACCAGGAAGAGGAATTAACCAAAGGCTCAGCATGCCGGGCCGGAACCAGATTAGGGCCTGAAGCCATCCTGCGGTGTTGCGGCCAGGTCACAAGAAAGCGAGTTGAAGAAAGGAGCTCAGGGGCACTGTAATTCACAAACCTGCAGAGTTATAAATGACAGCTATCGTCCAAAAATAGACTGAAGTAAGGCTGCCAAGAGGACTTGAAAGCGGGGCAGAATTGCAGGAAACCGATTTCAGGAGGTAGACTGGAATTGCATTGAAAGCATAGGAAAAGAGGCAGAACGTCCACAATGATGCACTTGGCCAAAAAGGGCGTATGCGTTTTTTCCTGAATATAATCAGGAAAAAACGCATACGCCCTTTTTGGCCAACCAAGCAAGCTTGCAAAGGAAATCTGCACTACAATGAAGTCTCACTTCCCCCCGGTCAAAAGGGCCATCTGAAAAAAGTGTAAAATCCAGAAAGGCAACAGGCCATTGAGAACTGGGAGCCTTGTTATGCTGATGGGCGGGATGTAAATTGCCAACAGACACTCGGGAGAAGTGTATGGTGTTTCCTGAAACATCTAAAAAACAAAGCAACAGAGCCTAGGGCACTTCCACTTATGGTCCTATAGCTTAGGGAATTCAAAATCAAAAAGACACAGCCACCCCAAAGTTTGGAACGGCTCTGTTTACAAGAACCTCGTTTACAGTACAAGTTCAACATCGCAGAAAGTGAAAAATGGATAAAGAAGTTGTGGTACTTACGTACAATGCAGTATCACTCAGCAATGAAATCTATGTCATCAGGCCCGTAGCAGCATAATGAGTAGATTCAGGTACGATGATTCTAACTGAAATAAGTCACACAGAAAAAGAAACATCATAAGATATCACTAATACACGGAATGTAAACTTGGCTACACAGGAACTGAATTCCAAAACAGAACAGGTTATCAAATTTAGAAAACCAACTTATGCTTGCTTAAGGGGAAAGGTGAGTTGGGTTGCTACATAAAACCAGAGATTGAAATGAGCACAGATAAAGTTCCTTAAGCCAAATATGGAATAGACAAGAGCTACTCCTTGCTCAACGAAATGGACTCAACACCGCATATTAAACGCCTAAGAATGTACCTGACTAGTAAGTATCTTAAAACCTATGGATTGCTATGTCTCCGAAAGAGAATCAAGCATGTGTACAGGGGCATAAACGCAGCAGTGATAGGATTGGAGAGGTTCGGTGAGCAAATGAAGACCCTTTGAAGTCATATTGCATGGTACCCATTCCACGGGTTTCAACTACCCAGGTTTTAGGTATTCTTCCTTCAGGTAAAACATGCATGTGGAACCCAGAGTATGATCAACCATGTGATCAGGAGACGTGTTCAAATATGTCTCAGTTTTCCTCCCTTGGTACTCGGGTGCAACATTCCAGACGCTTTACTAACACTCTCCCCACTTGGAGAGTCAGCGCCTTTAACCTCCTGTTTGGCCCAGTTTGCAATTTCTGCGGAAGATGAACAGGAATAGCGAGAACCAATGAGAGGCTAGCTGGAGGTGTCTGGACGGGCAAATTTAACTCTCATTTCCCACCAGGAAGAGGAAATAACCAAAGGCTCAGTGTGCCGTGCCGGAACCAGATTAGGGCCTGAAGCCATCCTGCGGTGTTGCGGCCAGGTCACAAGAAAGCGAGTTGAAGAAAGGAGCTCAGGGGCACTGTAATTCACAAACCTGCAGAGTTATAAATGACAGCTATCGTCCAAAAATAGACTGAAGTAAGGCTGCCAAGAGGACTTGAAAGCGGGGCAGAATTGCAGGAAACCGATTTCAGGAGGTAGACTGGAATTGCATTGAAAGCATAGGAAAAGAGGCAGAACGTCCACAATGATGCACTTGGCCAAAAAGGGCGTATGCGTTTTTTCCTGAATATATTCAGGAAAAAACGCATACGCCCTTTTGGGCCAACCAAGCAAGCTTGCAAAGGAAATCTGCACTACAATGAAGTCTCACTTCCCCCCGGTCAAAAGGGCCATCTGAAAAAAGTGTAAAATCCAGAAAGGCAGGACAGGCCATGGAGAACTGGGAGCCTTGTTATGCTGATGGGCGGGATGTAAATTGTCAACAGACACTCGGGAGAAGTGTATGGTGTTTCCTGAAACATCTAAAAAACAAAGCAACAGAACCTAGGGCACTTCCACTTATGGTCCTATAGCTTAGGGAAATTAAAATCAAAAAGACACAGCCACCCCAAAGTTTGGAACGGCTCTGTTTACAAGAACCTCGTTTACAGTACAAGTTCAACATCGCAGAAAGTGAAAAATGGATAAAGAAGTTGTGGTATTTACTTACAAAGCAATATCACTCAGCAATGAAATCTGTGTCATCAGGCCCTTAGCATCACAATGAGTGGATGCAGGTATGATGATTCTAACTGAAATAAGTCACACAGAAAAAGAAACATCATAAGATATCAGTAATACACGGAATGTAAACTTGGCTACACAGGAACTGAATTACAGAACAGAACAGGGTCTCAAATTTAGAAAACCAACTTATGCTTGCTTAAGGGGAAAGGTGAGTTGGGGTGCTGCATAAAACCAGAGATTGAAATGAGCACAGATAAAGTTCCTTAAGCCAAATATGGAATAGACAAGAGCTACTCCTTGCTCAACGAAATGGACTCAACACCGCATATTAAACGCCTAAGAATGTACCTGACTAGTAAGTATCTTAAAACCTATGGATTGCTATGTCTCCGAAAGAGAATCAAGCATGTGTACAGGGGCATAAACGCAGCAGTGATAGGGTTGGGGAGGTTCGGTGAGCAAATGAAGACCCTTTGAAGTCATATTGCATGGTACCCATTCCACGGGTTTCAACTACCCAGGTTTTAGGTATTCTTCCTTCAGCTAAAACATGCATGTGGAACCCAAGTATGATCAACCATGTGAACGGGAGACGTGTTCAAATATGTCTCAGTTTTCCTCCCCTGGTACTCGGGTGCAACATTCCAGACGCTTTACTAACACTCTCCCCACTTGGAGAGTCAGTCCCTTTAACCTCCTGTTTGGCCCAGTTTGCAATTTCTGCGGAAGATGAACAGGAATAGCGAGAACCAATGAGAGGCTAGCTGGAGGTGTCTGGACGGGCAAATTTAACTCTCATTTCCCACCAGGAAGAGGAAATAACCAAAGGCTCAGTGTGCCGTGCCGGAACCAGATTAGGGCCTGAAGCCATCCTGCGGTGTTGCGGCCAGGTCACAAGAAAGCGAGTTGAAGAAAGGAGCTCAGGGGCACTGTAATTCACAAACCTGCAGAGTTATAAATGACAGCTATCGTCCAAAAATAGACTGAAGTAAGGCTGCCAAGAGGACTTGAAAGCGGGGCAGAATTGCAGGAAACCGATTTCAGGAGGTAGACTGGAATTGCATTGAAAGCATAGGAAAAGAGGCAGAACGTACACAATGATGCACTTGGCCAAAAAGGGCGTATGCGTTTTTTCCTGAATATATTCAGGAAAAAACGCATACGCCCTTTTTGGCCAACCAAGCAAGCTTGCAAAGGAAATCTGCACTACAATGAAGTCTCACTTCCCCCCGGTCAAAAGGGCCATCTGAAAAAAGTGTAAAATCCAGAAAGGCAGGACAGGCCATGGAGAACTGGGAGCCTTGTTATGCTGATGGGCGGGATGTAAATTGCCAACAACCACTCGGGAGAAGTGTATGGTGTTTCCTGAAACATCTAAAAAACAAAGCAACAGAACCTAGGGCACTTCCACTTATGGTCCTATAGCTTAGGGAAATTAAAATCAAAAAGACACAGCCACCCCAAAGTTTGGAACGGCTCTGTTTACAAGAACCTCGTTTACAGTACAAGTTCAACATCGCAGAAAGTGAAAAATGGATAAAGAAGTTGTGGTATTTACTTACAAAGCAATATCACTCAGCAATGAAATCTGTGTCATCAGGCCCTTAGCAGCACAATGAGTGGATTCAGGTATGATGATTCTAACTGAAATAAGTCACACAGAAAACGAAACATCATAAGATATCAGTAATACACGGAATGTAAACTTGGCTACACAGGAACTGAATTATAGAACAGAACAGGGTCTCAAATTTAGAAAACCAACTTATGCTTGCTTAAGGGTAAAGGTGAGTTGGGGTGCTGCATAAAACCAGAGATTGAAATGAGCACAGATAAAGTTCCTTAAGCCAAATATGGAATAGACAAGAGCTACTCCTTGCTCAACGAAATGGACTCAAAACCCCATATTAAACCCCTAAGAATGTACCTGACTAGTAAGTATCTTAAAACCTATGGATTGCTATGTCTCCAAAAGAGAATCAAGCATGTGTACAGGGGAATAAACGCAGCAGTGATAGGATTGGAGAGGTTCGGTGAGCAAATGAAGACCCTTTGAAGTCATATTGCATGGTACCCATTCCACGGGTCTCAACTCTCCAGGTTTAAGGTATTCTTCCTTCAGCTAAAACATGCATGTGGAACCTAGAGTATGATCAACCATGTGATCGGGAGACGTGTTCAAATATGTCTCAGTTTTCCTCCCCTGGTACTGGGGTGCAACATTCCAGACGCTTTACTAACACTCTCCCCACTTGGAGAGTCAGCGCCTTTAACCTCCTGTTTGGCCCAGTTTGCAATTTCTGTGGAAGATGAACAGGAATAGCGAGAACCAATGAGAGGCTAGCTGGAGGTGTCTGGACGGGCAAATTTAACTCTCATTTCCCACCAGGAAGAGGAATTAACCAAAGGCTCAGTGTGCCATGCCGGAACCAGATTAGGGCCTGAAGCCATCCTGCGGTGTTGCGGCCAGCTCAAAAGAAAGCGAGTTGAAGAAAGGAGCTCAGGGGCACTGTAATTCACAAACCTGCAGAGTTATAAATGACAGCTATCGTCCAAAAATAGACTGAAGTAAGGCTGCCAAGAGGACTTGAAAGCGGGGCAGAATTGCAGGAAACCGATTTCAGGAGGTAGACTGGAATTGCATTGAAAGCATAGGAAAAGAGGCAGAACGTCCACAATGATGCACTTGGCCAAAAAGGGCGTATGCGTTTTTTCCTGAATATATTCAGGAAAAAACGCATACGCCCTTTTTGGCCAACCAAGCAAGCTTGCAAAGGAAATCTGCACTACAATGAAGTCTCACTTCCCCCCGGTCAAAAGGGCCATCTGAAAAAAGTGTAAAATCCAGAAAGGCAGGATAGGCCATGGAGAACTGGGAGCCTTGTTATGCTGATGGGCGGGATGTAAATTGCCAACAACCACTCGGGAGAAGTGTATGGTGTTTCCTGAAACATCTAAAAAACAAAGCAACAGAGCCTAGGGCAGTTCCACTTATGGTCCTATAGCTTAGGGAATTTAAAATCAAAAAGACACAGCCACCCCAAAGTTTGGAACGGCTCTGTTTACAAGAACCTCGTTTACAGTACAAGTTCAACATCGCAGAAAGTGAAAAATGGATAAAGAAGTTGTGGTATTTACTTACAAAGCAATATCACTCAGCAATGAAATCTGTGTCATCAGGCCCTTAGCAGCACAATGAGTGGATTCAGGTATGATGATTCTAACTGAAATAAGTCACACAGAAAAAGAAACATCATAAGATATCAGTAATACACGGAATGTAAACTTGGCTACACAGGAACTGAATTACAGAACAGAACAGGGTCTCAAATTTCGAAAACCAACTTATGCTTGCTTAAGGGGAAAGGTGAGTTGGGGTGCTGCATAAAACCAGAGATTGAAATGAGCACAGATAAAGTTCCTTAAGCCAAATATGGAATAGACAAGAGCTACTCCTTGCTCAACGAAATGGACTCAACACCGCATATTAAACGCCTAAGAATGTACCTGACTAGTAAGTATCTTAAAACCTATGGATTGCTATGTCTCCGAAAGAGAATCAAGCATGTGTACAGACACATAAACGCAGCAGTGATAGGATTGGGGAGGTTCGGTGAGCAAATGAAGACCCTTTGAAGTCATATTGCATGGTACCCATTCCACGGGTTTCAACTACCCAGGTTTTAGGTATTCTTCCTTCAGCTTAAACATGCATGTGGAACCCAAGTATGATCAACCATGTGAACGGGAGACGTGTTCAAATATGTCTCAGTTTTCCTCCCCTGGTACTCGGGTGCAACATTCCAGACGCTTTACTAACACTCTCCCCACTTGGAGAGTCAGTCCCTTTAACCTCCTGTTTGGCCCAGTTTGCAATTTCTGCGGAAGATGAACAGGAATAGCGAGAACCAATGAGAGGCTAGCTGGAGGTGTCTGGACGGGCAAATTTAACTCTCATTTCCCACCAGGAAGAGGAAATAACCAAAGGCTCAGTGTGCCGTGCCGGAACCAGATTAGGGACTGAAGCCATCCTGCGGTGTTGCGGCCAGGTCTCAAGAAAGCGAGTTGAAGAAAGGAGCTCAGGGGCACTGTAATTCACAAACCTGCAGAGTTATAAATGACAGCTATCGTCCAAAAATAGACTGAAGTAAGGCTGCCAAGAGGACTTGAAAGCGGGGCAGAATTGCAGGAAACCGATTTCAGGAGGTAGACTGGAATTGCATTGAAAGCATAGGAAAAGAGGCAGAACGTCCACAATGATGCACTTGGCCAAAAAGGGCGTATGCGTTTTTTCCTGAATATATTCAGGAAAAAACGCATACGCCCTTTTTGGCCAACCAAGCAAGCTTGCAAAGGAAATCTGCACTACAATGAAGTCTCACTTCCCCCCGGTCAAAAGGGCCATCTGAAAAAAGTGTAAAATCCAGAAAGGCAGGACAGGCCATGGAGAACTGGGAGCCTTGTTATGCTGATGGGCGGGATGTAAATTGCCAACAACCACTCGGGAGAAGTGTATGGTGTTTCCTGAAACATCTAAAAAACAAAGCAACAGAACCTAGGGCACTTCCACTTATGGTCCTATAGCTTAGGGAAATTAAAATCAAAAAGACACAGCCACCCCAAAGTTTGGAACGGCTCTGTTTACAAGAACCTCGTTTACAGTACAAGTTCAACATCGCAGAAAGTGAAAAATGGATAAAGAAGTTGTGGTATTTACTTACAAAGCAATATCACTCAGCAATGAAATCTGTGTCATCAGGCCCTTAGCAGCACAATGAGTGGATTCAGGTATGATGATTCTAACTGAAATAAGTCACACAGAAAAAGAAACATCATAAGATATCAGTAATACACGGAATGTAAACTTGGCTACACAGGAACTGAATTACAGAACAGAACAGGGTCTCAAATTTAGAAAACCAACTTATGCTTGCTTAAGGGGAAAGGTGAGTTGGGGTGCTGCATAAAACCAGAGATTGAAATGAGCACAGATAAAGTTCCTTAAGCCAAATATGGAATAGACAAGAGCTACTCCTTGCTCAACGAAATGGACTCAACACCGCATATTAAACACCTAAGAATGTACCTGACTAGTAAGTATCTTAAAACCTATGGATTGCTATGTCTCCGAAAGAGAATCAAGCATGTGTACAGGGGCATAAACGCAGCAGTGATAGGGTTGGGGAGGTTCGGTGAGCAAATGAAGACCCTTTGAAGTCATATTGCATGGTACCCATTCCACGGGTTTCAACTACCCAGGTTTTAGGTATTCTTCCTTCAGCTAAAACATGCATGTGGAACCCAAGTATGATCAACCATGTGAACGGGAGACGTGTTCAAATATGTCTCAGTTTTCCTCCCCTGGTACTCCGGTGCAACATTCCAGACGCTTTACTAACACTCTCCCCACTTGGAGAGTCAGTCCCTTTAACCTCCTGTTTGGCCCAGTTTGCAATTTCTGCGGAAGATGAACAGGAATAGCGAGAACCAATGAGAGGCTAGCTGGAGGTGTCTGGACGGGCAAATTTAACTCTCATTTCCCACCAGGAAGAGGAAATAACCAAAGGCTCAGTGTGCCGTGCTGGAACCAGATTAGGGCCTGAAGCCATCCTGCGGTGTTGCGGCCAGGTCACAAGAAAGCGAGTTGAAGAAAGGAGCTCAGGGGCACTGTAATTCACAAACCTGCAGAGTTATAAATGACAGCTATCGTCCAAAAATAGACTGAAGTAAGGCTGCCAAGAGGACTTGAAAGCGGGGCAGAATTGCAGGAAACCGATTTCAGGAGGTAGACTGGAATTGCATTGAAAGCATAGGAAAAGAGGCAGAACGTACACAATGATGCACTTGGCCAAAAAGGGCGTATGCGTTTTTTCCTGAATATATTCAGGAAAAAACGCATACGCCCTTTTTGGCCAACCAAGCAAGCTTCCAAAGGAAATCTGCACTACAATGAAGTCTCACTTCCCCACAGTCAAAAGGGCCATCTGAAAAAAGTGTAAAATCCAGAAAGGCAGGACAGGCCATGGAGAACTGGGAGCCTTGTTATGCTGATGGGCGGGATGTAAATTGCCAACAACCACTCGGGAGAAGTGTATGGTGTTTCCTGAAACATCTAAAAAACAAAGCAACAGAACCTAGGGCACTTCCACTTATGGTCCTATAGCTTAGGGAAATTAAAATCAAAAAGACACAGCCACCCCAAAGTTTGGAACGGCTCTGTTTACAAGAATCTCGTTTACAGTACAAGTTCAACATCGCAGAAAGTGAAAAATGGATAAAGAAGTTGTGGTATTTACTTACAAATCAATATCACTCAGCAATGAAATCTGTGTCATCAGGCCCTTAGCAGCACAATGAGTGGATTCAGGTATGATGATTCTAACTGAAATAAGTCACACAGAAAAAGAAACATCATAAGATATCAGTAATACACGGAATGTAAACTTGGCTACACAGGAACTGAATTACAGAACAGAACAGGGTCTCAAATTTCGAAAACCAACTTATGCTTGCTTAAGGGGAAAGGTGAGTTGTGGTGCTGCATAAAACCAGAGATTGAAATGAGCACAGATAAAGTTCCTTAAGCCAAATATGGAATAGACAAGAGCTACTCCTTGCTCAACGAAATGGACTCAACACCGCATATTAAACGCCTAAGAATGTACCTGACTAGTAAGTATCTTAAAACCTATGGATTGCTATGTCTCCGAAAGAGAATCAAGCATGTGTACAGGGGCATAAACGCATCAGTGATAGGATTGGGGAGGTTCGGTGAGCAAATGAAGACCCTTTGAAGTCATATTGCATGGTACCCATTCCACGGGTTTCAACTACCCAGGTTTTAGGTATTCTTCCTTCAGCTAAAACATGCATGTGGAACCCAAGTATGATCAACCATGTGAACGGGAGACGTGTTCAAATATGTCTCAGTTTTCCTCCCCTGGTACTCGGGTGCAACATTCCAGACGCTTTACTAACACTCTCCCGACTTGGAGAGTCAGTCCCTTTAACCTCCTGTTTGGCCCAGTTTGCAATTTCTGCGGAAGATGAACAGGAATAGCGAGAACCAATGAGAGGCTAGCTGGAGGTGTCTGGACGGGCAAATTTAACTCTCATTTCCCACCAGGAAGAGGAAATAACCAAAGGCTCAGTGTGCCGTGCCGGAACCAGATTAGGGCCTGAAGCCATCCTGCGGTGTTGCGGCCAGCTCACAAGAAAGCGAGTTGAAGAAAGGAGCTCAGGGGCACTGTAATTCACAAACCTGCAGAGTTATAAATGACAGCTATCGTCCAAAAATAGACTGAAGTAAGGCTGCCAAGAGGACTTGAAAGCGGGGCAGAATTGCAGGAAACCGATTTCAGGAGGTAGACTGGAATTGCATTGAAAGCATAGGAAAAGAGGCAGAACGTACACAATGATGCACTTGGCCAAAAAGGGCGTATGCGTTTTTTCCTGAATATATTCAGGAAAAAACGCATACGCCCTTTTTGGCCAACCAAGCAAGCTTGCAAAGGAAATCTGCACTACAATGAAGTCTCAC
Organism: Stenella coeruleoalba; assembly: GCF_951394435.1. NCBI lineage: Eukaryota > Metazoa > Chordata > Mammalia > Artiodactyla > Delphinidae > Stenella > Stenella coeruleoalba. The sequence continues at coordinate 847,383 of NW_027646341.1, read as the reverse complement.
TTCCCCCCGGTCAAAAGGGCCATCTGAAAAAAGTGTAAAATCCAGAAAGGCAGGACAGGCCATGGAGAACTGGGAGCCTTGTTATGCTGATGGGCGGGATGTAAATTGCCAACAACCACTCGGGAGAAGTGTATGGTGTTTCCTGAAACATCTAAAAAACAAAGCAACAGAACCTAGGGCACTTCCACTTATGGTCCTATAGCTTAGGGAAATTAAAATCAAAAAGACACAGCCACCCCAAAGTTTGGAACGGCTCTGTTTACAAGAACCTCGTTTACAGTACAAGTTCAACATCGCAGAAAGTGAAAAATGGATAAAGAAGTTGTGGTATTTACTTACAAAGCAATATCACTCAGCAATGAAATCTGTGTCATCAGGCCCTTAGCAGCACAATGAGTGGATTCAGGTATGATGATTCTAACTGAAATAAGTCACACAGAAAAAGAAACATCATAAGATATCAGTAATACACGGAATGTAAACTTGGCTACACAGGAACTGAATTACAGAACAGAACAGGGTCTCAAATTTCGAAAACCAACTTATGCTTGTTTAAGGGGAAAGGTGAGTTGGGGTGCTGCATAAAACCAGAGATTGAAATGAGCACAGATAAAGTTCCTTAAGCCAAATATGGAATAGACAAGAGCTACTCCTTGCTCAACGAAATGGACTCAACACCGCATATTAAACGCCTAAGAATGTACCTGACTAGTAAGTATCTTAAAACCTATGGATTGCTATGTCTCCGAAAGAGAATCAAGCATGTGTACAGGGGCATAAACGCAGCAGTGATAGGATTGGAGAGGTTCGGTGAGCAAATGAAGACCCTTTGAAGTCATATTGCATGGTACCCATTCCACGGGTTTCAACTACCCAGGTTTAAGGTATTCTTCCTTCAGCTAAAACATGCATGTGGAACCTAGAGTATGATCAACCATGTGATTGGGAGACGTGTTCAAATATGTCTCAGTTTTCCTCCCCTGGTACTCGGGTGCAACATTCCAGACGCTTTACTAACACTCTCCCGACTTGGAGAGTCAGTCCCTTTAACCTCCTGTTTGGCCCAGTTTGCAATTTCTGCGGAAGATGAACAGGAATAGCGAGAACCAATGAGAGGCTAGCTGGAGGTGTCTGGACGGGCAAATTTAACTCTCATTTCCCACCAGGAAGAGGAAATAACCAAAGGCTCAGTGTGCCGTGCCGGAACCAGATTAGGGACTGAAGCCATCCTGCGGTGTTGCGGCCAGGTCTCAAGAAAGCGAGTTGAAGAAAGGAGCTCAGGGGCACTGTAATTCACAAACCTGCAGAGTTATAAATGACAGCTATCGTCCAAAAATAGACTGAAGTAAGGCTGCCAAGAGGACTTGAAAGCGGGGCAGAATTGCAGGAAACCGATTTCAGGAGGTAGACTGGAATTGCATTGAAAGCATAGGAAAAGAGGCAGAACGTACACAATGATGCACTTGGCCAAAAAGGGCGTATGCGTTTTTTCCTGAATATATTCAGGAAAAAACGCATACGCCCTTTTTGGCCAACCAAGCAAGCTTCCAAAGGAAATCTGCACTACAATGAAGTCTCACTTCCCCACAGTCAAAAGGGCCATCTGAAAAAAGTGTAAAATCCAGAAAGGCAGGACAGGCCATGGAGAACTGGGAGCCTTGTTATGCTGATGGGCGGGATGTAAATTGCCAACAACCACTCGGGAGAAGTGTATGGTGTTTCCTGAAACATCTAAAAAACAAAGCAACAGAACCTAGGGCACTTCCACTTATGGTCCTATAGCTTAGGGAAATTAAAATCAAAAAGACACAGCCACCCCAAAGTTTGGAACGGCTCTGTTTACAAGAATCTCGTTTACAGTACAAGTTCAACATCGCAGAAAGTGAAAAATGGATAAAGAAGTTGTGGTATTTACTTACAAATCAATATCACTCAGCAATGAAATCTGTGTCATCAGGCCCTTAGCAGCACAATGAGTGGATTCAGGTATGATGATTCTAACTGAAATAAGTCACACAGAAAAAGAAACATCATAAGATATCAGTAATACACGGAATGTAAACTTGGCTACACAGGAACTGAATTACAGAACAGAACAGGGTCTCAAATTTCGAAAACCAACTTATGCTTGCTTAAGGGGAAAGGTGAGTTGTGGTGCTGCATAAAACCAGAGATTGAAATGAGCACAGATAAAGTTCCTTAAGCCAAATATGGAATAGACAAGAGCTACTCCTTGCTCAACGAAATGGACTCAACACCGCATATTAAACGCCTAAGAATGTACCTGACTAGTAAGTATCTTAAAACCTATGGATTGCTATGTCTCCGAAAGAGAATCAAGCATGTGTACAGGGGCATAAACGCATCAGTGATAGGATTGGGGAGGTTCGGTGAGCAAATGAAGACCCTTTGAAGTCATATTGCATGGTACCCATTCCACGGGTTTCAACTACCCAGGTTTTAGGTATTCTTCCTTCAGCTAAAACATGCATGTGGAACCCAAGTATGATCAACCATGTGAACGGGAGACGTGTTCAAATATGTCTCAGTTTTCCTCCCCTGGTACTCGGGTGCAACATTCCAGACGCTTTACTAACACTCTCCCGACTTGGAGAGTCAGTCCCTTTAACCTCCTGTTTGGCCCAGTTTGCAATTTCTGCGGAAGATGAACAGGAATAGCGAGAACCAATGAGAGGCTAGCTGGAGGTGTCTGGACGGGCAAATTTAACTCTCATTTCCCACCAGGAAGAGGAAATAACCAAAGGCTCAGTGTGCCGTGCCGGAACCAGATTAGGGCCTGAAGCCATCCTGCGGTGTTGCGGCCAGCTCACAAGAAAGCGAGTTGAAGAAAGGAGCTCAGGGGCACTGTAATTCACAAACCTGCAGAGTTATAAATGACAGCTATCGTCCAAAAATAGACTGAAGTAAGGCTGCCAAGAGGACTTGAAAGCGGGGCAGAATTGCAGGAAACCGATTTCAGGAGGTAGACTGGAATTGCATTGAAAGCATAGGAAAAGAGGCAGAACGTACACAATGATGCACTTGGCCAAAAAGGGCGTATGCGTTTTTTCCTGAATATATTCAGGAAAAAACGCATACGCCCTTTTTGGCCAACCAAGCAAGCTTGCAAAGGAAATCTGCACTACAATGAAGTCTCACTTCCCCCCGGTCAAAAGGGCCATCTGAAAAAAGTGTAAAATCCAGAAAGGCAGGACAGGCCATGGAGAACTGGGAGCCTTGTTATGCTGATGGGCGGGATGTAAATTGCCAACAACCACTCGGGAGAAGTGTATGGTGTTTCCTGAAACATCTAAAAAACAAAGCAACAGAACCTAGGGCACTTCCACTTATGGTCCTATAGCTTAGGGAAATTAAAATCAAAAAGACACAGCCACCCCAAAGTTTGGAACGGCTCTGTTTACAAGAACCTCGTTTACAGTACAAGTTCAACATCGCAGAAAGTGAAAAATGGATAAAGAAGTTGTGGTATTTACTTACAAAGCAATATCACTCAGCAATGAAATCTGTGTCATCAGGCCCTTAGCAGCACAATGAGTGGATTCAGGTATGATGATTCTAACTGAAATAAGTCACACAGAAAAAGAAACATCATAAGATATCAGTAATACACGGAATGTAAACTTGGCTACACAGGAACTGAATTACAGAACAGAACAGGGTCTCAAATTTCGAAAACCAACTTATGCTTGTTTAAGGGGAAAGGTGAGTTGGGGTGCTGCATAAAACCAGAGATTGAAATGAGCACAGATAAAGTTCCTTAAGCCAAATATGGAATAGACAAGAGCTACTCCTTGCTCAACGAAATGGACTCAACACCGCATATTAAACGCCTAAGAATGTACCTGACTAGTAAGTATCTTAAAACCTATGGATTGCTATGTCTCCGAAAGAGAATCAAGCATGTGTACAGGGGCATAAACGCAGCAGTGATAGGATTGGAGAGGTTCGGTGAGCAAATGAAGACCCTTTGAAGTCATATTGCATGGTACCCATTCCACGGGTTTCAACTACCCAGGTTTAAGGTATTCTTCCTTCAGCTAAAACATGCATGTGGAACCTAGAGTATGATCAACCATGTGATTGGGAGACGTGTTCAAATATGTCTCAGTTTTCCTCCCCTGGTACTCGGGTGCAACATTCCAGACGCTTTACTAACACTCTCCCGACTTGGAGAGTCAGTCCCTTTAACCTCCTGTTTGGCCCAGTTTGCAATTTCTGCGGAAGATGAACAGGAATAGCGAGAACCAATGAGAGGCTAGCTGGAGGTGTCTGGACGGGCAAATTTAACTCTCATTTCCCACCAGGAAGAGGAAATAACCAAAGGCTCAGTGTGCCGTGCCGGAACCAGATTAGGGACTGAAGCCATCCTGCGGTGTTGCGGCCAGGTCTCAAGAAAGCGAGTTGAAGAAAGGAGCTCAGGGGCACTGTAATTCACAAACCTGAAGAGTTATAAATGACAGCTATCGTCCAAAAATAGACTGAAGTAAGGCTGCCAAGAGGACTTGAAAGCGGGGCAGAATTGCAGGAAACCGATTTCAGGAGGTAGACTGGAATTGCATTGAAAGCATAGGAAAAGAGGCAGAACGTACACAATGATGCACTTGGCCAAAAAGGGCGTATGCGTTTTTTCCTGAATATATTCAGGAAAAAACGCATACGCCCTTTTTGGCCAACCAAGCAAGCTTGCAAAGGAAATCTGCACTACAATGAAGTCTCACTTCCCCCCGGTCAAAAGGGCCATCTGAAAAAAGTGTAAAATCCAGAAAGGCAGGACAGGCCATGGAGAACTGGGAGCCTTGTTATGCTGATGGGCGGGATGTAAATTGCCAACAACCACTCGGGAGAAGTGTATGGTGTTTCCTGAAACATCTAAAAAACAAAGCAACAGAACCTAGGGCACTTCCACTTATGGTCCTATAGCTTAGGGAAATTAAAATCAAAAAGACACAGCCACCCCAAAGTTTGGAACGGCTCTGTTTACAAGAACCTCGTTTACAGTACAAGTTCAACATCGCAGAAAGTGAAAAATGGATAAAGAAGTTGTGGTATTTACTTACAAAGCAATATCACTCAGCAATGAATACTGTGTCATCAGGCCCTTAGCAGCACAATGAGTGGATTCAGGTATGATGATTCTAACTGAAATAAGTCACACAGAAAAAGAAACATCATAAGATATCAGTAATACACGGAATGTAAACTTGGCTACACAGGAACTGAATTACAGAACAGAACAGGGTCTCAAATTTAGAAAACCAACTTATGCTTGCTTAAGGGGAAAGGTGAGTTGGGGTGCTGCATAAAACCAGAGATTGAAATGAGCACAGATAAAGTTCCTTAAGCCAAATATGGAATAGACAAGAGCTACTCCTTGCTCAACGAAATGGACTCAACACCGCATATTAAACACCTAAGAATGTACCTGACTAGTAAGTATCTTAAAACCTATGGATTGCTATGTCTCCGAAAGAGAATCAAGCATGTGTACAGGGGCATAAACGCAGCAGTGATAGGGTTGGGGAGGTTCGGTGAGCAAATGAAGACCCTTTGAAGTCATATTGCATGGTACCCATTCCACGGGTTTCAACTACCCAGGTTTTAGGTATTCTTCCTTCAGCTAAAACATGCATGTGGAACCCAAGTATGATCAACCATGTGAACGGGAGACGTGTTCAAATATGTCTCAGTTTTCCTCCCCTGGTACTCCGGTGCAACATTCCAGACGCTTTACTAACACTCTCCCCACTTGGAGAGTCAGTCCCTTTAACCTCCTGTTTGGCCCAGTTTGCAATTTCTGCGGAAGATGAACAGGAATAGCGAGAACCAATGAGAGGCTAGCTGGAGGTGTCTGGACGGGCAAATTTAACTCTCATTTCCCACCAGGAAGAGGAAATAACCAAAGGCTCAGTGTGCCGTGCTGGAACCAGATTAGGGCCTGAAGCCATCCTGCGGTGTTGCGGCCAGGTCACAAGAAAGCGAGTTGAAGAAAGGAGCTCAGGGGCACTGTAATTCACAAACCTGCAGAGTTATAAATGACAGCTATCGTCCAAAAATAGACTGAAGTAAGGCTGCCAAGAGGACTTGAAAGCGGGGCAGAATTGCAGGAAACCGATTTCAGGAGGTAGACTGGAATTGCATTGAAAGCATAGGAAAAGAGGCAGAACGTACACAATGATGCACTTGGCCAAAAAGGGCGTATGCGTTTTTTCCTGAATATATTCAGGAAAAAACGCATACGCCCTTTTTGGCCAACCAAGCAAGCTTCCAAAGGAAATCTGCACTACAATGAAGTCTCACTTCCCCCCAGTCAAAAGGGCCATCTGAAAAAAGTGTAAAATCCAGAAAGGCAGGACAGGCCATGGAGAACTGGGAGCCTTGTTATGCTGATGGGCGGGATGTAAATTGCCAACAACCACTCGGGAGAAGTGTATGGTGTTTCCTGAAACATCTAAAAAACAAAGCAACAGAACCTAGGGCACTTCCACTTATGGTCCTATAGCTTAGGGAAATTAAAATCAAAAAGACACAGCCACCCCAAAGTTTGGAACGGCTCTGTTTACAAGAATCTCGTTTACAGTACAAGTTCAACATCGCAGAAAGTGAAAAATGGATAAAGAAGTTGTGGTATTTACTTACAAATCAATATCACTCAGCAATGAAATCTGTGTCATCAGGCCCTTAGCAGCACAATGAGTGGATTCAGGTATGATGATTCTAACTGAAATAAGTCACACAGAAAAAGAAACATCATAAGATATCAGTAATACACGGAATGTAAACTTGGCTACACAGGAACTGAATTACAGAACAGAACAGGGTCTCAAATTTCGAAAACCAACTTATGCTTGCTTAAGGGGAAAGGTGAGTTGGGGTGCTGCATAAAACCAGAGATTGAAATGAGCACAGATAAAGTTCCTTAAGCCAAATATGGAATAGACAAGAGCTACTCCTTGCTCAACGAAATGGACTCAACACCGCATATTAAACGCCTAAGAATGTACCTGACTAGTAAGTATCTTAAAACCTATGGATTGCTATGTCTCCGAAAGAGAATCAAGCATGTGTACAGGGGCATAAACGCATCAGTGATAGGATTGGGGAGGTTCGGTGAGCAAATGAAGACCCTTTGAAGTCATATTGCATGGTACCCATTCCACGGGTTTCAACTACCCAGGTTTTAGGTATTCTTCCTTCAGCTAAAACATGCATGTGGAACCCAAGTATGATCAACCATGTGAACGGGAGACGTGTTCAAATATGTCTCAGTTTTCCTCCCCTGGTACTCGGGTGCAACATTCCAGACGCTTTACTAACACTCTCCCGACTTGGAGAGTCAGTCCCTTTAACCTCCTGTTTGGCCCAGTTTGCAATTTCTGCGGAAGATGAACAGGAATAGCGAGAACCAATGAGAGGCTAGCTGGAGGTGTCTGGACGGGCAAATTTAACTCTCATTTCCCACCAGGAAGAGGAAATAACCAAAGGCTCAGTGTGCCGTGCCGGAACCAGATTAGGGCCTGAAGCCATCCTGCGGTGTTGCGGCCAGCTCACAAGAAAGCGAGTTGAAGAAAGGAGCTCAGGGGCACTGTAATTCACAAACCTGCAGAGTTATAAATGACAGCTATCGACCAAAAATAGACTGAAGTAAGGCTGCCAAGAGGACTTGAAAGCGGGGCAGAATTGCAGGAAACCGATTTCAGGAGGTAGACTGGAATTGCATTGAAAGCATAGGAAAAGAGGCAGAACGTCCACAATGATGCACTTGGCCAAAAAGGGCGTATGCGTTTTTTCCTGAATATATTCAGGAAAAAACGCATACGCCCTTTTTGGCCAACCAAGCAAGCTTGCAAAGGAAATCTGCACTACAATGAAGTCTCACTTCCCCCCGGTCAAAAGGGCCATCTGAAAAAAGTGTAAAATCCAGAAAGGCAGGACAGGCCATGGAGAACTGGGAGCCTTGTTATGCTGATGGGCGGGATGTAAATTGCCAACAACCACTCGGGAGAAGTGTATGGTGTTTCCTGAAACATCTAAAAAACAAAGCAACAGAACCTAGGGCACTTCCACTTATGGTCCTATAGCTTAGGGAAATTAAAATCAAAAAGACACAGCCACCCCAAAGTTTGGAACGGCTCTGTTTACAAGAACCTCGTTTACAGTACAAGTTCAACATCGCAGAAAGTGAAAAATGGATAAAGAAGTTGTGGTATTTACTTACAAAGCAATATCACTCAGCAATGAAATCTGTGTCATCAGGCCCTTAGCAGCACAATGAGTGGATTCAGGTATGATGATTCTAACTGAAATAAGTCACACAGAAAAAGAAACATCATAAGATATCAGTAATACACGGAATGTAAACTTGGCTACACAGGAACTGAATTACAGAACAGAACAGGGTCTCAAATTTCGAAAACCAACTTATGCTTGTTTAAGGGGAAAGGTGAGTTGGGGTGCTGTATAAAACCAGAGATTGAAATGAGCACAGATAAAGTTCCTTAAGCCAAATATGGAATAGACAAGAGCTACTCCTTGCTCAACGAAATGGACTCAACACCGCATATTAAACGCCTAAGAATGTACCTGACTAGTAAGTATCTTAAAACCTATGGATTGCTATGTCTCCGAAAGAGAATCAAGCATGTGTACAGGGGCATAAACGCAGCAGTGATAGGATTGGAGAGGTTCGGTGAGCAAATGAAGACCCTTTGAAGTCATATTGCATGGTACCCATTCCACGGGTTTCAACTACCCAGGTTTTAGGTATTCTTCCTTCAGCTAAAACATGCATGTGGAACCCAAGTATGATCAACCATGTGAACGGGAGACGTGTTCAAATATGTCTCAGTTTTCCTCCCCTGGTACTCGGGTGCAACATTCCAGACGCTTTACTAACACTCTCCCCACTTGGAGAGTCAGTCCCTTTAACCTCCTGTTTGGCCCAGTTTGCAATTTCTGCGGAAGATGAACAGGAATAGCGAGAACCAATGAGAGGCTAGCTGGAGGTGTCTGGACGGGCAAATTTAACTCTCATTTCCCACCAGGAAGAGGAAATAACCAAAGGCTCAGTGTGCCGTGCCGGAACCAGATTAGGGCCTGAAGCCATCCTGCGGTGTTGCGGCCAGCTCACAAGAAAGCGAGTTGAAGAAAGGAGCTCAGGGGCACTGTAATTCACAAACCTGCAGAGTTATAAATGACAGCTATCGTCCAAAAATAGACTGAAGTAAGGCTGCCAAGAGGAGTTGAAAGTGGGGCAGAATTGCAGGAAACCGATTTCAGGAGGTAGACTGGAATTGCATTGAAAGCATAGGAAAAGAGGCAGAACGTCCACAATGATGCACTTGGCCAAAAAGGGCGTATGCGTTTTTTCCTGAATATATTCAGGAAAAAACGCATACGCCCTTTTTGGCCAACCAAGCAAGCTTGCAAAGGAAATCTGCACTACAATGAAGTCTCACTTCCCCCGGTCAAAAGGGCCATCTGAAAAAAGTGTAAAATCCAGAAAGGCAGGACAGGCCATGGAGAACTGGGAGCCTTGTTAGCTGATGGGCGGGATGTAAATTGCCAACAGACACTTGGGAGAAGTGTATGGTGTTTCCTGAAACATCTAAAAAACAAAGCAACAGAGCCTAGGGCACTTCCACTTATGGTCCTATAACTTAGGGAAATTAAAATCAAAAAGACACAGCCACCCCAAAGTTTGGGACGCCTCTGTTTACAAGAACCTCGTTTACAGTACAAGTTCAACATCGCAGAAAGTGAAAAATGGATAAAGAACTTGTGGTACTTACGTACAATGCAGTATCACTCAGCAATGAAATCTATGTCATCAGGCCCGTAGCAGCATAATGAGTCGATTCAGGTACGATGATTCTAACTGAAATAAGTCACACAGAAAAAGAAACATCATAAGATATCACTAATACACGGAATGTAAACTTGGCTACACAGGAACTGCATTCCAAAACAGAACAGGGTCTCAAATTGAGAAAACCAACTTATGCTTGCTTAAGGGGAAAGGTGAGTTGGGGTGCTGCATAAAACCAGAGATTGAAATGAGCACAGATAAAGTTCCTTAAGCCAAATATGGAATAGACAAGAGCTACTCCTTGCTCAACGAAATGGACTCAAAACCCCATATTAAACCCCTAAGAATGTACCTGACTAGTAAGTATCTTAAAACCTATGGATTGCTATGTCTCCAAAAGAGAATCAAGCGTGTGTACAGGGGAATAAACGCAGCAGTGATAGGATTGGAGAGGTTCGGTGAGCAAATGAAGACCCTTTGAAGTCATATTGCATGGTACCCATTCCACGGGTCTCAACTCTCCAGGTTTAAGGTATTCTTCCTTCAGCTAAAACATGCATGTGGAACCCAGAGTATGATCAACAATGTGAACGGGAGACGTGTTCAAATATGCCTCAGTTTTCCTCCCCTTGTACTCGGGTGCAACATTCCAGATGCTTTACTAACACTCTCCCCACTTGGAGAGTCAGTCCCTTTAAACTCCTGTTTGGCCCAGTTTGCAATTTCTGTGGAAGATGAACAGGAATAGCGAGAACCAATGAGAGGCTAGCTGGAGGTGTCTGGACGGGCAAATTTAACTCTCATTTCCCACCAGGAAGAGGAAATAACCAAAGGCTCAGCATGCCGGGCCGGAACCAGATTAGGGCCTGAAGCCATCCTGCGGTGTTGCGGCCAGGTCACAAGAAAGCGAGTTGAAGAAAGGAGCTCAGGGGCACTGTAATTCACAAACCTGCAGAGTTATAAATGACAGCTATCGTCCCAAAATAGACTGAAGTAAGGCTGCCAAGAGGACTTGAAAGCGGGGCAGAATTGCAGGAAACCGATTTCAGGAGGTAGACTGGAATTGCATTGAAAGCATAGGAAAAGAGGCAGAACGTCCACAATGATGCACTTGGCCAAAAAGGGCGTATGCATTTTTTCCTGAATATATTCAGGAAAAAACGCATACGCCCTTTTTGGCCAACCAAGCAAGCTTGCAAAGGAAATCTGCACTACAATGAAGTCTCACTTCCCCCCGGTCAAAAGGGCCATCTGAAAAAAGTGTAAAATCCAGAAAGGCAGGACAGGCCATGGAGAACTGGGAGCCTTGTTATGCTGATGGGCGGGATGTAAATTGCCAACAGACACTCGGGAGAAGTGTATGGTGTTTCCTGAAACATCTAAAAAACAAAGCAAGAGAGCTTAGGGCACTTCCACTTATGGTCCTATAGCTTAGGGAAATTAAAATCAAAAAGACACAGCCACTCCAAAGTTTGGGACGCCTCTGTTTACAAGAACCTCGTTTACAGTACAAGTTCAACATCGCAGAAAGTGAAAAATGGATAAAGAAGTTGTGGTATTTACTTACAAAGCAATATCACTCAGCAATGAAATCTATGTCATCAGGCCCTTAGCAGCACAATGAGTGGATTCAGGTATGATGATTCTAACTGAAATAAGTCACACAGAAAAAGAAACATCATAAGATATCAGTAATACACGGAATGGAAACTTGGCTACACAGGAACTGAATTACAGAACAGAACAGGGTCTCAAATTTAGAAAACCAACTTATGCTTGCTTAAGGGGAAAGGTGAGTTGGGGTGCTGCATAAAACCAGAGATTGAAATGAGCACAGATAAAGTTCCTTAAGCCAAATATGGAATAGACAAGAGCTACTCCTTGCTCAACGAAATGGACTCAACACCGCATATTAAACGCCTAAGAATGTACCTGACTAGTAAGTATCGTAAAACCTATGGATTGCTATGTCTCCGAAAGAGAATCAAGCATGTGTACAGGGGCATAAACGCAGCAGTGATAGGATTGGAGAGGTTCGGTGAGCAAATGAAGACCCTTTGAAGTCATATTGCATGGTACCCATTACACGGGTCTCAACTCTCCAGGTTTAAGGTATTCTTCCTTCAGCTAAAACATGCATGTGGAACTCAAGTATGATCAACCATGTGAACGGGAGACGTGTTCAAATATGTCTCAGTTTTCCTCCCCTGGTACTGGGGTGCAACATTCCAGACGCTTTACTAACACTCTCCCCACTTGGAGAGTCAGCGCCTTTAACCTCCTGTTTGGCCCAGTTTGCAATTTCTGCAGAAGATGAACAGGCATAGCGAGAACCAATGAGAGGCTAGCTGGAGGTGTCTGGACGGGCAAATTTAACTCTCATTTCCCACCAGGAAGAGGAAATAACCAAAGGCTCAGCGTGCCGTGCCGGAACCAGATTAGGGCCTGAAGCCATCCTGCGGTGTTGCGGCCAGCTCAAAAGAAAGCGAGTTGAAGAAAGGAGCTCAGGGGCACTGTAATTCACAAACCTGCAGAGTTATAAATGACAGCTATCGTCCAAAAATAGACTGAAGTAAGGCTGCCAAGAGGACTTGAAAGCGGGGCAGAATTGCAGGAAACCGATTTCAGGAGGTAGACTGGAATTGCATTGAAAGCATAGGAAAAGAGGCAGAACGTCCACAATGATGCACTTGGCCAAAAGGGCGTATGCGTGTTTTCCTGAATATATTCAGGAAAAAACGCATACGCCCTTTTTGGCCAACCAAGCAAGCTTGCAAAGGAAATCTGCACTACAATGAAGTCTCACTTCCCCCCGGTCAAAAGGGCCATCTGAAAAAAGTGTAAAATCCAGAAAGGCAGGACAGGCCATGGAGAACTGGGAGCCTTGTTATGCTGATGGGCGGGATGTAAATTGCCAACAACCACTCGGGAGAAGTGTATGGTGTTTCCTGAAACATCTAAAAGACAAAGCAACAGAGCCTAGGGCACTTCCACTTATGGTCCTATAGCTTAGGGAATTTAAAATCAAAAAGACACAGCCACCCCAAAGTTTGGAACGGCTCTGTTTACAAGAACCTCGTTTACAGTACAAGTTCAACATCGCAGAAAGTGAAAAATGGATAAAGAAGTTGTGGTATTTACTTACAAAGCAATATCACTCAGCAATGAAATCTGTGTCATCAGGCCCTTAGCAGCACAATGAGTGGATTCAGGTATGATGATTCTAACTGAAATAAGTCACACAGAAAAAGAAACATCATAAGATATCAGTAATACACGGAATGTAAACTTGGCTACACAGGAACTGAATTACAGAACAGAACAGGGTCTCAAATTTCGAAAACCAACTTATGCTTGCTTAAGGGGAAAGGTGAGTTGGGGTGCTGCATAAAACCAGAGATTGAAATGAGCACAGATAAAGTTCCTTAAGCCAAATATGGAATAGACAAGAGCTACTCCTTGCTCAACGAAATGGACTCAACACCGCATATTAAACGCCTAAGAATGTACCTGACTAGTAAGTATCTTAAAACCTATGGATTGCTATGTCTCCGAAAGAGAATCAAGCATGTGTACAGGGGCATAAACGCAGCAGTGATAGGATTGGGGAGGTTCGGTGAGCAAATGAAGACCCTTTGAAGTCATATTGCATGGTACCCATTCCACGGGTTTCAACTACCCAGGTTTTAGGTATTCTTCCTTCAGCTAAAACATGCATGTGGAACCCAAGTATGATCAACCATGTGAACGGGAGACGTGTTCAAATATGTCTCAGTTTTCCTCCCCTGGTACTCGGGTGCAACATTCCAGACGCTTTACTAACACTCTCCCGACTTGGAGAGTCAGTCCCTTTAACCTCCTGTTTGGCCCAGTTTGCAATTTCTGCGGAAGATGAACAGGAATAGCGAGAACCAATGAGAGGCTAGCTGGAGGTGTCTGGACGGGCAAATTTAACTCTCATTTCCCACCAGGAAGAGGAAATAACCAAAGGCTCAGTGTGCCGTGCCGGAACCAGATTAGGGCCTGAAGCCATCCTGCGGTGTTGCGGCCAGGTCTCAAGAAAGCGAGTTGAAGAAAGGAGCTCAGGGGCACTGTAATTCACAAACCTGCAGAGTTATAAATGACAGCTATCGTCCAAAAATAGACTGAAGTAAGGCTGCCAAGAGGACTTGAAAGCGGGGCAGAATTGCAGGAAACCGATTTCAGGAGGTAGACTGGAATTGCATTGAAAGCATAGGAAAAGAGGCAGAACGTACACAATGATGCACTTGGCCAAAAAGGGCGTATGCGTTTTTTCCTGAATATATTCAGGAAAAAACGCATACGCCCTTTTTGGCCAACCAAGCAAGCTTGCAAAGGAAATCTGCACTACAATGAAGTCTCACTTCCCCCCAGTCAAAAGGGCCATCTGAAAAAAGTGTAAAATCCAGAAAGGCAGGACAGGCCATGGAGAACTAGGAGCCTTGTTATGCTGATGGGCGGGATGTAAATTGCCAACAACCACTCGGGAGAAGTGTATGGTGTTTCCTGAAACATCTAAAAAACAAAGCAACAGAACCTAGGGCACTTCCACTTATGGTCCTATAGCTTAGGGAAATTAAAATCAAAAAGACACAGCCACCCCAAAGTTTGGAACGGCTCTGTTTACAAGAACCTCGTTTACAGTACAAGTTCAACATCGCAGAAAGTGAAAAATGGATAAAGAAGTTGTGGTATTTACTTACAAAGCAATATCACTCAGCAATGAAATCTGTGTCATCAGGCCCTTAGCAGCACAATGAGTGGATTCAGGTATGATGATTCTAACTGAAATAAGTCACACAGAAAAAGAAACATCATAAGATATCAGTAATACACGGAATGTAAACTTGGCTACACAGGAACTGAATTACAGAACAGAACAGGGTCTCAAATTTAGAAAACCAACTTATGCTTGCTTAAGGGGAAAGGTGAGTTGGGGTGCTGCATAAAACCAGAGATTGAAATGAGCACAGATAAAGTTCCTTAAGCCAAATATGGAATAGACAAGAGCTACTCCTTGCTCAACGAAATGGACTCAACACCGCATATTAAACGCCTAAGAATGTACCTGACTAGTAAGTATCTTAAAACCTATGGATTGCTATGTCTCCGAAAGAGAATCAAGCATGTGTACAGGCGCATAAACGCAGCAGTGATAGGATTGGGGAGGTTCGGTGAGCAAATGAAGACCCTTTGAAGTCATATTGCATGGTACCCATTCCACGGGTTTCAACTACCCAGGTTTTAGGTATTCTTCCTTCAGCTAAAACATGCATGTGGAACCCAAGTATGATCAACCATGTGAACGGGAGACGTGTTCAAATATGTCTCAGTTTTCCTCCCCTGGTACTCGGGTGCAACATTCTAGACGCTTTACTAACACTCTCCCCACTTGGAGAGTCAGTCCCTTTAACCTCCTGTTTGGCCCAGTTTGCAATTTCTGCGGAAGATGAACAGGAATAGCGAGAACCAATGAGAGGCTAGCTGGAGGTGTCTGGACGGGCAAATTTAACTCTCATTTCCCACCAGGAAGAGGAAATAACCAAAGGCTCAGTGTGCCGTGCTGGAACCAGATTAGGGCCTGAAGCCATCCTGCGGTGTTGCGGCCAGGTCACAAGAAAGCGAGTTGAAGAAAGGAGCTCAGGGGCACTGTAATTCACAAACCTGCAGAGTTATAAATGACAGCTATCGTCCAAAAATAGACTGAAGTAAGGCTGCCAAGAGGACTTGAAAGCGGGGCAGAATTGCAGGAAACCGATTTCAGGAGGTAGACTGGAATTGCATTGAAAGCATAGGAAAAGAGGCAGAACGTACACAATGATGCACTTGGCCAAAAAGGGCGTATGCGTTTTTTCCTGAATATATTCAGGAAAAAACGCATACGCCCTTTTTGGCCAACCAAGCAAGCTTGCAAAGGAAATCTGCACTACAATGAAGTCTCACTTCCCCCTGGTCAAAAGGGCCATCTGAAAAAAGTGTAAAATCCAGAAAGGCAGGACAGGCCATGGAGAACTGGGAGCCTTGTTATGCTGATGGGCGGGATGTAAATTGCCAACAACCACTCGGGAGAAGTGTATGGTGTTTCCTGAAACATCTAAAAAACAAAGCAACAGAGCCTAGGGCACTTCCACTTATGATCCTATAGCTTAGGGAATTTAAAATCAAAAAGACACAGCCACCCCAAAGTTTGGAACGGCTCTGTTTACAAGAACCTCGTTTACAGTACAAGTTCAACATCGCAGAAAGTGAAAAATGGATAAAGAAGTTGTGGTATTTACTTACAAATCAATATCACTCAGCAATGAAATCTGTGTCATCAGGCCCTTAGCAGCACAATGAGTGGATTCAGGTATGATGATTCTAACTGAAATAAGTCACACAGAAAAAGAAACATCATAAGATATCAGTAATACACGGAATGTAAACTTGGCTACACAGGAACTGAATTACAGAACAGAACAGGGTCTCAAATTTCGAAAACCAACTTATGCTTGCTTAAGGGGAAAGGTGAGTTGGGGTGCTGCATAAAACCAGAGATTGAAATGAGCACAGATAAAGTTCCTTAAGCCAAATATGGAATAGACAAGAGCTACTCCTTGCTCAACGAAATGGACTCAACACCGCATATTAAACGCCTAAGAATGTACCTGACTAGTAAGTATCTTAAAACCTATGGATTGCTATGTCTCCGAAAGAGAATCAAGCATGTGTACAGGGGCATAAACGCAGCAGTGATAGGATTGGAGAGGTTCGGTGAGCAAATGAAGACCCTTTGAAGTCATATTGCATGGTACCCATTCCACGGGTTTCAACTACCCAGGTTTTAGGTATTCTTCCTTCAGCTAAAACATGCATGTGGAACCCAAGTATGATCAACCATGTGAACGGGAGACGTGTTCAAATATGTCTCAGTTTTCCTCCCCTGGTACTCGGGTGCAACATTCCAGACGCTTTACTAACACTCTCCCCACTTGGAGAGTCAGTCCCTTTAACCTCCTGTTTGGCCCAGTTTGCAATTTCTGCGGAAGATGAACAGGAATAGCGAGAACCAATGAGAGGCTAGCTGGGGGTGTCTGGACGGGCAAATTTAACTCTGATTTCCCACCAGGAAGAGGAAATAACCAAAGGCTCAGTGTGCCGTGCCGGAACCAGATTAGGGCCTGAAGCCATCCTGCGGTGTTGCGGCCAGCTCACAAGAAAGCGAGTTGAAGAAAGGAGCTCAGGGGCACTGTAATTCACAAACCTGCAGAGTTATAAATGACAGCTATCGTCCAAAAATAGACTGAAGTAAGGCTGCCAAGAGGAGTTGAAAGTGGGGCAGAATTGCAGGAAACCGATTTCAGGAGGTAGACTGGAATTGCATTGAAAGCATAGGAAAAGAGGCAGAACGTCCACAATGATGCACTTGGCCAAAAAGGGCGTATGCGTTTTTTCCTGAATATATTCAGGAAAAAAAGCATACGCCCTTTTTGGCCAACCAAGCAAGCTTGCAAAGGAAATCTGCACTACAATGAAGTCTCACTTCCCCCCGGTCAAAAGGGCCATCTGAAAAAAGTGTAAAATCCAGAAAGGCAGGACAGGCCATGGAGAACTGGGAGCCTTGTTAGCTGATGGGCGGGATGTAAATTGCCAACAGACACTTGGGAGAAGTGTATGGTGTTTCCTGAAACATCTAAAAAACAAAGCAACAGAGCCTAGGGCACTTCCACTTATGGTCCTATAGCTTAGGGAAATTAAAATCAAAAAGACACAGCCACCCCAAAGTTTGGGACGCCTCTGTTTACAAGAACCTCGTTTACAGTACAAGTTCAACATCGCAGAAAGTGAAAAATGGATAAAGAACTTGTGGTACTTACGTACAATGCAGTATCACTCAGCAATGAAATCTAGGTCATCAGGCCCGTAGCAGCATAATGAGTCGATTCAGGTACGATGATTCTAACTGAAATAAGTCACACAGAAAAAGAAACATCATAAGATATCACTAATACACGGAATGTAAACTTGGCTACACAGGAACTGCATTCCAAAACAGAACAGGGTCTCAAATTTAGAAAACCAACTTATGCTTGCTTAAGGGGAAAGGTGAGTTGGGGTGCTGCATAAAACCAGAGATTGAAATGAGCACAGATAAAGTTCCTTAAGCCAAATATGGAATAGACAAGAGCTACTCCTTGCTCAACGAAATGGACTCAAAACCCCATATTAAACCCCTAAGAATGTACCTGACTAGTAAGTATCTTAAAACCTATGGATTGCTATGTCTCCAAAAGAGAATCAAGCGTGTGTACAGGGGAATAAACGCAGCAGTGATAGGATTGGAGAGGTTCGGTGAGCAAATGAAGACCCTTTGAAGTCATATTGCATGGTACCCATTCCACGGGTCTCAACTCTCCAGGTTTAAGGTATTCTTCCTTCAGCTAAAACATGCATGTGGAACCCAGAGTATGATCAACAATGTGAACGGGAGACGTGTTCAAATATGCCTCAGTTTTCCTCCCCTTGTACTCAGGTGCAACATTCCAGATGCTTTACTAACACTCTCCCCACTTGGAGAGTCAGTCCCTTTAACCTCCTGTTTGGCCCAGTTTGCAATTTCTGTGGAAGATGAACAGGAATAGCGAGAACCAATGAGAGGCTAGCTGGAGGTGTCTGGACGGGCAAATTTAACTCTCATTTCCCACCAGGAAGAGGAAATAACCAAAGGCTCAGCGTGCCGTGCCGGAACCAGATTAGGGCCTGAAGCCATCCTGCGGTGTTGCGGCCAGGTCACAAGAAAGAGAGTTGAAGAAAGGAGCTCAGGGGCACTGTAATTCACAAACCTGCAGAGTTATAAATG
The DNA here is from genome assembly GCF_951394435.1 of Stenella coeruleoalba. Lineage (NCBI taxonomy): Eukaryota > Metazoa > Chordata > Mammalia > Artiodactyla > Delphinidae > Stenella > Stenella coeruleoalba. The sequence goes on along the minus strand of NW_027646341.1, from coordinate 828,697 downwards.
ACAGCTATCGTCCCAAAATAGACTGAAGTAAGGCTTCCAAGAGGACTTGAAAGCGGGGCAGAATTGCAGGAAACCGATTTCAGGAGGTAGACTGGAATTGCATTGAAAGCATAGGAAAAGAGGCAGAACGTCCACAATGATGCACTTGGCCAAAAAGGGCGTATGCGTTTTTTCCTGAATATATTCAGGAAAAAACGCATACGCCCTTTTTGGCCAACCAAGCAAGCTTGCAAAGGAAATCTGCACTACAATGAAGTCTCACTTCCCCCCGGTCAAAAGGGCCATCTGAAAAAAGTGTAAAATCCAGAAAGGCAGGACAGGCCATGGAGAACTGGGAGCCTTGTTATGCTGAAGGGCGGGATGTAAATTGCCAACAACCACTAGGGAGAAGTGTATGGTGTTTCCTGAAACATCTAAAAAACAAAGCAACAGAGCCTAGGGCACTTCCACTTATGGTCCTATAGCTTAGGGAAATTAAAATCAAAAAGACACAGCCACCCCAAAGTTTGGAACGGCTCTGTTTACAAGAACCTCGTTTACAGTACAAGTTCAACATCGCAGAAAGTGAAAAATGGATAAAGAAGTTGTGGTATTTACTTACAAAGCAATATCACTCAGCAATGAAATCTGTGTCATCAGGCCCTTAGCAGCACAATGAGTGGATTCAGGTATGATGATTCTAACTGAAATAAGTCACACAGAAAAAGAAACATCATAAGATATCAGTAATACACGGAATGTAAACTTGGCTACACAGGAACTGAATTACAGAACAGAACAGGGTCTCAAATTTAGAAAACCAACTTATTCTTGCTTAAGAGTAAAGGTGAGTTGGGGTGCTGCATAAAACCAGAGATTGAAATGAGCACAGATAAAGTTCCTTAAGCCAAATATGGAATAGACAAGAGCTACTCCTTGCTCAACGAAATGGACTCAACACCGCATATTAAACGACTAAGTATGTACCTGACTAGTAAGTATCTTCAAACCTATGGATTGCTATGTCTCTGAAAGAGAATCAAGCATGTGTACAGGGGCATAAACGCAGCAGTGATAGGATTGGAGAGGTTCGGTGAGCAAATGAAGACCCTTTGAAGTCATATTGCATGGTACCCATTCCACGGGTTTCAACTACCCAGGTTTAAGGTATTCTTCCTTCAGCTAAAACATGCATGTGGAACCTAGAGTATGATCAACCATGTGATCGGGAGACGTGTTCAAATATGTCTCAGTTTTCCTCCCCTGGTACTCGGGTGCAACATTCCAGACGCTTTACTAACACTCTCCCGACTTGGAGAGTCAGTCCCTTTAACCTCCTGTTTGGCCCAGTTTGCAATTTCTGCGGAAGATGAACAGGAATAGCGAGAACCAATGAGAGGCTAGCTGGAGGTGTCTGGACGGGCAAATTTAACTCTCATTTCCCAACAGGAAGAGGAAATAACCAAAGGCTCAGCGTGCCGTGCCGGAACCAGATTAGGGCCTGAAGCCATCCTGTGGTGTTGCGGCCAGCTCAAAAGAAAGCGAGTTGAAGAAAGGAGCTCAGGGGCACTGTAATTCACAAACCTGCAGAGTTATAAATGACAGCTATCGTCCAAAAATAGACTGAAGTAAGGCTGCCAAGAGGACTTGAAAGCGGGGCAGAATTGCAGGAAACCGATTTCAGGAGGTAGACTGGAATTGCATTGAAAGCATAGGAAAAGAGGCAGAACGTCCACAATGATGCACTTGGCCAAAAAGGGCGTATGCGTTTTTTCCTGAATATATTCAGGAAAAAACGCATACGCCCTTTTTGGCCAACCAAGCAAGCTTGCAAAGGAAATCTGCACTACAATGAAGTCTCACTTCCCCCTGGTCAAAAGGGCCATCTGAAAAAAGTGTAAAATCCAGAAAGGCAGGACAGGCCATGGAGAACTGGGAGCCTTGTTATGCTGATGGGCGGGATGTAAATTGCCAACAACCACTGGGGAGAAGTGTATGGTGTTTCCTGAAACATCTAAAAAACAAAGCAACAGAACCTAGGGCACTTCCACTTATGGTCCTATAGCTTAGGGAAATTAAAATCAAAAAGACACAGCCACCCCAAAGTTTGGGACGCCTCTGTTTACAAGAACCTCGTTTACAGTACAAGTTCAACATCGCAGAAAGTGAAAAATGGATAAAGAAGTTGTGGTATTCACTTACAAAGCAATATCACTCAGCAATGAAATCTCTGTCATCAGGCCCTTAGGAGCACAATGAGTGGATTCAGGTATGATGATTCTAACTGAAATAAGTCACACAGAAAAAGAAACATCATAAGATATCAGTAATACACGGAATGTAAAGTTGGCTACACAGGAACTGAATTACAGAACAGAACAGTGTCTCAAATTTAGAAAAACAACTTATGCTTGCTTAAGGGTAAAGGTGAGTTGGGGTGCTGCATAAAACCAGAGATTGAAATGAGCACAGATAAAGTTCCTTAAGCCAAATATGGAATAGACAAGAGCTACTCCTTGCTCAACGAAATGGACTCAACACCGCGTATTAAACGCCTAAGAATGTACCTGACTTGTAAGTATCTTAAAACCTATGGATTGTTATGTCTCCGAAAGAGAATCAAGCATGTGTACAGGGGCATAAACGCAGCAGTGATAGGATTGGAGAGGTACGGTGAGCAAATGAAGACCCTTTGAAGTCATATTACATGGTACCCATTCCACGGGTTTCAACTACCCAGGTTTAAGGTATTCTTCCTTCAGCTAAAACATGCATGTGGAACCTAGAGTATGATCAACCATGTGATCGGGAGACATGTTCAAATATGTCTCAGTTTTCCTCCCCTGGTACTCGGGTGCAACATTCCAGACGCTTTACTAACACTCTCCCCACTTGGAGAGTCAGTCCCTTTAACCTCCTGTTTGGCCCAGTTTGCAATTTCTGCGGAAGATGAACAGGAATAGCGAGAACCAATGAGAGGCTAGCTGGAGGTGTCTGGACGGGCAAATTTAACTCTCATTTCCCACCAGGAAGAGGAATTAACCAAAGGCTCAGCGTGCCGTGCCGGAACCAGATTAGGGCCTGAAGCCATCCTGCGGTGTTGCGACCAGGGCACAAGAAAGCGAGTTGAAGAAAGGAGCTCAGGGGCACTGTAATTCACAAACCTGCAGAGTTATAAATGACAGCTATTGTCCAAAAATAGACTGAAGTAAGGCTGCCAAGAGAACTTGAAAGCGGGGCAGAATTGCAGGAAACCGATTTCAGGAGGTAGACTGGAGTTGCATTGAAAGCATAGGAAAAGAGGCAGAACGTCCACAATGATGCACTTGGCCAAAAAGGGCGTATGCGTTTTTTCCTGAATATATTCAGGAAAAAACGCATACGCCCTTTTTGGCCAACCAAGCAAGCTTGCAAAGGAAATCTGCACTACAATGAAGTCTCACTTCCCCCCGGTCAAAAGGGCCATCTGAAAAAAGTGTAAAATCCAGAAAGGCAGGACAGGCCATGGAGAACTGGGAGCCTTGTTATGCTGATGGGCGGGATGTAAATTGCCAACAACCACTAGGGAGAAGTGTATGGTGTTTCCTGAAACATCTAAAAAACAAAGCAACAGAACCTAGGGCACTTCCACTTATGGTCCTATAGCTTAGGGAAATTAAAATCAAAAAGACACAGCCACCCCAAAGTTTGGAACGGCTCTGTTTACAAGAACCTCGTTTACAGTACAAGTTCAACATCGCAGAAAGTGAAAAATGGATAAAGAAGTTGTGGTATTTACTTACAAAGCAATATCACACAGCAATGAAATCTGTGTCATCAGGCCCTTAGCAGCACAATGAGTGGATTCAGGTATGATGATTCTAACTGAAATAAGTCACACAGAAAAAGAAACATCATAAGATATCAGTAATACACGGAATGTAAACTTGGCTACACAGGAACTGAATTACAGAACAGAACAGGGTCTCAAATTTAGAAAACCAACTTATTCTTGCTTAAGGGTAAAGGTGAGGTGGGGTGCTGCATAAAACCAGAGATTGAAATGAGCACAGATAAAGTTCCTTAAGCCAAATATGGAATAGACAAGAGCTACTCCTTGCTCAACGAAATGGACTCAACACCCCATATTAAACGCCTAAGAATGTACCTGACTAGTAAGTATCTTAAAACCTATGGATTGCTATGTCTCTGAAAGAGAATCAAGCATGTGTACAGGGGCATAAACGCAGCAGTGATAGGATTGGAGAGGTTCGGTGAGCAAATGAAGACCCTTTGAAGTCATATTGCATGGTACCCATTCCACGGGTTTCAACTACCCAGGTTTAAGGTATTCTTCCTTCAGCTAAAACATGCATGTGGAACCTAGAGTATGATCAACCATGTGATCGGGAGACGTGTTCAAATATGTCTCAGTTTTCCTCCCCTGGTACTCGGGTGCAACATTCCAGACGCTTTACTAACACTCTCCCCACTTGGAGAGTCAGTCCCTTTAACCTCCTGTTTGGCCCAGTTTGCAATTTCTGCGGAAGATGAACAGGAATAGCGAGAACCAATGAGAGGCTAGCTGGAGGTGTCTGGACGGGCAAATTTAACTCTCATTTCCCACCAGGAAGAGGAAATAACCAAAGGCTCAGCGTGCCGTGCCGGAACCAGATTAGGGCCTGAAGCCATCCTGCGGTGTTGCGGCCAGCTCAAAAGAAAGCGAGTTGAAGAAAGGAGCTCAGGGGCACTGTAATTCGCAAACGTGCAGAGTTATAAATGACAGCTATCATCCAAAAATAGACTGAAGTAAGGCTGCCAAGAGGACTTGAAAGCGGGGCAGAATTGCAGGAAACCGATTTCAGGAGGTAGACTGGAATTGCATTGAAAGCATAGGAAAAGAGGCAGAACGTCCACAATGATGCACTTGGCCAAAAAGGGCGTATGCGTTTTTTCCTGAATATATTCAGGAAAAAACGCATACGCCCTTTTTGGCCAACCAAGCAAGCTTGCAAAGGAAATCTGCACTACAATGAAGTCTCACTTCCCCCCGGTCAAAAGGGCCATCTGAAAAAAGTGTAAAATCCAGAAAGGCAGGACAGGCCATGGAGAACTGGGAGCCTTGTTATGCTGAAGGGCGGGATGTAAATTGCCAACAACCACTAGGGAGAAGTGTATGGTGTTTCCTGAAACATCTAAAAAACAAAGCAACAGAGCCTAGGGCACTTCCACTTATGGTCCTATAGCTTAGGGAATTTAAAATCAAAAAGACACAGCCACCCCAAAGTTTGGAACGGCTCTGTTTACAAGAACCTCGTTTACAGTACAAGTTCAACATCGCAGAAAGTGAAAAATGGATAAAAAATTTGCGGTATTTACTTACAAAGCAATATCACTCAGCAATGAAATCTGTGTCATCAGGCCCTTAGTAGCACAATGAGTGGATTCAGGTATGATGATTCTAACTGAAATAAGTCACACAGAAAAAGAAACATCATAAGATATCAGTAATACACGGAATGTAAACTTGGCTACACAGGAACTGAATTACAGAACAGAACAGGGTCTCAAATTTAGAAAACCAACTTATGCTTGCTTAAGGGGAAAGGTGAGTTGGGGTGCTGCATAAAACCAGAGATTGAAATGAGCACAGATAAAGATCCTTAAGCCAAATATGGAATAGACAAGAGCTACTCCTTGCTCAAAGAAATGGACTCAACACCGCATATTAAATGCCTAAGAATGTACCTGACTAGTAAGTATCTTAAAACCTATGCATTGCTATGTCTCCGAAAGAGAATCAAGCATGTGTACAAGGGCATAAACGCAGCAGTGATAGGATTGGAGAGGTTCGTGAGCAAATGAAGACCCTTTGAAGTCATATTGCATGGTACCCATTACACGGGTCTTAACTCTCCAGGTTTAAGGTATTCTTCCTTCAGCTAAAACATGCATGTGGAACCCAAGTATGATCAACCATGTGAACGGGAGATGTGTTCAAATATGTCTCAGTTTTCCTCCCCTGGTACTCGGGTGCAACATTCCAGACGCTTTACTAACACTCTCCCCACTTGGAGAGTCAGTCCCTTTAACCTCCTGTTTGGCCCAGTTTGCAATTTCTGCGGAAGATGAACAGGCATAGCGAGAACCAATGAGAGGCTAGCTGCAGGTGTCTGGACGGGCAAATTTAACTCTCATTTCCCACCAGGAAGAGGAATTAACCAAAGGCTCAGCATGCCGGGCCGGAACCAGATTAGGGCCTGAAGCCATCCTGCGGTGTTGCGGCCAGGTCACAAGAAAGCGAGTTGAAGAAAGGAGCTCAGGGGCACTGTAATTCACAAACCTGCAGAGTTATAAATGACAGCTATCGTCCAAAAATATACTGAAGTAAGGCTGCCAAGAGGACTTGAAAGCGGGGCAGAATTGCAGGAAACCGATTTCAGGAGGTAGACTGGAATTGCATTGAAAGCATAGGAAAAGAGGCAGAACGTCCACAATGATGCACTTGGCCAAAAAGGGCGTATGCGTTTTTTCCTGAATATATTCAGGAAAAAACGCATACGCCCTTTTTGGCCAACCAAGCAAGCTTGCAAAGGAAATCTGCACTACAATGAAGTCTCACTTCCCCCCGGTCAAAAGGGCCATCTGAAAAAAGTGTAAAATCCAGAAAGGCAGGACAGGCCATGGAGAACTGGGAGCCTTGTTATGCTGATGGGCGGGATGTAAATTGCCAACAACCACTCGGGAGAAGTGTATGGTGTTTCCTGAAACATCTAGAAAACAAAGCAACAGAGCCTAGGGCACTGCCACTTATGGTCCTATAGCTTAGGGAAATTAAAATCAAAAAGACACAGCCACCCCAAAGTTTGGAACGGCTCTGTTTACAAGAACCTCGTTTACAGTACAAGTTCAACATCGCAGAAAGTGAAAAATGGATAAAGAAGTTGTGGTATTCACTAACAAAGCAATATCACTCAGCAATGAAATCTATGTACATCAGGCCCTTAGCAGCACAATGAGTGGATTCAGGTATGATGATTCTAACTGAAATAAGTCACACAGAAAAAGAAACATCATAAGATATCAGTAATACACGGAATGTAAAGTTGGCTACACAGGAACTGAATTACAGAACAGAACAGGGTCTCAAATTTAGAAAACCAACTTATGCTTGCTTAAGGGGAAAGGTGAGTTGGGGTGCTGCATAAAACCAGAGATTGAAATGAGTACAGATAAAGTTCCTTAAGCCAAATATGGAATAGACAAGAGCTACTCCTTGCTCAACGAAATGGACTCAACACCGCATATTAAACGCCTAAGAATGTACCTGACTAGTAAGTATCTTAAAACCTATAGATTGCTATGTCTCCGAAAGAGAATCAAGCATGTGTACAGGGGCATAAACGCAGCAGTGATAGGATTGGAGAGGTTCGTGAGCAAATGAAGACCCTTTGAAGTCATATTGCATGGTACCCATTCCACGTGTTTCAACTACCCAGGTTTAAGGTATTCTTCCTTCAGCTAAAACATGCATATGGAACCTACAGTATGATCAACCATGTGATCGGGAGACGTGTTCAAATATGTCTCAGTTTTCGTACCCTGGTACTCGGGTGCAACATTCCAGACGCTTTAGTAACACTCTCCCCACTTGGAGACTCAGTCCCTTTAACCTCCTGTTTGGCCCAGTTTGCAATTTCTGCGGAAGATGAACAGGAATAGCGAGAACCAATGAGAGACTAGCTGGAGGTGTCTGGATGGGCAAATTTAACTCTCATTTCCCACCAGGAAGAGGAATTAACCAAAGGCTCAGCGTGCCATGCCAGAATCAGATTAGGGCCTGAAGACATCCTGCGGTGTTGCGGCCAGGTCACAAGAAAGCGAGTTGAAGAAAGGAGCTCAGGGGCACTGTAATTCACAAACCTGCAGAGTTATAAATGACAGCTATCGTCCAAAAATAGACTGAAGTAAGGCTGCCAAGAGGACTTGAAAGCGGGGCAGAATTGCAGGAAACCGATTTCAGGAGGTAGACTGGAATTGCATTGAAAGCATAGGAAAAGAGGCAGAACGTCCACAATGATGCACTTGGCCAAAAAGGGCGTATGCGTTTTTTCCTGAATATATTCAGGAAAAAACGCATACGCCCTTTTTGGCCAACCAAGCAAACTTGCAAAGGAAATCTGCACTACAATGAAGTCTCACTTCACCCCGGTCAAAAGGGCCATCTGAAAAAAGTGTAAAATCCAGAAAGGCAGGACAGGCCATGGAGAACTGGGAGCCTTGTTATGCTGATGGGCGGGATGTAAATTGCCAACAGACACTCGGGAGAAGTGTATGGTGTTTCCTGAAACATCTAAAAAACAAAGCAACAGAGCCTAGGGCACTTCCACTTATGGTCCTATAGCTTAGGGAAATTAAAATCAAAAAGACACAGCCACCCCAAAGTTTGGGACGCCTCTGTTTACAAGAACCTCGTTTACCGTACAAGTTCAATATCCCAGAAAGTGAAAAATGGATAAAGAAGTTGTGGTATTCACTAACAAAGCAATATCACTCAGCAATGAAATCTGTGTCATCAGGCCCATAGCAGCACAATGAGTGGATTCAGGTATGATGATTCTAACTGAAATAAGTCACACAGAAAAAGAAACATCATAAGATATCGGTAATACACGGAATGGAAACTTGGCTACACAGGAACTGAATTACAGAATAGAACAGGGTCTCAAATTTAGAAAACGAACTTATGCTTGCTTAAGGGGAAAGGTGAGTTGGGGTGCTGCATAAAACCAGAGATTGAAATGAGCACAGATAAAGTTCCTTAAGCCAAATATGGAATAGACAAGAGCTACTCCTTGCTCAACGAAATGGACTCAACACCGCATATTAAACGCCTAAGAATGTACCTGACTAGTAAGTATCTTAAAACCTATGGATTGCTATGTCTCTGAAAGAGAATCAAGCATGTGTACAGGGGCATAAACGCAGCAGTGATAGGATTGGAGATGTTCAGTGAGCAAATGAAGACCCTTTGAAGTCATATTGCAGGGTACCCATTACACGGGTTTCAACTACCCAGGTTTAAGGTATTCTTCCTTCAGCTAAAACATGCATGTGGAACCTAGAGTATGATCAACCATGTGATCGGGAGACATGTTCAAATATGTCTCAGTTTTCGTACCCTGGTACTCGGGTGCAATATTCCAGACGCTTTACTAACACTCTCCCGACTTGGGGAGTCAGTCCCTTTAACCTCCTGTTTGGCCCAGTTTGCAATTTCTGCGGAAGATGAACAGGAATAGCGAGAACCAATGAGAGACTAGCTGGAGGTGTCTGGACGGGCAAATTTAACTCTCATTTCCCACCAGGAAGAGGAATTAACCAAAGGCTCAGGGAGCCGTGCCGGAACCAGATTAGGGCCTGAAGCCATCCTGCGGTGTTGCGGCCAGCTCACAAGAAAGCGAGTTGAAGAAAGGAGCTCAGGGGCACTGTAATTCACAAACCTGCAGAGTTATAAATGACAGCTATCGTCCAAAAATAGACTGAAGTAAGGCTGCCAAGAGGACTTCAAAGCAGGGCACAATTGCAGGAAACCGATTTCAGGAGGTAGACTGGAATTGCATTGAAAGCATAGGAAAAGAGGCCTAAGGTCCACAATGATGCACTTGGCCAAAAAGGGCGTATGCGTTTTTTCCTGAATATATTCAGGAAAAAACGCATACGTCCTTTTTGGCCAACCAAGCAAGCTTGCAAAGGAAATCTGCACTACAATGAAGTCTCACTTCCCCCCGGTCAAAAGGGCCATCTGAAAAAAGTGTAAAATGCAGAAAGGCAGGACAGGCCCTGGAGAACTGGGAGCCTTGTTATGCTGAAGGGCGGGATGTAAATTGCCAACAAACACTAGGGAGAAGTGTATGGTGTTTCCTGAAACATCTAAAAAACAAAGCAACAGAGCCTAGGGCACTGCCACTTATGGTCCTATAGCTTAGGGAAATTAAAATCAAAAAGACACAGCCACCCCAAAGTTTGGAACGGCTCTGTTTACAAGAACCTCGTTTACAGTACAAGTTCAACATCGCAGAAAGTGAAAAATGGATAAAAAATTTGCGGTATTTACTTACAAAGCATTATCACTCAGCAATGAAATCTGTGTCATCAGGCCCTTAGTAGCACAATGAGTGGATTCAGGTATGATGATTCTAACTGAAATAAGTCACACAGAAAAAGAAACATCATAAGATATCAGTAATACACGGAATGTAAACTTGGCTACACAGGAACTGAATTACAGAACAGAACAGGGTCTCAAATTTAGAAAACCAACTTATGCTTGCTTAAGGGGAAAGGTGAGTTGGGGTGCTGCATAAAACCAGAGATTGAAATGAGCACAGATAAAGATCCTTAAGCCAAATATGGAATAGACAAGAGCTACTCCTTGCTCAAAGAAATGGACTCAACACCGCATATTAAATGCCTAAGAATGTACCTGACTAGTAAGTATCTTAAAACCTATGCATTGCTATGTCTCCGAAAGAGAATCAAGCATGTGTACAAGGGCATAAACGCAGCAGTGATAGGATTGGAGAGGTTCGTGAGCAAATGAAGACCCTTTGAAGTCATATTGCATGGTACCCATTACACGGGTCTTAACTCTCCAGGTTTAAGGTATTCTTCCTTCAGCTAAAACATGCATGTGGAACCCAAGTATGATCAACCATGTGAACGGGAGATGTGTTCAAATATGTCTCAGTTTTCCTCCCCTGGTACTCGGGTGCAACATTCCAGACGCTTTACTAACACTCTCCCCACTTGGAGAGTCAGTCCCTTTAACCTCCTGTTTGGCCCAGTTTGCAATTTCTGCGGAAGATGAACAGGCATAGCGAGAACCAATGAGAGGCTAGCTGCAGGTGTCTGGACGGGCAAATTTAACTCTCATTTCCCACCAGGAAGAGGAATTAACCAAAGGCTCAGCATGCCGGGCCGGAACCAGATTAGGGCCTGAAGCCATCCTGCGGTGTTGCGGCCAGGTCACAAGAAAGCGAGTTGAAGAAAGGAGCTCAGGGGCACTGTAATTCACAAACCTGCAGAGTTATAAATGACAGCTATCGTCCAAAAATAGACTGAAGTAAGGCTGCCAAGAGGACTTGAAAGCGGGGCAGAATTGCAGGAAACCGATTTCAGGAGGTAGACTGGAATTGCATTGAAAGCATAGGAAAAGAGGCAGAACGTCCACAATGATGCACTTGGCCAAAAAGGGCGTATGCGTTTTTTCCTGAATATATTCAGGAAAAAACGCATACGCCCTTTTTGGCCAACCAAGCAAGCTTGCAAAGGAAATCTGCACTACAATGAAGTCTCACTTCCCCCTGGTCAAAAGGGCCATCTGAAAAAAGTGTAAAATCCAGAAAGGCAGGACAGGCCATGGAGAACTGGGAGCCTTGTTATGCTGATGGGCGGGATGTAAATTGCCAACAACCACTGGGGAGAAGTGTATGGTGTTTCCTGAAACATCTAAAAAACAAAGCAACAGAACCTAGGGCACTTCCACTTATGGTCCTATAGCTTAGGGAAATTAAAATCAAAAAGACACAGCCACCCCAAAGTTTGGGACGCCTCTGTTTACAAGAACCTCGTTTACAGTACAAGTTCAACATCGCAGAAAGTGAAAAATGGATAAAGAAGTTGTGGTATTCACTTACAAAGCAATATCACTCAGCAATGAAATCTCTGTCATCAGGCCCTTAGGAGCACAATGAGTGGATTCAGGTATGATGATTCTAACTGAAATAAGTCACACAGAAAAAGAAACATCATAAGATATCAGTAATACACGGAATGTAAAGTTGGCTACACAGGAACTGAATTACAGAACAGAACAGTGTCTCAAATTTAGAAAAACAACTTATGCTTGCTTAAGGGTAAAGGTGAGTTGGGGTGCTGCATAAAACCAGAGATTGAAATGAGCACAGATAAAGTTCCTTAAGCCAAATATGGAATAGACAAGAGCTACTCCTTGCTCAACGAAATGGACTCAACACCGCGTATTAAACGCCTAAGAATGTACCTGACTTGTAAGTATCTTAAAACCTATGGATTGTTATGTCTCCGAAAGAGAATCAAGCATGTGTACAGGGGCATAAACGCAGCAGTGATAGGATTGGAGAGGTACGGTGAGCAAATGAAGACCCTTTGAAGTCATATTACATGGTACCCATTCCACGGGTTTCAACTACCCAGGTTTAAGGTATTCTTCCTTCAGCTAAAACATGCATGTGGAACCTAGAGTATGATCAACCATGTGATCGGGAGACATGTTCAAATATGTCTCAGTTTTCCTCCCCTGGTACTCGGGTGCAACATTCCAGACGCTTTACTAACACTCTCCCCACTTGGAGAGTCAGTCCCTTTAACCTCCTGTTTGGCCCAGTTTGCAATTTCTGCGGAAGATGAACAGGAATAGCGAGAACCAATGAGAGGCTAGCTGGAGGTGTCTGGACGGGCAAATTTAACTCTCATTTCCCACCAGGAAGAGGAATTAACCAAAGGCTCAGCGTGCCGTGCCGGAACCAGATTAGGGCCTGAAGCCATCCTGCGGTGTTGCGACCAGGGCACAAGAAAGCGAGTTGAAGAAAGGAGCTCAGGGGCACTGTAATTCACAAACCTGCAGAGTTATAAATGACAGCTATTGTCCAAAAATAGACTGAAGTAAGGCTGCCAAGAGAACTTGAAAGCGGGGCAGAATTGCAGGAAACCGATTTCAGGAGGTAGACTGGAGTTGCATTGAAAGCATAGGAAAAGAGGCAGAACGTCCACAATGATGCACTTGGCCAAAAAGGGCGTATGCGTTTTTTCCTGAATATATTCAGGAAAAAACGCATACGCCCTTTTTGGCCAACCAAGCAAGCTTGCAAAGGAAATCTGCACTACAATGAAGTCTCACTTCCCCCCGGTCAAAAGGGCCATCTGAAAAAAGTGTAAAATCCAGAAAGGCAGGACAGGCCATGGAGAACTGGGAGCCTTGTTATGCTGATGGGCGGGATGTAAATTGCCAACAACCACTAGGGAGAAGTGTATGGTGTTTCCTGAAACATCTAAAAAACAAAGCAACAGAACCTAGGGCACTTCCACTTATGGTCCTATAGCTTAGGGAAATTAAAATCAAAAAGACACAGCCACCCCAAAGTTTGGAACGGCTCTGTTTACAAGAACCTCGTTTACAGTACAAGTTCAACATCGCAGAAAGTGAAAAATGGATAAAGAAGTTGTGGTATTTACTTACAAAGCAATATCACACAGCAATGAAATCTGTGTCATCAGGCCCTTAGCAGCACAATGAGTGGATTCAGGTATGATGATTCTAACTGAAATAAGTCACACAGAAAAAGAAACATCATAAGATATCAGTAATACACGGAATGTAAACTTGGCTACACAGGAACTGAATTACAGAACAGAACAGGGTCTCAAATTTAGAAAACCAACTTATTCTTGCTTAAGGGTAAAGGTGAGGTGGGGTGCTGCATAAAACCAGAGATTGAAATGAGCACAGATAAAGTTCCTTAAGCCAAATATGGAATAGACAAGAGCTACTCCTTGCTCAACGAAATGGACTCAACACCCCATATTAAACGCCTAAGAATGTACCTGACTAGTAAGTATCTTAAAACCTATGGATTGCTATGTCTCTGAAAGAGAATCAAGCATGTGTACAGGGGCATAAACGCAGCAGTGATAGGATTGGAGAGGTTCGGTGAGCAAATGAAGACCCTTTGAAGTCATATTGCATGGTACCCATTCCACGGGTTTCAACTACCCAGGTTTAAGGTATTCTTCCTTCAGCTAAAACATGCATGTGGAACCTAGAGTATGATCAACCATGTGATCGGGAGACGTGTTCAAATATGTCTCAGTTTTCCTCCCCTGGTACTCGGGTGCAACATTCCAGACGCTTTACTAACACTCTCCCCACTTGGAGAGTCAGTCCCTTTAACCTCCTGTTTGGCCCAGTTTGCAATTTCTGCGGAAGATGAACAGGAATAGCGAGAACCAATGAGAGGCTAGCTGGAGGTGTCTGGACGGGCAAATTTAACTCTCATTTCCCACCAGGAAGAGGAAATAACCAAAGGCTCAGCGTGCCGTGCCGGAACCAGATTAGGGCCTGAAGCCATCCTGCGGTGTTGCGGCCAGCTCAAAAGAAAGCGAGTTGAAGAAAGGAGCTCAGGGGCACTGTAATTCGCAAACCTGCAGAGTTATAAATGACAGCTATCATCCAAAAATAGACTGAAGTAAGGCTGCCAAGAGGACTTGAAAGCGGGGCAGAATTGCAGGAAACCGATTTCAGGAGGTAGACTGGAATTGCATTGAAAGCATAGGAAAAGAGGCAGAACGTCCACAATGATGCACTTGGCCAAAAAGGGCGTATGCGTTTTTTCCTGAATATATTCAGGAAAAAACGCATACGCCCTTTTTGGCCAACCAAGCAAGCTTGCAAAGGAAATCTGCACTACAATGAAGTCTCACTTCCCCCCGGTCAAAAGGGCCATCTGAAAAAAGTGTAAAATCCAGAAAGGCAGGACAGGCCATGGAGAACTGGGAGCCTTGTTATGCTGAAGGGCGGGATGTAAATTGCCAACAACCACTAGGGAGAAGTGTATGGTGTTTCCTGAAACATCTAAAAAACAAAGCAACAGAGCCTAGGGCACTTCCACTTATGGTCCTATAGCTTAGGGAATTTAAAATCAAAAAGACACAGCCACCCCAAAGTTTGGAACGGCTCTGTTTACAAGAACCTCGTTTACAGTACAAGTTCAACATCGCAGAAAGTGAAAAATGGATAAAAAATTTGCGGTATTTACTTACAAAGCAATATCACTCAGCAATGAAATCTGTGTCATCAGGCCCTTAGTAGCACAATGAGTGGATTCAGGTATGATGATTCTAACTGAAATAAGTCACACAGAAAAAGAAACATCATAAGATATCAGTAATACACGGAATGTAAACTTGGCTACACAGGAACTGAATTACAGAACAGAACAGGGTCTCAAATTTAGAAAACCAACTTATGCTTGCTTAAGGGGAAAGGTGAGTTGGGGTGCTGCATAAAACCAGAGATTGAAATGAGCACAGATAAAGATCCTTAAGCCAAATATGGAATAGACAAGAGCTACTCCTTGCTCAAAGAAATGGACTCAACACCGCATATTAAATGCCTAAGAATGTACCTGACTAGTAAGTATCTTAAAACCTATGCATTGCTATGTCTCCGAAAGAGAATCAAGCATGTGTACAAGGGCATAAACGCAGCAGTGATAGGATTGGAGAGGTTCGTGAGCAAATGAAGACCCTTTGAAGTCATATTGCATGGTACCCATTACACGGGTCTTAACTCTCCAGGTTTAAGGTATTCTTCCTTCAGCTAAAACATGCATGTGGAACCCAAGTATGATCAACCATGTGAACGGGAGATGTGTTCAAATATGTCTCAGTTTTCCTCCCCTGGTACTCGGGTGCAACATTCCAGACGCTTTACTAACACTCTCCCCACTTGGAGAGTCAGTCCCTTTAACCTCCTGTTTGGCCCAGTTTGCAATTTCTGCGGAAGATGAACAGGCATAGCGAGAACCAATGAGAGGCTAGCTGCAGGTGTCTGGACGGGCAAATTTAACTCTCATTTCCCACCAGGAAGAGGAATTAACCAAAGGCTCAGCATGCCGGGCCGGAACCAGATTAGGGCCTGAAGCCATCCTGCGGTGTTGCGGCCAGGTCACAAGAAAGCGAGTTGAAGAAAGGAGCTCAGGGGCACTGTAATTCACAAACCTGCAGAGTTATAAATGACAGCTATCGTCCAAAAATAGACTGAAGTAAGGCTGCCAAGAGGACTTGAAAGCGGGGCAGAATTGCAGGAAACCGATTTCAGGAGGTAGACTGGAATTGCATTGAAAGCATAGGAAAAGAGGCAGAACGTCCACAATGATGCACTTGGCCAAAAAGGGCGTATGCGTTTTTTCCTGAATATATTCAGGAAAAAACGCATACGCCCTTTTTGGCCAACCAAGCAAGCTTGCAAAGGAAATCTGCACTACAATGAAGTCTCACTTCCCCCCGGTCAAAAGGGCCATCTGAAAAAAGTGTAAAATCCAGAAAGGCAGGACAGGCCATGGAGAACTGGGAGCCTTGTTATGCTGATGGGCGGGATGTAAATTGCCAACAACCACTCGGGAGAAGTGTATGGTGTTTCCTGAAACATCTAGAAAACAAAGCAACAGAGCCTAGGGCACTGCCACTTATGGTCCTATAGCTTAGGGAAATTAAAATCAAAAAGACACAGCCACCCCAAAGTTTGGAACGGCTCTGTTTACAAGAACCTCGTTTACAGTACAAGTTCAACATCGCAGAAAGTGAAAAATGGATAAAGAAGTTGTGGTATTCACTAACAAAGCAATATCACTCAGCAATGAAATCTATGTACATCAGGCCCTTAGCAGCACAATGAGTGGATTCAGGTATGATGATTCTAACTGAAATAAGTCACACAGAAAAAGAAACATCATAAGATATCAGTAATACACGGAATGTAAAGTTGGCTACACAGGAACTGAATTACAGAACAGAACAGGGTCTCAAATTTAGAAAACCAACTTATGCTTGCTTAAGGGGAAAGGTGAGTTGGGGTGCTGCATAAAACCAGAGATTGAAATGAGTACAGATAAAGTTCCTTAAGCCAAATATGGAATAGACAAGAGCTACTCCTTGCTCAACGAAATGGACTCAACACCGCATATTAAACGCCTAAGAATGTACCTGACTAGTAAGTATCTTAAAACCTATAGATTGCTATGTCTCCGAAAGAGAATCAAGCATGTGTACAGGGGCATAAACGCAGCAGTGATAGGATTGGAGAGGTTCGTGAGCAAATGAAGACCCTTTGAAGTCATATTGCATGGTACCCATTCCACGTGTTTCAACTACCCAGGTTTAAGGTATTCTTCCTTCAGCTAAAACATGCATATGGAACCTACAGTATGATCAACCATGTGATCGGGAGACGTGTTCAAATATGTCTCAGTTTTCGTACCCTGGTACTCGGGTGCAACATTCCAGACGCTTTACTAACACTCTCCCCACTTGGAGACTCAGTCCCTTTAACCTCCTGTTTGGCCCAGTTTGCAATTTCTGCGGAAGATGAACAGGAATAGCGAGAACCAATGAGAGACTAGCTGGAGGTGTCTGGATGGGCAAATTTAACTCTCATTTCCCACCAGGAAGAGGAATTAACCAAAGGCTCAGCGTGCCATGCCAGAATCAGATTAGGGCCTGAAGACATCCTGCGGTGTTGCGGCCAGGTCACAAGAAAGCGAGTTGAAGAAAGGAGCTCAGGGGCACTGTAATTCACAAACCTGCAGAGTTATAAATGACAGCTATCGTCCAAAAATAGACTGAAGTAAGGCTGCCAAGAGGACTTGAAAGCGGGGCAGAATTGCAGGAAACCGATTTCAGGAGGTAGACTGGAATTGCATTGAAAGCATAGGAAAAGAGGCAGAACGTCCACAATGATGCACTTGGCCAAAAAGGGCGTATGCGTTTTTTCCTGAATATATTCAGGAAAAAACGCATACGCCCTTTTTGGCCAACCAAGCAAACTTGCAAAGGAAATCTGCACTACAATGAAGTCTCACTTCACCCCGGTCAAAAGGGCCATCTGAAAAAAGTGTAAAATCCAGAAAGGCAGGACAGGCCATGGAGAACTGGGAGCCTTGTTATGCTGATGGGCGGGATGTAAATTGCCAACAGACACTCGGGAGAAGTGTATGGTGTTTCCTGAAACATCTAAAAAACAAAGCAACAGAGCCTAGGGCACTTCCACTTATGGTCCTATAGCTTAGGGAAATTAAAATCAAAAAGACACAGCCACCCCAAAGTTTGGGACGCCTCTGTTTACAAGAACCTCGTTTACCGTACAAGTTCAATATCCCAGAAAGTGAAAAATGGATAAAGAAGTTGTGGTATTCACTAACAAAGCAATATCACTCAGCAATGAAATCTGTGTCATCAGGCCCATAGCAGCACAATGAGTGGATTCAGGTATGATGATTCTAACTGAAATAAGTCACACAGAAAAAGAAACATCATAAGATATCGGTAATACACGGAATGGAAACTTGGCTACACAGGAACTGAATTACAGAATAGAACAGGGTCTCAAATTTAGAAAACGAACTTATGCTTGCTTAAGGGGAAAGGTGAGTTGGGGTGCTGCATAAAACCAGAGATTGAAATGAGCACAGATAAAGTTCCTTAAGCCAAATATGGAATAGACAAGAGCTACTCCTTGCTCAACGAAATGGACTCAACACCGCATATTAAACGCCTAAGAATGTACCTGACTAGTAAGTATCTTAAAACCTATGGATTGCTATGTCTCTGAAAGAGAATCAAGCATGTGTACAGGGGCATAAACGCAGCAGTGATAGGATTGGAGATGTTCAGTGAGCAAATGAAGACCCTTTGAAGTCATATTGCAGGGTACCCATTACACGGGTTTCAACTACCCAGGTTTAAGGTATTCTTCCTTCAGCTAAAACATGCATGTGGAACCTAGAGTATGATCAACCATGTGATCGGGAGACATGTTCAAATATGTCTCAGTTTTCGTACCCTGGTACTCGGGTGCAATATTCCAGACGCTTTACTAACACTCTCCCGACTTGGAGAGTCAGTCCCTTTAACCTCCTGTTTGGCCCAGTTTGCAATTTCTGCGGAAGATGAACAGGAATAGCGAGAACCAATGAGAGACTAGCTGGAGGTGTCTGGACGGGCAAATTTAACTCTCATTTCCCACCAGGAAGAGGAATTAACCAAAGGCTCAGGGAGCCGTGCCGGAACCAGATTAGGGCCTGAAGCCATCCTGCGGTGTTGCGGCCAGCTCACAAGAAAGCGAGTTGAAGAAAGGAGCTCAGGGGCACTGTAATTCACAAACCTGCAGAGTTATAAATGACAGCTATCGTCCAAAAATAGACTGAAGTAAGGCTGCCAAGAGGACTTCAAAGCAGGGCACAATTGCAGGAAACCGATTTCAGGAGGTAGACTGGAATTGCATTGAAAGCATAGGAAAAGAGGCCTAAGGTCCACAATGATGCACTTGGCCAAAAAGGGCGTATGCGTTTTTTCCTGAATATATTCAGGAAAAAACGCATACGTCCTTTTTGGCCAACCAAGCAAGCTTGCAAAGGAAATCTGCACTACAATGAAGTCTCACTTCACCCCGGTCAAAAGGGCCATCTGAAAAAAGTGTAAAATGCAGAAAGGCAGGACAGGCCCTGGAGAACTGGGAGCCTTGTTATGCTGAAGGGCGGGATGTAAATTGCCAACAAACACTAGGGAGAAGTGTATGGTGTTTCCTGAAACATCTAAAAAACAAAGCAACAGAGCCTAGGGCACTGCCACTTATGGTCCTATAGCTTAGGGAAATTAAAATCAAAAAGACACAGCCACCCCAAAGTTTGGAACGGCTCTGTTTACAAGAACCTCGTTTACAGTACAAGTTCAACATCGCAGAAAGTGAAAAATGGATAAAAAATTTGCGGTATTTACTTACAAAGCAATATCACTCAGCAATGAAATCTGTGTCATCAGGCCCTTAGTAGCACAATGAGTGGATTCAGGTATGATGATTCTAACTGAAATAAGTCACACAGAAAAAGAAACATCATAAGATATCAGTAATACACGGAATGTAAACTTGGCTACACAGGAACTGAATTACAGAACAGAACAGGGTCTCAAATTTAGAAAACCAACTTATGCTTGCTTAAGGGGAAAGGTGAGTTGGGGTGCTGCCTAAAACCAGAGATTGAAATGAGCACAGATAAAGATCCTTAAGCCAAATATGGAATAGACAAGAGCTACTCCTTGCTCAAAGAAATGGACTCAACACCGCATATTAAATGCCTAAGAATGTACCTGACTAGTAAGTATCTTAAAACCTATGCATTGCTATGTCTCCGAAAGAGAATCAAGCATGTGTACAAGGGCATAAACGCAGCAGTGATAGGATTGGAGAGGTTCGTGAGCAAATGAAGACCCTTTGAAGTCATATTGCATGGTACCCATTACACGGGTCTTAACTCTCCAGGTTTAAGGTATTCTTCCTTCAGCTAAAACATGCATGTGGAACCCAAGTATGATCAACCATGTGAACGGGAGATGTGTTCAAATATGTCTCAGTTTTCCTCCCCTGGTACTCGGGTGCAACATTCCAGACGCTTTACTAACACTCTCCCCACTTGGAGAGTCAGTCCCTTTAACCTCCTGTTTGGCCCAGTTTGCAATTTCTGCGGAAGATGAACAGGCATAGCGAGAACCAATGAGAGGCTAGCTGCAGGTGTCTGGACGGGCAAATTTAACTCTCATTTCCCACCAGGAAGAGGAATTAACCAAAGGCTCAGCATGCCGGGCCGGAACCAGATTAGGGCCTGAAGCCATCCTGCGGTGTTGCGGCCAGGTCACAAGAAAGCGAGTTGAAGAAAGGAGCTCAGGGGCACTGTAATTCACAAACCTGCAGAGTTATAAATGACAGCTATCGTCCAAAAATAGACTGAAGTAAGGCTGCCAAGAGGACTTGAAAGCGGGGCAGAATTGCAGGAAACCGATTTCAGGAGGTAGACTGGAATTGCATTGAAAGCATAGGAAAAGAGGCAGAACGTCCACAATGATGCACTTGGCCAAAAAGGGCGTATGCGTTTTTTCCTGAATATATTCAGGAAAAAACGCATACGCCCTTTTTGGCCAACCAAGCAAGCTTGCAAAGGAAATCTGCACTACAATGAAGTCTCACTTCCCCCCGGTCAAAAGGGCCATCTGAAAAAAGTGTAAAATCCAGAAAGGCAGGACAGGCCATGGAGAACTGGGAGCCTTGTTATGCTGATGGGCGGGATGTAAATTGCCAACAACCACTCGGTAGAAGTGTATGGTGTTTCCTGAAACATCTAGAAAACAAAGCAACAGAGCCTAGGGCACTGCCACTTATGGTCCTATAGCTTAGGGAAATTAAAATCAAAAAGACACAGCCACCCCAAAGTTTGGAACGGCTCTGTTTACAAGAACCTCGTTTACAGTACAAGTTCAACATCGCAGAAAGTGAAAAATGGATAAAGAAGTTGTGGTATTCACTAACAAAGCAATATCACTCAGCAATGAAATCTATGTACATCAGGCCCTTAGCAGCACAATGAGTGGATTCAGGTATGATGATTCTAACTGAAATAAGTCACACAGAAAAAGAAACATCATAAGATATCAGTAATACACGGAATGTAAAGTTGGCTACACAGGAACTGAATTACAGAACAGAACAGGGTCTCAAATTTAGAAAACCAACTTATGCTTGCTTAAGGGGAAAGGTGAGTTGGGGTGCTGCATAAAACCAGAGATTGAAATGAGTACAGATAAAGTTCCTTAAGCCAAATATGGAATAGACAAGAGCTACTCCTTGCTCAACGAAATGGACTCAACACCGCATATTAAACGCCTAAGAATGTACCTGACTAGTAAGTATCTTAAAACCTATAGATTGCTATGTCTCCGAAAGAGAATCAAGCATGTGTACAGGGGCATAAACGCAGCAGTGATAGGATTGGAGAGGTTCGTGAGCAAATGAAGACCCTTTGAAGTCATATTGCATGGTACCCATTCCACGTGTTTCAACTACCCAGGTTTAAGGTATTCTTCCTTCAGCTAAAACATGCATATGGAACCTACAGTATGATCAACCATGTGATCGGGAGACGTGTTCAAATATGTCTCAGTTTTCGTACCCTGGTACTCGGGTGCAACATTCCAGACGCTTTACTAACACTCTCCCCACTTGGAGACTCAGTCCCTTTAACCTCCTGTTTGGCCCAGTTTGCAATTTCTGCGGAAGATGAACAGGAATAGCGAGAACCAATGAGAGACTAGCTGGAGGTGTCTGGATGGGCAAATTTAACTCTCATTTCCCACCAGGAAGAGGAATTAACCAAAGGCTCAGCGTGCCATGCCAGAACCAGATTAGGGCCTGAAGACATCCTGCGGTGTTGCGGCCAGGTCACAAGAAAGCGAGTTGAAGAAAGGAGCTCAGGGGCACTGTAATTCACAAACCTGCAGAGTTATAAATGACAGCTATCGTCCAAAAATAGACTGAAGTAAGGCTGCCAAGAGGACTTGAAAGCGGGGCAGAATTGCAGGAAACCGATTTCAGGAGGTAGACTGGAATTGCATTGAAAGCATAGGAAAAGAGGCAGAACGTCCACAATGATGCACTTGGCCAAAAAGGGCGTATGCGTTTTTTCCTGAATATATTCAGGAAAAAACGCATACGCCCTTTTTGGCCAACCAAGCAAACTTGCAAAGGAAATCTGCACTACAATGAAGTCTCACTTCACCCCGGTCAAAAGGGCCATCTGAAAAAAGTGTAAAATCCAGAAAGGCAGGACAGGCCATGGAGAACTGGGAGCCTTGTTATGCTGATGGGCGGGATGTAAATTGCCAACAGACACTCGGGAGAAGTGTATGGTGTTTCCTGAAACATCTAAAAAACAAAGCAACAGAGCCTAGGGCACTTCCACTTATGGTCCTATAGCTTAGGGAAATTAAAATCAAAAAGACACAGCGACCCCAAAGTTTGGGACGCCTCCGTTTACAAGAACCTCGTTTACCGTACAAGTTCAATATCACAGAAAGTGAAAAATGGATAAAGAACTTGTGGTACTTACGTACAATGCAGTATCACTCAGCAATGAAATCTATGTCATCAGGCCCGTAGCAGCATAATGAGTGGATTCAGGTACGATGATTCTAACTGAAATAAATCACACAGAAAAAGAAACATCATAAGATATCACTAATACACAGAATGTAAACTTGGCTACACAGGAACTGCATTCCAAAACAGAACAGGGTCTCAAATTTAGAAAACCAACTTATGCTTGCTTAAGGGGAAAGGTGAGTTGGGGTGCTGCATAAAACCAGAGATTGAAATGAGCACAGATAAAGTTCCTTAAGCCAAATATGGAATAGACAAGAGCTACTCCTTGCTCAACGAAATGGACTCAACACCCCATATTAAACGCCTAAGAATGTACCTGACTAGTAAGTATCTTAAAACCTATGGATTGCTATGTCTCCAAAAGAGAATCAAGCGTGTGTACAGGGGCATAAACGCAGCAGTGATAGGATTGGAGAGGTTCGGTGAGCAAATGAAGACCCTTTGAAGTCATATTGCATGGTACCCATTCCACGGGTTTCAACTACCCAGGTTTTAGGTATTCTTCCTTCAGCTAAAACATGCATGTGGAACCCAAGTATGATCAACCATGTGATCGGGAGACGTGTTCAAATATGTCTCAGTTTTCCTCCCCTGGTACTCGGGTGCAACATTCCAGACGCTTTACTAACACTCTCCCCACTTGGAGAGTCAGCGCCTTTAACCTCCTGTTTGGCCCAGTTTGCAATTTCTGCGGAAGATGAACAGGAATAGCGAGAACCAATGAGAGGCTAGCTGGAGGTGTCTGGACGGGCAAATTTAACTCTCATTTCCCACCAGGAAGAGGAAATAACCAAAGGCTCAGTGTGCCGTGCCGGAACCAGATTAGGGCCTGAAGCCATCCTGCGGTGTTGCGGCCAGGTCACAAGAAAGCGAGTTGAAGAAAGGAGCTCAGGGGCACTGTAATTCACAAACCTGCAGAGTTATAAATGACAGCTCTCGTCCAAAAATAGACTGAAGTAAGGCTGCCAAGAGGACTTGAAAGCGGGGCAGAATTGCAGGAAACCGATTTCAGGAGGTAGACTGGAATTGCATTGAAAGCATAGGAAAAGAGGCAGAACGTACACAATGATGCACTTGGCCAAAAAGGGCGTATGCGTTTTTTCCTGAATATATTCAGGAAAAAACGCATACGCCCTTTTTGGCCAACCAAGCAAGCTTGCAAAGGAAATCTGCACTACAATGAAGTCTCACTTCCCCCCGATCAAAAGGGCCCTCTGAAAAAAGTGTAAAATCCAGAAAGGCAGGACAGGCCATGGAGAACTGGGAGCCTTGTTATGCTGATGGGCGGGATGTAAATTGCCAACAACCACTCGGGAGAAGTGTATGGTGTTTCCTGAAACATCTAAAAAACAAAGCAACAGAACCTAGGGCACTTCCACTTATGGTCCTATAGCTTAGGGAAATTAAAATCAAAAAGACACAGCCACCCCAAAGTTTGGAACGGCTCTGTTTACAAGAACCTCGTTTACAGTACAAGTTCAACATCGCAGAAAGTGAAAAATGGATAAAGAAGATGTGGTATTTACTTACAAAGCAATATCACTCAGCAATGAAATCTGTGTCATCAGGCCCAGAGCAGCACAATGAGTGGATTCAGGTATGATGATTCTAACTGAAATAAGTCACACAGAAAAAGAAACATCATAAGATATCAGTAATACACGGAATGTAAACTTGGCTACACAGGAACTGAATTACAGAACAGAACAGGGTCTCAAATTTAAAAAACCAACTTATGCTTGCTTAAGGGTAAAGGTGAGTTGGGGTGATGCATAAAACCAGAGATTGAAATGAGCACAGATAAAGTTCCTTAAGCCAAATATGGAATAGACAAGAGCTACTCCTTGCTCAACGAAATGGACTCAACACTGCATATTAAACGCCTAAGAATGTACCTGACTAGTAAGTATCTTAAAACCTATGGATTGCTATGTCTCCGAAAGAGAATCAAGCATGTGTACAGGGGCATAAACGCAGCAGTGATAGGATTGGAGAGGTTCGGTAAGCAAATGAAGACCCTTTGAAGTCATATTGCATGGTACCCATTACACGGGTCTTAACTCTCCAGGTTTAAGGTATTCTTCCTTCAGCTAAAACATGCATGTGGAACCCAAGTATGATCAACCATGTGAACGGCAGACGTGTTCAAATATGTCTCAGTTTTCCTCCCCTGGTACTCGGGTGCAACATTCCAGACGCTTTACTAACACTCTCCCCACTTGGAGAGTCAGCGCCTTTAACCTCCTGTTTGGCCCAGTTTAAAATTTCTGCGGAAGATGAACAGGAATAGCGAGAACCAATGAGAGGCTAGCTGGAGGTGTCTGGACGGGCAAATTTAACTCTCATTTCCCACCAGGAAGAGGAAATAACCAAAGGCTCAGTGTGCCGTGCCGGAACCAGATTAGGGCCTGAAGCCATCCTGCGGTGTTGCGGCCAGCTCACAAGAAAGCGAGTTGAAGAAAGGAGCTCAGGGGCACTGTAATTCACAAACCTGCAGAGTTATAAATGACAGCTATCGTCCAAAAATAGACTGAAGTAAGGCTGCCAAGAGGACTTGAAAGCAGGGCAGAATTGCAGGAAACCGATTTCAGGAGGTAGACTGGAATTGCATTGAAAGCATAGGAAAAGAGGCCGAACGTCCACAATGATGCACTTGGCCAAAAAGGGCGTATGCGTTTTTTCCTGAATATATTCAGGAAAAAACGCATACGCCCTTTTTGGCCAACCAAGCAAGCTTGCAAAGGAAATCTGCACTACAATGAAGTCTCACTTCCCCCCGGTAAAAAGGGCCATCTGAAAAAAGTGTAAAATGCAGAAAGGCAGGACAGGCCATGGAGAACTGGGAGCCTTGTTATGCTGATGGGCGGGATGTAAATTGCCAACAACCACTCGGGAGAAGTGTATGGTGTTTCCTGAAACATCTAAAAAACAAAGCAACAGAGCCTAGGGCACTTCCACTTATGGTCCTATAGCTTAGGGAAATTAAAATCAAAAAGACACAGCCACCCCAAAGTTTGGGACGCCTCCATTTACAAGAACCTCGGTTACTGTACAAGTTCAATATCACAGAAAGTGAAAAATGGATAAAGAACTTTTGGTACTTACGTACAATGCAGTATCACTCAGCAATGCAATCTATGTCATCAGGCCCGTAGCAGCATAATGAGTGGATTCAGGTACGATGATTCTAACTGAAATAAGTCACACAGAAAAAGAAACATCATAAGATATCAGTAATACACGGAATGTAAACTTGGCTACACAGGAACTGCATTCCAAAACAGAACAGGGTCTCAAATTTCGAAAACCAACTTATGCTTGCTTAAGGGGAAAGGTGAGTTGGGGTGCTGCATAAAACCAGAGATTGAAATGAGCACAGATAAAGTTCCTTAAGCCAAATATGGAATAGACAAGAGCTACTCCTGCTCAACGAAATGGACTCAACACCCCATATTAAACGCCTAAGAATGTACCTGACTAGTAAGTATCTTAAAACCTATGGATTGCTATGTCTCCAAAAGAGAATCAAGCGTGTGTACAGGGGCATAAACGCAGCAGTGATAGGATTGGAGAGGTTAGGTGAGCAAATGAAGACCCTTTGAAGTCATATTGCATGGTACCCATTACACGGGTCTCAACTCTCCAGGTTTAAGGTATTCTTCCTTCAGCTAAAACATGCATGTGGAACCCAGAGTATGATCAGCCATGTGAACGGGAGACGTGTTCAAATATGTCTCAGTTTTCCTCCCCTGGTACTCGGGTGCAACATTCCAGACGCTTTACTAACACTCTCCCGACTTGGAGAGTCAGTCCCTTTAACCTCCTGTTTGGCCCAGTTTGCAATTTCTGCGGAAGTTGAACAGGAATAGCGAGAACCAATGAGAGGCTAGCTGGAGGTGTCTGGACGGGCAAATTTAACTCTCATTTCCCACCAGGAAGAGGAATTAACCAAAGGCTCAGCATGCCGGGCCGGAACCAGATTAGGGCCTGAAGCCAACCTGTGGTGTTGCGGCCAGGTCACAAGAAAGCGAGTTGAAGAAACGAGCTCAGGGGCACTGTAATTCACAAACCTGCAGAGTTATAAATGACAGCTATCGTCCAAAAATAGACTGAAGTAAGGCTGCCAAGAGGACTTGAAAGCGGGGCAGAATTGCAGGAAACCGATTTCAGGAGGTAGACTGCAATTGCATTGAAAGCATAGGAAAAGAGGCAGAACGTCCACAATGATGCACTTGGCCAAAAAGGGCGTATGCGTTTTTTCCTGAATATATTCAGGAAAAAACGCATACGCCCTTTTTGGCCAACCAAGCAAGCTTGCAATGGAAATCTGCACTACAATGAAGTCTCACTTCCCCCCGGTCAAAAGGGCCATCTGAAAAAAGTGTAAAATCCAGAAAGGCAGGACAGGCCATGGAGAACTGGGAGCCTTGTTATGCTGATGGGCGGGATGTAAATTGCCAACAGCCACTGGGGTGAAGTGTATGGTGTTTCCTGAAACATCTAAAAAACAAAGCAACAGAGCCTAGGGCACTTCCACTTATGGTCCTATAGCTTAGGGAAATTAAAATCAAAAAGACACAGCCACCCCAAAGTTTCGAAAGGCTCTGTTTACAAGAACCTCGTTTACAGTACAAGTTCAACATCGCAGAAAGTGAAAAATGGATAAAGAAGTTGTGGTATTTACTTACAAAGCAATATCACTCAGCAATGAAATCTGTGTCACAAGGCCCTTAGCAGCACAATGAGTGAATTCAGGTATGATGATTCTAACTGAAATAAGTCACACAGAAAAAGAAACATCATAAGATATCAGTAATACACGGAATGTAAACTTGGCTACACAGGAACTGAATTACAGAACAGAACAGGGTCTCAAATTTAGAAAACCAACTTATGCTTGCTTAAGGGTAAAGGTGAATTGGGGTGCTGCATAAAACCAGAGATTGAAATGAGCACAGATAAAGTTCCTTAAGCCAAATATGGAATAGACAAGAGCTACTCCTTGCTCAACGAAATGGACTCAACACCGCATATTAAACGCCTAAGAATGTACCTGACTAGTAAGTATCTTACAACCTATGGATTGCTATGTCTCTGAAACAGAATCAAGCATGTGTACAGGGGCATAAACGCAGCAGTGATAGGATTGGAGAGGTTCGGTGAGCAAATGAAGACCCTTTGAAGTCATATTGCATGGTACCCATTACACGGGTCTTAACTCTCCAGGTTTAAGGTATTCTTCCTTCAGCTAAAACATGCATGTGGAACCCAAGTATGATCAACCATGTGAACGGGAGACGTGTTCAAATATGTCTCAGTTTTCCTCCCCTGGTACTCGGGTGCAACATTCCAGACGCTTTACTAACACTCTCCCGACTTGGAGAGTCAGTCCCTTTAACCTCCTGTTTGGCCCAGTTTGCAATTTCTGTGGAAGATGAACAGGAATAGCGAGAACCAATGAGAGACTAGCTGGAGGTGTCTGGATGGGCAAATTTAACTCTCATTTCCCACCAGGAAGAGGAATTAACCAAAGGCTCAGTGTGCCGTACCAGAACCAGATTAGGGCCTGAAGACATCCTGCAGTGTTGCGGCCAGGTCACAAGAAAGCGAGTTGAAGAAAGGAGCTCAGGGGCACTGTAATTCACAAACCTGCAGAGTTATAAATGACAGCTATCGTCCAAAAATAGACTGAAGTAAGGCTGCCAAGAGGACTTGAAAGCGGGGCAGAATTGCAGGAAACCGATTTCAGGAGGTAGACTGGAATTGCATTGAAAGCATAGGAAAAGAGGCAGAACGTCCACAATGATGCACTTGGCCAAAAAGGGCGTATGCGTTTTTTCCTGAATATATTCAGGAAAAAACGCATACGCCCTTTTTGGCCAACCAAGCAAACTTGCAAAGGAAATCTGCACTACAATGAAGTCTCACTTCCCCCCGGTCAAAAGGGCCATCTGAAAAAAGTGTAAAATCCAGAAAGGCAGGACAGGCCATGGAGAACTGGGAGCCTTGTTATGCTGATGGGCGGGATGTAAATTGCCAACAGACACTCAGGAGAAGTGTATGGTGTTTCCTGAAACATCTAAAAAACAAAGCAACAGAGCCTAGGGCACTTCCACTTATGGTCTTATAGCTTAGGGAAATTAAAATCAAAAAGACACAGCCACCCCAAAGTTTGGGACGCCTCCGTTTACAAGAACCTCGTTTACCGTACAAGTTCAATATCACAGAAATTGAAAAATGGATAAAGAACTTGTGGTACTTACGTACAATGCAGTATCACTCAGCAATGACATCTATGTCATCAGGCCCGTAGCAGCATAAGGAGTGGACTCAGGTACGATGATTCTAACTGAAATAAGTCACACAGAAAAAGAAACATCATAAGATATCACTAATACACGGAATGTAAACTTGGCTACACAGGAACTGCATTCCAAAACAGAACAGGGTCTCAAATTTAGAAAACCAACTTATGCTTGCTTAAGGGGAAAGGTGAGTTGGGGTGCTGCATAAAACCAGAGATTGAAATGAGCACAGATAAAGTTCCTTAAGCCAAATATGGAATAGACAAGAGCTACTCCTTGCTCAACGAAATGGACTCAACACCGCATATTAAACGCCTAAGAATGTACCTGACTAGTAAGTATCATAAAACCTATAGATTGCTATGTCTCCGAAAGAGAATCAAGCATGTGTACAGGGGCATAAACGCAGCAGTGATAGGATTGGAGAGGTTTGGTGAGCAAATGAAGACCCTTTGAAGTCATATTGCATGGTACCCATTACACGGGTTTCAAATACCCAGGTTTAAGGTATTCTTCCTTCAGCTAAAACATGCATGTGGAACCTAGAGTATGATCAACCATGTGATTGGGAGACGTGTTCAAATATGTCTCAGTTTTCGTAACCTGCTACTCGGGTGCAACATTCCAGACGCTTTACTAACACTCTCCCGAATTGGAGAGTCAGTCCCTTTAACCCCCGGTTTGGCCCAGTTTGCAATTTCTGCGGAAGATGAACAGGAATAGCGAGAACCAATGAGAGACTAGCTGGAGGTGTCTGGACGGGCAAATTTAACTCTCATTTCCCACCAGGAAGAGGAAATAACCAAAGGCTCAGCGTGCCGTACCGGAACCAGATTAGGGCCTGCAGCCATCCTGCGGTGTTGCGGCCAGCTCAAAAGAAATCGAGTTGAAGAAAGGAGCTCAGGGGCACTGTAATTCACAAACCTGCAGAGTTATAAATGACAGCTATCGTCCAAAAATATACTGAAGTAAGGCTGCCAAGAGGACTTGAAAGCAGGGCACAATTGCAGGAAACCGATTTCAGGAGGTAGACTGGAATTGCATTGAAAGCATAGGAAAAGAGGCAGAACGTACACAATGATGCACTTGGCCAAAAAGGGCGTATGCGTTTTTTCCTGAATATATTCAGGAAAAAACGCATACGCCCTTTTTGGCCAACCAAGCAAGCTTGCAAAGGAAATCTGCACTACAATGAAGTCTCACTTCCCCCCGGTCAAAAGGGCCATCTGAAAAAAGTGTAAAATCCAGAAAGGCAGGACAGGCCATGGAGAACTGGGAGCCTTGTTATGCTGATGGGTGGGATGTAAATTGCCAACAACCACTCGGGAGAAGTGTATGGTGTTTCCTGAAACATCTAAAAAACAAAGCAACAGAGCCTAGGGCACTTCCACTTATGGTCCTATAGCTTAGGGAAATTAAAATCAAAAAGACACAGCCACCCCAAAGTTTGGATCGGCTCTGTTTACAAGAACCTCGTTTACAGTACAAGTTCAACATCGCAGAAAGTGAAAAATGGATAAAGAACTTGTGGTATTTACTTACAAAGCAATATCACTCAGCAATGAAATCTGTGTCATCAGGCCCTTAGCAGCACAATGAGTGGATTCAGGTATGATGATTCTAACTGAAATAAGTCACACAGAAAAAGAAACATCATAAGATATCAGTAATACACAGAATGTAAACTTGGCTACACAGGAACTGAATTACAGAAGAGAACAGGGTCTCAAATTTCGAAAACCAACTTATGCTTGCTTAAGGGTAAAGGTGAGTTGGGGTGCTGCATAAAACCAGAGATTGAAATGAGCACAGATAAAGTTCCTTAAGCCAAATATGGAATAGACAAGAGCTACTCCTTGCTCAATGAAATGGACTCAACACCCCATATTAAACGCCTAAGAATGTACCTGACTAGTAAGTATCCTAAAACCTATGGATTGCTATGTCTCCGAAAGAGAATCAAGCATGTGTACAGGGGCATAAACGCAGCAGTGATAGGATTGGAGAGGTTCGGTGAGCAAATGAAGACCCTTTGAAGTCATATTGCATGGTACCCATTACACGGCTTTCAAATACACAGGTTTAAGGTATTCTTACTTCAGCTAAAACATGCATGTGGAACCCAAGTATGATCAACCATGTGAACGGGAGACGTGTTCAAATATGTCTCAGTTTTCCTCCCCTGGTACTCAGGTGCAACATTCCAGACGCTTTACTAACACTCTCCCGACTTTGAGAGTCAGTCCCTTTAACCTCCTGTTTGGCCCAGTTTGCAATTTCTGTGGAAGATGAACAGGAATAGCGAGAACCAATGAGAGGCTAGCTGGAGGTGTCTGGACGGGCAAATTTAACTCTCATTTCCCACCAGGAAGAGGAATTAACCAAAGGCTCAGCATGCCGGGCCGGAACCAGATTAGGGCCTGAAGCCATCCTGCGGTGTTGCAGCCAGGTCACAAGAAAGCGAGTTGAAGAAAGGAGCTCAGGGGCACTGTAATTCACAAACCTGCAGAGTTATAAATGAGAGCTATCGTCCAAAAATAGACTGAAGTAAGGCTGCCAAGAGGACTTGAAAGCGGGGCAGAATTGCAGGAAACCGATTACAGGAGGTAGACTGGAATTGCATTGAAAGCATAGGAAAAGAGGCAGAACGTCCACAATGATGCACTTGGCCAAAAAGGGCGTATGCGTTTTTTCCTGAATATATTCAGGAAAAAACGCATACGCCCTTTTTGGCCAAACAAGCAGGCTTGCAAAGGAAATCTGCACTACAATGAAGTCTCACTTCCCCCCGGTCAAAAGGGCCATGTGAAAAAAGTGTAAAATCCAGAAAGGCAACAGGCCATTGAGAACTGGGAGCCTTGTTATGCTGATGGGCGGGATGGAAATTGCCAACAGACACTCAGGAGAAGTGTATGGTGTTTCCTGAAACATCTAAAAAACAAAGCAACAGAGCCTAGGGCACTTCCACTTATGGTCTTATAGCTTAGGGAAATTAAAATCAAAAAGACACAGCCACCCCAAAGTTTGGGACGCCTCCGTTTTCAAGAACCTCGTTTACCGTACAAGTTCAATATCACAGAAAGTGAAAAATGGATAAAGAACTTGTGGTACTTACGTACAATGCAGTATCACTCAGCAATGAAATCTATGTCATCAGGCCCGTAGCAGCATAATGAGTGGATTCAGGTACGATGATTCTAACTGAAATAAGTCACACAGAAAAAGAAACATCATAAGATATCAGTAATACACGGAATGTAAACTTGGCTACACAGGAACTGCATTCCAAAACAGAACAGGGTCTCAAATTTAGAAAACCAACTTATGCTTGCTTAAGGGGAAAGGTGACTTGGGGTGCTGCATAAAACCAGAGATTGAAATGAGTACAGATAAAGTTCCTTAAGCCAAATATGGAATAGACAAGAGCTACTCCTTGCTCAACGAAATGGACTCAACACCCCATATTAAACGCCTAAGAATGTACCTGACTAGTAAGTATCTTAAAACCTATGGATTGCTATGTCTCCAAAAGAGAATCAAGCGTGTGTACAGGGGTATAAACGCAGCAGTGATAGGATTGGAGAGGTTCGGTGAGCAAATGAAGACCCTTTGAAGTCATATTGCATGGAACCCATTACACGGGTCTCAACTCTCCAGGTTTAAGGTATTCTTCCTTCAGCTAAAACATGCATGTGGAACCCAGAGTATGATCAACCATGTGAACGGGAGACGTGTTCAAATATGTCTCAGTTTTCCTCCCCTGGTACTCGGGTGCAACATTCCAGATGCTTTACTAACACTCTCCCCACTTGGAGAGTCAGCGCCTTTAACCTCCTGTTTGGCCCAGTTTGCAATTTCTGCGGAAGATGAACAGGAATAGCGAGAACCAAAGAGAGG
Organism: Stenella coeruleoalba; assembly: GCF_951394435.1. Lineage (NCBI taxonomy): Eukaryota > Metazoa > Chordata > Mammalia > Artiodactyla > Delphinidae > Stenella > Stenella coeruleoalba. The sequence continues at coordinate 795,733 of NW_027646341.1, read as the reverse complement.
CTAGCTGGAGGTGTCTGGACGGGCAAATTTAACTCTCATTTCCCACCAGGAAGAGGAATTAACCAAAGGCTCAGCGTGCCGTGCCGCAACCAGATTAGGGCCTGAAGCCATCCTGCGGTTTGCGGCCAGGTCACAAGAAAGCGAGTTGAAGAAAGGAGCTCAGGGGCACTGTAATTCACAAACCTGCAGAGTTATAAATGACAGCTATCGTCCAAAAATAGACTGAAGTAAGGCTGCCAAGAGGACTTGAAAGCGGGGCAGAATTGCAGGAAACCGATTTCAGGAGGTAGACTGGAATTGCATCGAAAGCATAGGAAAAGAGGCAGAACGTCCACAATGATGCACTTGGCCAAAAAGGGCGTATGCGTTTTTTCCTGAATATATTCAGGAAAAAACGCATACGCCCTTTTTGGCCAACCAAGCAAGCTTGCAAAGGAAATCTGCACTACAATGAAGTCTCACTTCCCCCCGGTCAAAAGGGCCATCTGAAAAAAGTGTAAAATCCAGAAAGGCAGGACAGGCCATGGAGAACTGGGAGCCTTGTTATGCTGATGGGCGGGATGTAAATTACCAACAGACACTCAGGAGAAGTGTATGGTGTTTCCTGAAACATCTAAAAAACAAAGCAACAGAGCCTAGGGCACTGCCACTTATGGTCCTATAGCTTAGGGAAGTTAAAATCAAAAAGACACAGCCACCCCAAAGTTTGGGACGCCTCTGTTTACAAGAACCTCGTTTACAGTACAAGTTCAACATCGCAGAAAGTGAAAAATGGATAAAGAAGTTGTGGTATTTACTTACAAAGCAATATCACTCAGCAATGAAATCTATGTCATCAGGCCCGTAGCATCATAATGAGTGGATTCAGGTACGATGATTCTAACTGAAATAAGTCACACAGAAAAAGAAACATCATAAGATATCACTAATACACGGAATGTAAACTTGGCTACACAGGATCTGAATTACAGAACAGAACAGGGTCTAAAATTTAGAAAACCAACTTATGCTTGCTTAAGGGGAAAGGTGAGTTGGGGTGCTGCATAAAACCAGAGATTGAAATGAGCACAGATAAAGTTCCTTAAGCCAAATATGGAATAGACAAGAGCTACTCCTTGCTCAACGAAATGGACTCAAAACCCCATATTAAATGCCTAAGAATGTACCTGACTAGTAAGTATCTTAAAACCTATGGATTGCTATGCCTCCAAAAGAGAATAAAGCATGTGTACAGGGGCATAAATGCAGCAGTGATAGGACTGGAGAGGTTCGGTGAGCAAATGAAGACCCTTTGAAGTCATATTTCATGGTACCCATTACACGGGTCTCAACTCTCCAGCTTTAAGGTATTCTTCCTTCAGCTAAAACATGCATGTGGAACCCAGAGTATGATCAACCATGTGAACGGGAGACGTGTTCAAATATGTCTCAGTTTTCCTCCCCTGGTACTCGGGTGCAATATTCCAGACGCTTTACTAACACTCTCCCGACTTGGAGAGTCAGTCCCTTTAACCTCCTGTTTGGCCCAGTTTGCAATTTCTGCGGAAGATGAACAGGAATAGCGAGAACCATTGAGAGGCTAGCTGGAGGTGTCTGGACGGGCAAATTTAACTCTCATTTCCCACCAGGAAGAGGAATTAACCAAAGGCTCAGCATGCCGGGCCGGAACCAGATTAGGGCCTGAAGCCATCCTGCGGTGTTGCGGCCAGGTCACAAGAAAGCGAGTTGAAGAAAGGAGCTCAGGGGCACTGTAATTCACAAACCTGCAGAGTTATAAATGACAGCTATCGTCCAAAAATAGACTGAAGTAAGGCTGCCAAGAGGACTTGAAAGCAGGGCAGAATTGCAGGAAACCGATTTCAGGAGGTAGACTGGAATTGCATTGAAAGCATAGGAAAAGAGGCAGAACGTCCACAATGATGCACTTGGCCAAACAGGGCGTATGCGTTTTTTCCTGAATATATTCAGGAAAAAACGCATACGCCCTTTTTGGCCAACCAAGCAAGCTTGCAAAGGAAATCTGCACTACAATGAAGTCTCACTTCCCCCCGGTCAAAAGGGCCATCTGAAGAAAGTGTAAAATCCAGAAAGGCAGGACAGGCCATGGAGAACTGGGAGCCTTGTTATGCTGATGGGCGGGATGTAAATTGCCAACAACCACTCGGGAGAAGTGTATGGTGTTTCCTGAAACATCTAAAAAACAAAGCAACAGAACCTAGGGCACTTCCACTTATGGTCCTATAGCTTAGGGAAATTAAAATCAAAAAGACACAGCCACCCCAAAGTTTGGAATGGCTCTGTTTACAAGAACCTCGTTTACAGTACAAGTTCAACATCGCGGAAAGTGAAAAATGGATAAAGAAGTTGTGGTATTTACTTACAAAGCAATATCACTCAGCAATGAAATCTGTGTCATCAGGCCCTTAGCAGCACAATGAGTGGATTCAGGTATGATGATTCTAACTGAAATAAGTCACACAGAAAAAGAAACATCATAAGATATCAGTAATACACGGAATGTAAACTTGGCTACACAGGAACTGAATTACAGAACAGAACAGGGTCTCAAATTTAGAAAACCAACTTATGCTTGCTTAAGGGGAAAGGTGAGTTGGGGTGCTGCATAAAACCAGAGATTGAAATGAGCACAGATAAAGATCCTTAAGCCAAATATGTAATAGACAAGAGCTACTCCTTGCTCAAAGAAATGGACTCAACACCGCATATTAAACGCCTAAGAATGTACCTGACTAGTAAGTATCTTAAAACCTATGCATTGCTATGTCTCCGAAAGAGAATCAAGCATGTGTACAAGGGCATAAACGCAGCAGTGATAGGATTGGAGAGGTTCGTGAGCAAATGAAGACCCTTTGAAGTCATATTGCATGGTACCCATTACACAGGTTTCAACTACCCAGGTTTAAGGTATTCTTCCTTCATCTAAAACATGCATGTGGAACCTAGAGTATGATCAACCATGTGATCGGGAGACGTGTTCAAATATGTCTCAGTTTTCGAACCCTGGTACTCGGGTGCAACATTCCAGACGCTTTACTAACACTCTCCCCACTTGGAGAGTCAGTCCCTTTAACCACCTGTTTGGCCCAGTTTGCAATTTCTGTGGAAGATGAACAGGAATAGCGAGAACCAATGAAAGACTAGCTGGAGGTGTCTGGATGGGCAAATTTAACTCTCATTTCCCACCAGGAAGAGGAATTAACCAAAGGCTCAGCGTGCCATGCCGGAACCACATTAGGGCCTGAAGACATCCTGCGGTGTTGCGGCCAGCTCACAAGAAAGCGAGTTGAAGAAAGGAGCTCAGGGGCACTGTAATTCACAAACCTGCAGAGTTATAAATGACAGCTATCGTCCAAAAATAGACTGAAGTAAGGCTGCCAAGAGGACTTGAAAGCGGGGCAGAATTGCAGGAAACCGATTTCAGGAGGTAGACAGGAATTGCATTTCAAGCATAGGTAAAGAGGCAGAACGTCCACAGTGATGCACTTGGCCAAAAAGGGCGTATGCGTTTTTTCCTGAATACATTCAGGAAAAAACGCATACGCCCTTTTTGGCCAACCAAGCAAGCTTGCAATGGAAATCTGCACTACAATGAAGTCTCACTTCCCCCCGGTCAAAAGGGCCATCTGAAAAAAGTGTAAAATCCAGAAAGGCAGGACAGGCCATGGAGAACTGGGAGCCTTGTTATGCTGATGGGCGGGATGTAAATTACCAACAGACACTCAGGAGAAGTGTATGGTGTTTCCTGAAACATCTAAAAAACAAAGCAACAGAGCCTAGGGCACTGCCACTTATGGTCCTATAGCTTAGGGAAATTAAAATCAAAAAGACACAGCCACCCCAAAGTTTGGGACGCCTCTGTTTACAAGAACCTCGTTTACAGTACAAGTTCAACATCGCAGAAAGTGAAAAATGGATAAAGAAGTTGTGGTATTTACTTACAAAGCAATATCACTCAGCAATGAAATCTATGTCATCAGGCCCGTAGCATCATAATGAGTGGATTCAGGTACGATGATTCTAACTGAAATAAGTCACACAGAAAAAGAAACATCATAAGATATCACTAACACACGGAATGTAAACTTGGCTACACAGGATCTGAATTACAGAACAGAACAGGGTCTAAAATTTAGAAAACCAACTTATGCTTGCTTAAGGGGAAAGGTGAGTTGGGGTGCTGCATAAAACCAGAGATTGAAATGAGCACAGATAAAGTTCCTTAAGCCAAATATGGAATAGACAAGAGCTACTCCTTGCTCAACGAAATGGACTCAAAACCTCATATTAAATGCCTAAGAATGTACCTGACTAGTAAGTATCTTAAAACCTATGGATTGCTATGCCTCCAAAAGAGAATAAAGCATGTGTACAGGGGCATAAATGCAGCAGTGATAGGACTGGAGAGGTTCGGTGAGCAAATGAAGACCCTTTGAAGTCATATTGCATGGTACCCATTACACGGGTCTCAACTCTCCAGGTTTAAGGTATTCTTCCTTCAGCTAAAACATGCATGTGGAACCCAGAGTATGATCAACCATGTGAACGGGAGACGTGTTCAAATATGTCTCAGTTTTCCTCCCCTGGTACTCGGGTGCAACATTCCAGACGCTTTACTAACACTCTCCCGACTTGGAGAGTCAGTCCCTTTAACCTCCTGTTTGGCCCAGTTTGCAATTTCTGCGGAAGATGAACAGGAATAGCGAGAACCATTGAGAGGCTAGCTGGAGGTGTCTGGACGGGCAAATTTAACTCTCATTTCCCACCAGGAAGAGGAATTAACCAAAGGCTCAGCATGCCGGGCCGGAACCAGATTAGGGCCTGAAGCCATCCTGCGGTGTTGCGGCCAGGTCACAAGAAAGCGAGTTGAAGAAAGGAGCTCAGGGGCACTGTAATTCACAAACCTGCAGAGTTATAAATGACAGCTATCGTCCAAAAATAGACTGAAGTAAGGCTGCCAAGAGGACTTGAAAGCAGGGCAGAATTGCAGGAAACCGATTTCAGGAGGTAGACTGGAATTGCATTGAAAGCATAGGAAAAGAGGCAGAACGTCCACAATGATGCACTTGGCCAAACAGGGCGTATGCGTTTTTTCCTGAATATATTCAGGAAAAAACGCATACGCCCTTTTTGGCCAACCAAGCAAGCTTGCAAAGGAAATCTGCACTACAATGAAGTCTCACTTCCCCCCGGTCAAAAGGGCCATCTGAAGAAAATGTAAAATCCAGAAAGGGAGGACAGGCCATGGAGAACTGGGAGCCTTGTTATGCTGATGGGCGGGATGTAAATTGCCAACAACCACTCGGGAGAAGTGTATGGTGTTTCCTGAAACATCTAAAAAACAAAGCAACAGAACCTAGGGCACTTCCACTTATGGTCCTATAGCTTAGGGAAATTAAAATCAAAAAGACACAGCCACCCCAAAGTTTGGAATGGCTCTGTTTACAAGAACCTCGTTTACAGTACAAGTTCAACATCGCGGAAAGTGAAAAATGGATAAAGAAGTTGTGGTATTTACTTACAAAGCAATATCACTCAGCAATGAAATCTGTGTCATCAGGCACTTAGCAGCACAATGAGTGGATTCAGGTATGATGATTCTAACTGAAATAAGTCACACAGAAAAAGAAACATCATAAGATATCAGTAATACACGGAATGTAAACTTGGCTACACAGGAACTGAATTACAGAACAGAACAGGGTCTCAAATTTAGAAAACCAACTTATGCTTGCTTAAGGGTAAAGGTGAGTTGGGGTGCTGCATAAAACCAGAGATTGAAATGAGCACAGATAAAGTTCCTTAAGCCAAATATGGAATAGACAAGAGCTACTCCTTGCTCAACGAAATGGACTCAACACTCCATATTAAACGCCTAAGAATGTACCTGACTAGTAAGTATCTTAAAACCTATGGATTGCTATGTCTCCGAAAGAGAATCAAGCATGTGTATAAGGGCATAAACGCAGCAGTGATAGGATTGGAGAGGTTCGTGAGCAAATGAAGACCCTTTGAAGTCATATTGCATGGTACCCATTCCACAGGTTTCAACTACCCAGGTTTAAGGTATTCTTCCTTCATCTAAAACATGCATGTGGAACCTAGAGTATGATCAACCATGTGATCGGGAGACGTGTTCAAATATGTCTCAGTTTTCGAACCCTGGTACTCGGGTGCAACTTTCCAGACGCTTTACTAACACTCTCCCCACTTGGAGAGTCAGTCCCTTTAACCACCTGTTTGGCCCAGTTTGCAATTTCTGTGGAAGATGAACAGGAATAGCGAGAACCAATGAAAGACTAGCTGGAGGTGTCTGGATGGGCAAATTTAACTCTCATTTCCCACCAGGAAGAGGAATTAACCAAAGGCTCAGCGTGCCATGCCGGAACCACATTAGGGCCTGAAGACATCCTGCGGTGTTGCGGCCAGCTCACAAGAAAGCGAGTTGAAGAAAGGAGCTCAGGGGCACTGTAATTCACAAACCTGCAGAGTTATAAATGACAGCTATCGTCCAAAAATAGACTGAAGTAAGGCTGCCAAGAGGACTTGAAAGCGGGGCAGAATTGCAGGAAACCGATTTCAGGAGGTAGACAGGAATTGCATTTCAAGCATAGGTAAAGAGGCAGAACGTCCACAGTGATGCACTTGGCCAAAAAGGGCGTATGCGTTTTTTCCTGAATACATTCAGGAAAAAACGCATACGCCCTTTTTGGCCAACCAAGCAAGCTTGCAATGGAAATCTGCACTACAATGAAGTCTCACTTCCCCCCGGTCAAAAGGGTCATCTGAAAAAAGTGTAAAATCCAGAAAGGCAGGACAGGCCATGGAGAACTGGGAGCCTTGTTATGCTGATGGGCGGGATGTAAATTGCCAACAGACACTCGGGAAAGTGTATGGTGTTTCCTGAAACATCTAAAAAACAAAGCAACAGAGCCTAGTGCACTTCCACTTATGGTCCTATAGCTTAGGGAAATTAAAATCAAAAAGACACAGCCACCCCAAAGTTTGGGACGCCTCTGTATACAAGAACCTCGTTTACCGTACAAGTTCAATATCACAGAAAGTGAAAAATGGATAAAGAAGTTGTGGTACTCATGTACAAAGCAATATCACTCAGCAATGAAATCTATGTCACCAGGCCCGTAGCAGCATAATGAGTGGATTCGGGTATGGTGATTCTAACTGAAATAAGTCTAACAGAAAAAGAAACATCAAAAAATATCACTAATACATGGAATTTAAACTTGGCTACAGAGGAATTGAATTACAAAACAGAACAGGGTCTCAAATTTAGAAAACCAACTTATGCTTGCTTAAGTGGAAAGGTGAGTTGGGGTGCTGCATAAAACCAGAGACTGAAATGAGCACAGATAAAGTTCCTTAAGCCAAATATGGAATAGACAAGAGCTACTCCTTGCTCAACGAAATGGACTCCACACCCCATATTAAACGCCTAAGAATATACCTGACTAGTAAGTATCTTAAAACCTATGGATTGCTATGTCTCCAAAAGAGGATCAAGCGTGTGTACAAGGGTCATAAACGCAGCAGTGATAGGATTGGAGAGATTCGGTGAGCAAATGAAGACCCTTTGAAGTCATATTGCATGGTAGCCATTCCACGGGTCTCAACTCTCCAGGTTTAAGGTATTCTTCCTTCAGCTAAAACATGCATGTGGAACCCAGAGTATGATCAACCATGTGATCGGGAGACGTGTTCAAATATGTCTCAGTTTTCCTCCCCTGGTACTCGGGTGCAACATTCCAGACGCTTTACTAACACTCTCCCCACTTGGAGAGTCAGTGCCTTTAACCTCCTGTTTGGCCCAGTTTGCAATTTCTGCTGAAGATGTACAGGAATAGGGAGAACCAATGAGAGACAAGCGGGAGGTGTGTGGATTGGCAAATTTAACTCTAATTTCCCACCAGGATGAGGAATTAACCAAAGGCTCAGCGTGCCGTGCCGGAACCAGATTAGGGCCTGAAGCCATCCTGCGGTGTTGCGGCCAGGTCACAAGAAAGCGAGTTGAAGAAAGGATCTCAGGGGCACTGTAATTCACAAAACTGCAGAGTTATAAATGACAGCTATCGTCCAAAAATAGACTGAAGTAAGGCTGCCAAGAGGACTTGAAAGCGGGGCAGAATTGCAGGAAACCGATTTCAGGAGGTAGACTGGAATTGCATTGAAAGCATAGGAAAAGAGGCAGAACGTCCACAATGATGCACTTGGCCAAAAAGGGCGTATGCGTTTTTTCCTGAATATATTCAGGAAAAAACGCATACGCCCTTTTTGGCCAACCAAGCAAGCTTGCAAAGGAAATCTGCACTACAATTAAGTCTCACTTCCCCCCGGTCAAAAGGGCCATCTGAAAAAAGTGTAAAATCCAGAAAGGCAGGACAGGCCATGGAGAACTGGGAGCCTTGTTATGCTGATGGGCGGGATGTAAATTGCCAACAGACACTCAGGAGAAGTGTATGGTGTTTCCTGAAACATCTAAAAAACAAAGCAACAGAGCCTAGGGCACTTCCACTTATGGTCCTATAGCTTAGGGAAATTAATATCAAAAAGACACAGCAACCCCAAAATTTGGGACAGCTCTTTTTACAGGAATCTCTTCTACGGCACAAGTTAAATATCCCAGAGAGCAAATAATGGATAAAGAAGTTGCGGTACTTCTGTACAACAGAATACCACTCAGCAATGAAATCTATGTCACCAGGCCCGTACCAGCATAATGAGTGGATTGAGGCACGATGATTCTAAGTGAAATAAGTCACACAGAAAAAGAAACATCATAAGGTATCACTAATACACGGAATGTGAACTTGGCTACACATGAACTGAATTACAAAACAGAACAGGGTCTCAAGTTTAGAAAACCAACTTATACCTGCTTAAGGGGGAAGGTGAGTTGGGGTGCTGCATAAAAGCAGAGTTTGAAATTAGCACAGATACCATTCCATAAGCCAAATATGTAATAGACAAGAGCTACCCCTTGCTCAACGAAATGGATTCAACAATGAGGTATCACCTCACACCTGGTAGAATAGGCATCATTGAAAATCTACAAACAAAAAATGCTGTAAAGGGTCTGGAGAAAAGGAACCCTCTTCCACTATTGTTGGGAATATAAATTGATACAGTCATTATGGAGAACAATATGGAATTTCTTAAGAAACTAACAATAGAATTACCATATGATACAGCAATCCCAGTACTGGACATATACCCAGACAAAACCATAAATCAAAAAGAGTCATTCACCGCAATGTTCTTTGCATCACTATTTACAATATCGAGGTAATGGAAGCAACCTAAATGCCCACAGACAGACGAATGCATAAAGCTGTGGTACATATATAAAATGGAATATTACTAAGCCATGAAAAGGAATGAAATTGGGTCATTTGTAGAGACGTCAATGGATCTAGAGACTGTCATACAGAGTGAAGTAAGTCAGAAAGAGAAAAACAAATCTTGTATATTCATGCATATATGTGGAACCTAGAAAAACTGTACAGATTAACCATTTTGCAAGGCATAAATAGAGCAACAGATGTAGACAACAAACGTATGGACAACAAGGGGGGAAAGCTGTTGGGGGGTGGTGGTGGGAGGAGTTGAGAGACTGGGATTGGCATGTATACATTTATATGTATAAAATAGATAACCAATAAGAACCTGCTGTATAAAAATATAAAATAAAATTCAAAATTAAAAAGAAATAAAATTTAAAAAATAAAACAGAAAAAACAATTATTCCCTGCACATACATGTATTTATATGAATAAATTATTTCCATGCTTATATCTGTAAATACAAAAAAGAGGAATAAAATCTACCTTGAACCAAAAACGAAAAAGAGAAAAAAACACAGAACCCACCAGTTACACAGAGGAAAACCGTATCAGGGCACTTGCTCCAGTTGTAAACAATTCTGAAGTTGGTCAGTGGTGGGGAATCGTCTCCCATTCAGCCAGCAGCCCCCACGCAACAAGCGTCCTCATTGCAAAGCTGGGGCACCGTGCCGAGGCATCTGTGAGTAAACGTGAGCTGAGCCCCAGGCCAGTTGCTGCTGAACTATTCCCACCCGTCCCAGGTAAAACACCTGAATATATACAAGGACTTGAAAGCCTAGAGGAAGGGCCATAGAGCCACACGAGTGACAGCATGCCGGCCGACTTGGTGCCTGCAGGCCAGCCAGGATGGTCCTGGCCCTGGGTGCTCTTCTGGAAGATTTCCATTTCCCTGCCTGAGATACCCGTCCTGTCCCTGCCCCCACTGCTTTTTTCCTTCCTCACCTCTGCCCAGGGAGAAATTCCAGCAGCAGGTATGGGTGACACATCCTCTTCTTTAGCAGGTGGCAGCCTGGCAACTGCTGCAGAAAGTCCAGCAGAGCCCCACTCACACTGGGCCACCCACAAAGCCGTGGCCTCTCACTCCCTCCCACCAGCCCAGCCCCGAGACTGCTGACAGGGCAGAGAAAATGGCGTCAGGCACGGCTGCAGGGGCTCTTGCTGCCTGGAGTGGTATTTATATTGATCTCAACCCAGGCACACCTGGGGAGGGCTGGCCGGCACGGTAAGGCTGCCCAGGTCAGCCAATCATCACCCCTCAGGGGCTCACAGTTGCAGAAAATGGAACTTGCTGAACCGGCCAGGTCCAAGGAACAGGTGTGGGCTCCTGAGAGTCAGGATAGACAAGGGGCTGCAGCTTTGGCTTGTTTTCTAATCATTTTATCTGGCCCATGAGTGGGAGACAACTTCAAGAAAACCCTCTCCTAATGAGAGGAACCCAGGAGTCAGGCAGAGGAGGGGTGGGTGGTGGTTGGAGACAGAGGCCTGGTGCCCCGGGTGCAGTGGAAGTCTCTGGAAGACCAGGTGGAGGGAGGCCTCACGGAGTGATGCCCAGGGTCACAGACCTGTCGCAGCTGCTGTTTGTTAGTTCAAGTCCTGCTCTGAGGTGCTCTGTGTCAGCTCTGAGCGACAGGTGAGCTGGGGGTGCTCTGCAATGAGGGCTATGTGCACGGTTCCTGTGTGCCCAGCCCTGCCACGGTACCTGCAAGGGTAGCTCTGTATCCTGGGAGGGGCCTGACCACGAGAGCCCCGTGGGCTGGGGTGGGGGTGGGGTACCTGCCCAGGTGAGCTCCATATTCTGGGATTGGTCTGACCACGAGAGCCCCATGGGCTGCTGGGGACCTGGTAAAGGATGTCAGGACAGTCAGTGAAGCCACCGAGGATATACCTCCAGTTGCTCCTAATTCCTACACCCTGCTGGTCATTCTACCAACCACCAGGACATGGTATTCTGTATTAGTCTTCAATGATGCCTTCTTTTGTATTCCATTAGTCCCAGAGTCACAAGAAATTTTGGCTTGTGAGTGGCAGGACTCAACATACAACTAAAACAATACTTCCGGGCCGTCTGGCCCCAAGGGTGCAAAAATTCCCACACCATCTTTGGGGAAAGCTTAGCTAAAGACCTAAAAGTTCTACCTCTGGAAAAGGAAACCCTCCTTCAATATGCAGACGACATTCTGATCACCAGCCCTACTAAGGAGGCCTCTGAACTACCAAGCCAATAAAGGATAGAAGTTGTCCAAGAAAAAGCTCAAATATCACAGACTGCGGTGACCTGCCTGGGCTTCATTCTCACAGAAGGTCAGAGAAGCCCATCCCAGGAAAGGGAAGAAACCATTTTCAGCCTTACCCCTTTCTAAAACTAGAAGACAGCTTAGGGGTTCCTGGGGAGGCCAGGGTTTGCTGCTTCTGGATCCCTAACTACAGTCTACTAGCTGGGCCTCTATATGAAACACTGAAAGGAAAAGATGATGATCCTTTTGAATAGAATCCAGAAGTGGCCTTTCAAGAATGGAAAGAGCAGTCAATTCAGACCCTTGCCCTGGAACTCCCTAATTTAGCTAAACCCTTTGATCTTTACAATCCCGGTGAAAGGTGAATCGCCATTGGAGAATTAGTGCAAAAACTGGGACCACTTGAAATGGAACAATGCAAGAATGCCATCCAGGTAGGATAAACTACGGTCACTAAGGGGCTTGGCCCACTGCCACATCTGGCCAAGATACTGGCGGTATCTAAAAACCTGGAAATCAGCAGCCCAAAAGGCCACCTCCCTCCTAAGGGAAAAGGACCCCACGTGGTGATCCTAACCACCAACCATGCCCTGAAGTTGCAGGGTTCGCTCCGTGGGCACACCGACCTCGAGTGAGGAGGCCCTCCAACTCCAACATCCAGAGAGATAACCGGGGGCAACAGGGCACCATGACGACTCGTGTGAACATCACTTGACCTGGAGTTTCTCTCATAAAACAACAAGAGTGTGTCCCAAAAGAGTAGACTACTGCTTGCAGGACTTACTGCACCCAGAGGGGAGCTAATAATCTTGGCGGGGGAACAGTATACCACACTGTCACCATAGAAAAGCCTACAGACACCGTGATGATGGTGGCCAATAAGACCGGCTGGACTCCTGTTTACTTCAAAAGGCTGTTGACTCAGTAGCCATCATGGTCCTTGGTCACCACTGACCCTGGACTGTCTGGGAGTTGAGCGGGCAGGGCTCTGACACCTGGTGCTGTTTGTACGTTAATTCAGGGGCCTAACTGAAGAAAGCGCAGACTACTGGTCAGAGCATCTAGGCTGGCAGAGACGGTCAGCCTAAGGTGGCCGAACAAATGTGGGGCGGGGTGAAACCGGCCCCCACAGCGTCTCTGCACATCTCTTTCCTGGACCCTTAAAGGTCATTAGAATCTATAACACTTCCAATGCTGGTGCTCAGGTGGACGAGCAGGGAGGCAGGGGTCCTGGGGACAATCAACGTCACCGGGAGGCTGCTGGGGAGAAGCTCTGACCCTCGCCCCAGGGTATGAGGGCTCCCAACTCAGCACTCAGCAGTTACAGAAGAAGGGTCTGCACCCTCAGCACTCCAAGAATGAGGAACGGGACAAAAGGCAGAGGAGGGGTTTGTCCCCAGCAAAGCCCATTAAAAATCCCTGGGAGATAAAAATAGAATCTGGGCAATAAAGTCAAGTCTAACCTTTTTTATCCTTTGTGCTTTGTCTAATTTCACGTGCTCCTAGGGTCCCGCATGCAGAGGTTCCACACCCGGCACTTCAGACCAGATTTCCTAGTGCAGAATGGCTGGGTCGACACCTCAGCTCCTGGGGCCCAGTGCAGACTCCACGATATAGAGCCTGAGCTACAGCCAACCCGGCCCTCGAGAGCTCCGCCGCCTCCCTCCCTCCCACTGACTCTGACAGGATCTCTACACAGCAGCCCAGCCCACAGCCCACGGGGTAGTGCATGCTCTCACCTCTCCATTCTCTGATCAAAATATAAAGTTTCCTTTGCTTGTGAACCAAACTCAGTCTCGATCTGTTGGCCCCAATGACACTGGGCAGGGGGACACTTGTTGGGGTCCACTCTGGAGGATCAGTAACAGAAATTGAGACTATTGTAACCTCAATGAACAGATGTGTGAGCCAAACTGTAGTTAACATAGAACAGTGTATAAGGCTCGGGTAAAATAAGATGTTTTTAACACTTCCATTTGATATTTCCATCACTTTTTATAAGCAAGTTCAGTGAAAAGGTTTGTCTTATTTGTCAGGTCAATATTAGAGAAACGAAGTGATTTCTTTCCAAGGATGTACAGCTAATAATCTTGGTTAAACCTTCAATCTTGTTTTAAATGCTTTTCCATTGAAAATGATACCTCTCTTTCAGCTCCCCCATTTCTGAGAAGTATAAAATCTTATAATTTATTATTACCAAAGGGGAAAGGTGGGAGGAGGGATAAATTAACAGTTTGGAATGAACACATACACACTGCTATGTATAAAATAGATCATCAACAAGGAACTACTGTATAGCACAGGGAACTACACTCAACATTTTGCAATAACCTATAAGGGGAAATAATCTGAAAAAGAATAGATATTTTTATTGACATCATCTATCAATGACAGTTAAAGTGTAGCCTAAGGGAAGCTGGTGGTGAGTGCTTCTGACCCTGAAGACTTCAATCATCTAAAGTTTGGACTCTGCCTACTTCCCAAGGCCCTTAATGAACATATGTGTAGCCGTAGCTTAAAAACTTCCCCAGTTTGGGTTTCGGGGAGACACTGATTTTGAAAAAGCCCTGGTGTTCTCCTTACATGAATGGGACTCTTCCTACTGCTAAAACATGTCTGTCACACCCAGAGGATGGTATACCATCTGATCGGGAAGAGTTTGGAAAAGGCATCTTATCTCCTCATCTCCTGGTGCTCGAGTTCACCCCTCCAGCGTCTTTACTAACAGTCTCCCCACTTGGAGATGTCAGCACTGTCAACATCCTGTTGCGTACAGTTTGGAATTTGTCCAGAGGATGAAGCGGAAGGATGAGGAACAATGAGAGACAAGTCCTAGGTGTTCAGACAGGCACATGTCACTCTAATTTCCAATCAGGAAGACGAATTGACCAAAGGCTAGGGTTGCCCATGGAAACAGTATAGGGCTTGAGGAAATCCCGCTGCTTTGTGGCCAGTTCCCATAAACACAAGTTGAACAATGGAACTCAGGGGCAGTAAAATTCACAAAACTGCAGAGTTGAAAATATCCATCACTGAAAAATGTCTTGAGGAAAGTCAGAGAAAAGGACTTGTAAGCAAGGGAGAATGGCAGGAAAGGGATTTGAGGAGGTAGAAAGGACTCGCCATTAAGCACAAGAAAAGGAGCTGAACATTGCCAACATTGCAGTTGGCCAAAAAGGGTGTATGCGTTCTTTTCTGTATATATTCAAGAAAAGGGCATACACTTTTTTAGCCAACCAAACAGGTGGGCACTGGAAGTCAATACTACAAAAGATATCACTTCGCATCAGTCAGAAGAGCCATCCTCATAAAGCGTAAACAACAGAAATTCAGGACAGGGCAACGAGAAGAGGGAGCCCTGTGAGATTTATAGTGGAAATGTATATTGCCAACGGCCATTCTGGAGAAGTGTATTGTGTTTACTAAAGCATCTAAAAAATGAGCTACAGAGCATAGGGCACTTGCACTCATGGGCGTATATCTTGGGAAAAACAAAAATCGAGAGGACACAGGCACCCCAATGTTTACCCCCTCTCTGTTTAAAAGATCCTCGACTAGGATATAACTTAAATGTCTCTGGAGGGAAAAAATGGATAGAGATGTGGTACTTAGGTAGAGTGGAATATTATTCAGCCTGGAAATCAATGAAATATGGCCAGTTGTAACAACTCCGGAGGAGTTACGTATGATCATTCTAAGTGACAGAATTCAAAAAGAAAAAGACACATATCATAAGATATCACTTAAAGGTGGAATCCAAAATGGCTACACATGAAATAAATTACAAAACAAAAACATAGTCAAATATGTAGAAAACACGCATAAGGCTGCTAAACGGGAAAGGTGGGGAGGGGTGAGGCATCATCCAGGAGGTTGAAATTAGCAAAGATACCATTCCAAATACCAAACTGATAATCAACAAGGCCTACACGGTAGCTAAAAGAACTGCACTCAGCACACTCAAGTCACCGGAAAAGAATATATACAACTGGTAAGAATCTGAAAAAGAATTTATTGATGTCTCTCTGTACGTGAATCAAGTGGATGTACAGCAGCAAGAAACAGAGCTTTGAAAATCAGCTGTAACCAATATAGTAATAAATTGAAAAAAATAAACGACAGAGAGACAGAGAAAACCTCTTACAACTTTTCCTCAGGGACGGTGATGCAACATGGATTGAACACATCTAGACCCACAGCAGGATGAAACATAAGGCTGGAAACTGTTTGCGCTAAGAGAAATGTGAGGTTGGGTGAGGAAATACATACCCTTTAAAGTAATACTACCTGGTACCCATTCAATGGGTCCCAAATCTGCAGGTTCAAGGGATCTTCCTACAGCTAAAACATGCATGGAAAACCCAGAGGACTGTACACCATGTGATCGGGAGATGTGTCTAAAATGCACCTCATTTATCCTCTCCTGGTGCTCCTGTTCACCATTCCAGCCACGCTACTTAGAATCTCCCCACTTGGAGAATCAGCACATTTAAACTTCTGTTTCACACATTTTGCAAATTGTGAGGAGGATGAACGGGAAGAGGGGGAACCAATGAGAGAAGAGTTGTAGGGGTTTGGACGGGCACATATCACTCTAATTTCCCATTAAGAGTAAGAATTAAAGAAAGGCTCAGCCTGCCTCGCCGGAGCCAAAATAGGGCCTGAAGCAATCCTGCGGGTTTGAGGCCAGCTCACAAAAGAGCAACTTAAACAATGGAGCTCAGGGTCACTGCAATTCACAAACCTGCAGAGTTATAAATGAAAACTAACGTCCAAAAATATGTTGAGGTAAGGCAAAGAAGAGGATCTGAATGCAAGACAGAATTGCAAGAAACAGATTTCAAGAGATAGATTGGACTCGTCTTTAACGCACATGAAAAGCGGCAGAATTTCGACAATGATGCAGTTGGCCCAAAAGGGCGTATGCGTTTTTTCCTGATTATATCCAGGAAAAAACGCATACGCACTTTATGGGCAACGAAGCAAGCAAGCAATGCAAATGTGCACAACAAAGAAGTCTCACTTCCCACCGGTCAAAAGGGCCATCCTAAAAAATTGTAAAAACCAGAAATGCAGGACAGGCCATGGAGAACAGGGAGCCTTTATACGCTGATGGGCAGTGTGTGAACTGCCGAGAGCCACTCTGGAGAAGTGTATGGTGGTTCCTAAATCATCTAAAAAACAGAGCTACAGAGCATAGGACACTTCCAATCATGGGAGTATATCTAGGGAAGTCTAAAAATCAACAAGACGCAAGCACACCACAGTTTAGGGCTACTCTGTTTACAAGAACCTCAACTTCAGTACACCTTAAATATCCCAGGAAAGAGAACAATGGATAAAGAAGATGTGGTACTTATGTACAATGGAATATCTCTTCACCATGAAATCAATGTAATAAGGCTAGTAGAAGGATAAAGAGTGGATTTAGGTCCGATAATACTACTTGAAATAAGTCAAACAGAAAAAGAAACATATCATAAGATATCACTTATAGAGGGAGGGTAAATATGGCTGCACAAGAAATGAATTACAGAACAGAACAGTGTCTCACATTTAGAAAACACACTTATGTCAGCTTAAGGGGAAAGGAGAGGTGGGGTGATGCATAAAACCAGAGTTTGAAATTAGCACAGATACCGTTCAATAAACCAAATAGGTATTAGACAAGATCTACACCTTGCTCAATGAACAGGCCTCAACACACCCTATACACCGCAGAGAAATATATCTGAGGAATAAGAATCTTAAAACCCATGTATTGATATATCTCCATAAGGGAATCAAGTGTGTGCAGAGCGGCACAAACACAGCAGTGAAAAGGAGCTAAACCCCATTATAGAAATAAATTTTAAAAACAAAACGCTGAAACAATGAAAGAGAGAAAAATTCTTACAAAATTCGCTCAGGGGCTGTGATGCAACCTGGATTGACCACATATAAACCCACAGCTGGATAAGACATCAGGCTGGACACTTGGGGCTGACAGGATTGGTGAGCTTTGGTGAGCAACTGCCGAAAGTTTAATGCAATACTTCATGCTACTCAGTCCAAGGGTCCCAACACTCCAGGTTGAAGGGAATCTTCCTACAGCTAAACCATGCTTGGGAAACCCAGCAACTGGTATACCATATGATCGGGAAAGGTTTCTAAAATGCACCTCATTTTTCCTCTCCTGGGGCTCCGGATCGACATTCCAGCCGCTTTACTAACAACATCCCCACATGGAGTCAATGCCTTTAAGTTCTGGTATCGCACAGTCTGCAGTTAGTGCAGAGGATGAATGGGAATAGGGGGAACCAGTGAGAAACTAGCTGTAGCGGTTTCAATGGGCACATGTCACTCTAATATCACATCAGTAAGAAGAATTAACCAAAGGCACAGCAGGTGCCCCAGAAGAAAAATAGGGCTTCAAGGAATCCTGTGGTTATGGGGCAGTACCACAAAAATAAGAGCTAAAAAATGGAGCTAAGGGCCACTGCAATTCAAAAACCTGCAGAGTTATAAAGGCCAACTATTTTTAAAAAATATATTGAGGTAAGGCTATGAAGAGGCATTGAAAGCAAGGCAGAATTGCAGGAAACCGATTTCAGGAGGTAGACTGGAATTGCATTGAAAGCATATGAAGAGAGTCAGAAACTCGACAATGATGCACTTGGCCAAAAAGGGCGTATGTGTTTTTTCCTGAATATATTCAGGAAAAAACGCATATGCACTTTTTGGCCAACCAAGCAAGCTTGCAAAGGAAATCTGCACTACAATGAAGTCTCACTTCCCCCCGGTCAAAAGGGCCATCTGAAAAAAGTGTAAAATCCATAAAGGCACGACAGGCCATGGAGAACTGGGAGCCTTGTTATGCTGATGGGCGGGATGTAAATTGCCAACAGACACTCAGGAGAAGTGTATGGTGTTTCCTGAAACATCTAAAAAACAAAGCAACAGAGCCTAGGGCACTTCCACTTATGGTCCTATAGCTTAGGGAAATTAAAATCAAAAAGACACAGCCACCCCAAAGTTTGGGACGGCTCTGTTTACAAGAACCTCGTTTACGGTACAAGTTCAATATCACAGAAAGTGAAAAATGGATAAAGAACTTGTGGTACTTACGTACAATGCAATATCACTCAGCAATGAAATCTATGTCATCAGGCCCGTAGCAGCATAATGAGTGGATTCAGGTATGATGATTCGAACTGAAATAAGTCACACAGAAAAGAAACATCATAAGGTATCACTAATACACAGAATGTGAACTTGGCTACACATGAACTGAATTACAAAACAGAACAGTGTCTCAAGTTTAGAAAACCAACTTACGCTTGCTTAAGGGGGAAGGTGAGTTGGGGTGCTGCATAAAACCAGAGATTGAAATGAGCACAGATAAAGTTCCTTAAGCCAAATATGGAATAGACAAGAGCTACTCCTTGCTCAACGAAATGGACTCAACACCCCATATTAAACGCCTAAGAATGTACCTCATTAGTAAGTATCTTAAAACCTATGGATTGCTATGTCTCCGAAAGAGAATCAAGCGTGTGTACAGGGGCATAAACGCAGCAGTGATAGGATTGGAGAGGTTCGGTGAGCAAATGAAGACCCTTTGAAGTCATATTGCATGGTACCCATTCCACGGGTCTCAACTCTCCAGGTTTAAGGTATTCTTCCTTCAGCTAAAACATGCATGTGGAACCCAGAGTATGATCAACCGTGTGAACGGGAGACGTGTTCAAATATGTCTCAGTTTTCCTCCCCTGGTACTCGGGTGCAACATTCCAGACCCTTTCCTAACACTCTCCCAACTTGGAGAGTCAGTGCCTTTAACCTCCTGTTTGGCCCAGTTTGCAATTTCTGCGGAAGATGAACAGGAATAGGGAGAACCAATGAGAGACTAGCTGGAGGTGTCTGGACGGGCAAATTTAACTCTCATTTCCCACCAGGAAGAGGAAATAACCAAAGGCTCAGCGTGCCGTGCCGGAACCAGATTAGGGCCTGAAGCCATCCTGCGGTGTTGCGGCCAGCTCAAAAGAAAGCGAGTTGAAGAAATGAGCTCAGGGTCTCTGTAATTCACAAACCTGCAGAGTTATAAATGACAGCTATCGTCCAAAAATAGACTGAAGTAAGGCTGCCAAGAGGACTTGAAAGCGGGGCAGAATTGCAGGATACCGATTTCAGGAGGTAGACTGGAATTGCATTGAAAGCGTAGGAAAAGAGGCAGAACGTCCACAATGATGCACTCTTCCAAAAGGGCATATGCGTTTTTTCCTGAATATATTCAGGAAAAAACGCATACGCCCTTTTTGGCCAACCAAGCAAGCTTGCAAAGGAAATCTGCACTACAATGAAGTCTCACTTCCCCCCGGTCAAAAGGGCCATCAGAATAAAGTGTAAAATCCAGAAAGGCAGGACAGGCCATGGAGAACTGGGAGCCTTGTTATGCTGATGGGCGGGATGTAAATTGCCAACAGACACTTGGGAGAAGTGTATGGTGTTTCCTGAAACATCTAAAAAACAAAGCAACAGAGCCTAGGGCACTTCCACTTATGGTCCTATAGCTTAGGGAAATTAATATCAAAAAGACACAGCAACCCCAAAATTTGGGACGGCTCTTTTTACAGGAATCTCTTCTCCGGCACAAGTTAAATATCCCAGAGAGCAAATAATGGATAAAGAAGTTGCGGTACTTCTGTACAACAGAATACCACTCAGCAATGAAATCTATGTCACCAGGCCCGTACCAGCATAATGAGTGGATTGAGGCACGATGATTCTAAGTGAAATAAGTCACACAGAAAAAGAAACATCATAAGGTATCACTAATACACGGAATGTGAACTTGGCTACACATGAACTGAATTACAAAACAGAACAGGGTCTCAAGTTTAGAAAACCAACTTATGCCTGCTTAAGGGGGAAGGTGAGTTGGGGTGCTGCATAAAAGCAGAGTTTGAAATTAGCACAGATACCGTTCCATAAGCCAAATATGTAATAGACAAGAGCTACCCCTTGCTCAACGAAATGGATTCAACAATGAGGTATCACCTCACACCTGGTAGAATAGGCATCATTGAAAATCTACAAACAAAAAATGCTGGAAAGGGTGTGGAGAAAAGGAACCCTCTTCCACTATTGTTGGGAATATAAATTGATACAGTCATTATGGAGAACAATATGGAATTTCTTAAGAAACTAACAATAGAATTACCATATGATACAGCAATCCCAGTACTGGACATATACCCAGACAAAACCATAAATCAAAAAGAGTCATTCACCGCAATGTTCATTGCATCACTATTTACAATATCGAGGTAATGGAAGCAACCTAAATGCCCACAGACAGACGAATGCATAAAGCTGTGGTACATATATAAAATGGAATATTACTAAGCCATGAAAAGGAATGAAATTGGGTCATTTGTAGAGACGTCGATGGATCTAGAGACTGTCATACAGAGTGAAGTAAGTCAGAAGGAGAAAAACAAATCTTGTATATTCATGCATATATGTGGAACCTAGAAAAACTGTACAGATTAACCATTTTGCAAGGCATAAATAGAGCAACAGATGTAGACAACAAACGTATGGACAACAAGGGGGGAAAGCTGTTGGGGGGGTGGTGGTGGGAGGAGTTGAGAGACTGGGATTGGCATGTATACATTTATATGTATAAAATAGATAACCAATAAGAACCTGCTGTATAAAAATATAAAATAAAATTCAAAATTAAAAAGAAGTAAAATTTAAAAAATAAAACAGAAAAAACAATTATTCCCTGCACATACATGTATTTATATGAATAAATTATTTCCATGCTTATATCTGTAAATACAAAAAAGAGGAATAAAATCTACCTTGAACCAAAAACGAAAAAGAGAAAAAAAACACAGAACCCACCAGTTCCACAGAGGAAAACCGTATCAGGGCACTTGCTCCAGTTGTAAACAATTCTGAAGTTGGTCAGTGGTGGGGAATCGTCTCCCATTCAGCCAGCAGCCCCCACGCAACAAGCGTCCTCATTGCAAAGCTGGGGCACCGTGCCGAGGCATCTGTGAGTAAACGTGAGCTGAGCCCCAGGCCAGTTGCTGCTGAACTATTCCCACCCGTCCCAGGTAAAACACCTGAATATATACAAGGACTTGAAAGCCTAGAGGAAGGGCCATAGAGCCACACGAGTGACAGCATGCCAGCCGACTTGGTGCCTGCAGGCCAGCCAGGATGGTCCTGGCCCTGGGTGCTCTTCTGGAAGATTTCCATTTCCCTGCCTGAGATACCCGTCCTGTCCCTGCCCCCACTGCTTTTTTCCTTCCTCACCTCTGCCCAGGGAGAAATTCCAGCAGCAGGTATGGGTGACACATCCTCTTCTTTAGCAGGTGGCAGCCTGGCAACTGCTGCAGAAAGTCCAGCAGAGCCCCACTCACACTGGGCCACCCACAAAGCCGTGGCCTCTCACTCCCTCCCACCAGCCCAGCCCCGAGACTGCTGACAGGGCAGAGAAAATGGCGTCAGGCACGGCTGCAGGGGCTCTTGCTGCCTGGAGTGGTATTTATATTGATCTCAACCCAGGCACACCTGGGGAGGGCTGGCCGGCACGGTAAGGCTGCCCAGGTCAGCCAATCATCACCCCTCAGGGGCTCACAGTTGCAGAAAATGGAACTTGCTGAACCGGCCAGGTCCAAGGAACAGGTGTGGGCTCCTGAGAGTCAGGATAGACAAGGGGCTGCAGCTTTGGCTTGTTTTCTAATCATTTTATCTGGCCCATGAGTGGGAGACAACTTCAAGAAAACCCTCTCCTAATGAGAGGAACCCAGGAGTCAGGCAGAGGAGGGGTGGGTGGTGGTTGGAGACAGAGGCCTGGTGCCCCGGGTGCAGTGGAAGTCTCTGGAAGACCAGGTGGAGGGAGGCCTCACGGAGTGATGCCCAGGGTCACAGACCTGTCGCAGCTGCTGTTTGTTAGTTCAAGTCCTGCTCTGAGGTGCTCTGTGTCAGCTCTGAGCGACAGGTGAGCTGGGGGTGCTCTGCAATGAGGGCTATGTGCACGGTTCCTGTGTGCCCAGCCCTGCCACGGTACCTGCAAGGGTAGCTCTGTATCCTGGGAGGGGCCTGACCACGAGAGCCCCGTGGGCTGGGGTGGGGGTGGGGTACCTGCCCAGGTGAGCTCCATATTCTGGGATTGGTCTGACCACGAGAGCCCCATGGGCTGCTGGGGACCTGGTAAAGGATGTCAGGACAGTCAGTGAAGCCACCGAGGATATACCTCCAGTTGCTCCTAATTCCTACACCCTGCTGGTCATTCTACCAACCACCAGGACATGGTATTCTGTATTAGTCTTCAATGATGCCTTCTTTTGTATTCCATTAGTCCCAGAGTCACAAGAAATTTTGGCTTGTGAGTGGCAGGACTCAACATACAACTAAAACAATACTTCCGGGCCGTCTGGCCCCAAGGGTGCAAAAATTCCCACACCATCTTTGGGGAAAGCTTAGCTAAAGACCTAAAAGTTCTACCTCTGGAAAAGGAAACCCTCCTTCAATATGCAGACGACATTCTGATCACCAGCCCTACTAAGGAGGCCTCTGAACTACCAAGCCAATAAAGGATAGAAGTTGTCCAAGAAAAAGCTCAAATATCACAGACTGCGGTGACCTGCCTGGGCTTCATTCTCACAGAAGGTCAGAGAAGCCCATCCCAGGAAAGGGAAGAAACCATTTTCAGCCTTACCCCTTTCTAAAACTAGAAGACAGCTTAGGGGTTCCTGGGGAGGCCAGGGTTTGCTGCTTCTGGATCCCTAACTACAGTCTACTAGCTGGGCCTCTATATGAAACACTGAAAGGAAAAGATGATGATCCTTTTGAATAGAATCCAGAAGTGGCCTTTCAAGAATGGAAAGAGCAGTCAATTCAGACCCTTGCCCTGGAACTCCCTAATTTAGCTAAACCCTTTGATCTTTACAATCCCGGTGAAAGGTGAATCGCCATTGGAGAATTAGTGCAAAAACTGGGACCACTTGAAATGGAACAATGCAAGAATGCCATCCAGGTAGGATAAACTACGGTCACTAAGGGGCTTGGCCCACTGCCACATCTGGCCAAGATACTGGCGGTATCTAAAAACCTGGAAATCAGCAGCCCAAAAGGCCACCTCCCTCCTAAGGGAAAAGGACCCCACGTGGTGATCCTAACCACCAACCATGCCCTGAAGTTGCAGGGTTCGCTCCGTGGGCACACCGACCTCGAGTGAGGAGGCCCTCCAACTCCAACATCCAGAGAGATAACCGGGGGCAACAGGGCACCATGACGACTCGTGTGAACATCACTTGACCTGGAGTTTCTCTCATAAAACAACAAGAGTGTGTCCCAAAAGAGTAGACTACTGCTTGCAGGACTTACTGCACCCAGAGGGGAGCTAATAATCTTGGCGGGGGAACAGTATACCACACTGTCACCATAGAAAAGCCTACAGACACCGTGATGATGGTGGCCAATAAGACCGGCTGGACTCCTGTTTACTTCAAAAGGCTGTTGACTCAGTAGCCATCATGGTCCTTGGTCACCACTGACCCTGGACTGTCTGGGAGTTGAGCGGGCAGGGCTCTGACACCTGGTGCTGTTTGTACGTTAATTCAGGGGCCTAATTGAAGAAAGCGCAGACTACTGGTCAGAGCATCTAGGCTGGCAGAGACGGTCAGCCTAAGGTGGCCGAACAAATGTGGGGCGGGGTGAAACCGGCCCCCACAGCGTCTCTGCACATCTCTTTCCTGGACCCTTAAAGGTCATTAGAATCTATAACACTTCCAATGCTGGTGCTCAGGTGGACGAGCAGGGAGGCAGGGGTCCTGGGGACAATCAACGTCACCGGGAGGCTGCTGGGGAGAAGCTCTGACCCTCGCCCCAGGGTATGAGGGCTCCCAACTCAGCACTCAGCAGTTACAGAAGAAGGGTCTGCACCCTCAGCACTCCAAGAATGAGGAACGGGACAAAAGGCAGAGGAGGGGTTTGTCCCCAGCAAAGCCCATTAAAAATCCCTGGGAGATAAAAATAGAATCTGGGCAATAAAGTCAAGTCTAACCTTTTTTATCCTTTGTGCTTTGTCTAATTTCACGTGCTCCTAGGGTCCCGCATGCAGAGGTTCCACACCCGGCACTTCAGACCAGATTTCCTAGTGCAGAATGGCTGGGTCGACACCTCAGCTCCTGGGGCCCAGTGCAGACTCCACGATATAGAGCCTGAGCTACAGCCAACCCGGCCCTCGAGAGCTCCGCCGCCTCCCTCCCTCCCACTGACTCTGACAGGATCTCTACACAGCAGCCCAGCCCACAGCCCACGGGGTAGTGCATGCTCTCACCTCTCCATTCTCTGATCAAAATATAAAGTTTCCTTTGCTTGTGAACCAAACTCAGTCTCGATCTGTTGGCCCCAATGACACTGGGCAGGGGGACACTTGTTGGGGTCCACTCTGGAGGATCAGTAACAGAAATTGAGACTATTGTAACCTCAATGAACAGATGTGTGAGCCAAACTGTAGTTAACATAGAACAGTGTATAAGGCTCGGGTAAAATAAGATGTTTTTAACACTTCCATTTGATATTTCCATCACTTTTTATAAGCAAGTTCAGTGAAAAGGTTTGTCTTATTTGTCAGGTCAATATTAGAGAAACGAAGTGATTTCTTTCCAAGGATGTACAGCTAATAATCTTGGTTAAACCTTCAATCTTGTTTTAAATGCTTTTCCATTGAAAATGATACCTCTCTTTCAGCTCCCCCATTTCTGAGAAGTATAAAATCTTATAATTTATTATTACCAAAGGGGAAAGGTGGGAGGAGGGATAAATTAACAGTTTGGAATGAACACATACACACTGCTATGTATAAAATAGATCATCAACAAGGAACTACTGTATAGCACAGGGAACTACACTCAACATTTTGCAATAACCTATAAGGGGAAATAATCTGAAAAAGAATAGATATTTTTATTGACATCATCTATCAATGACAGTTAAAGTGTAGCCTAAGGGAAGCTGGTGGTGAGTGCTTCTGACCCTGAAGACTTCAATCATCTAAAGTTTGGACTCTGCCTACTTCCCAAGGCCCTTAATGAACATATGTGTAGCCGTAGCTTAAAAACTTCCCCAGTTTGGGTTTCGGGGAGACACTGATTTTGAAAAAGCCCTGGTGTTCTCCTTACATGAATGGGACTCTTCCTACTGCTAAAACATGTCTGTCACACCCAGAGGATGGTATACCATCTGATCGGGAAGAGTTTGGAAAAGGCATCTTATCTCCTCATCTCCTGGTGCTCGAGTTCACCCCTCCAGCGTCTTTACTAACAGTCTCCCCACTTGGAGATGTCAGCACTGTCAACATCCTGTTGCGTACAGTTTGGAATTTGTCCAGAGGATGAAGCGGAAGGATGAGGAACAATGAGAGACAAGTCCTAGGTGTTCAGACAGGCACATGTCACTCTAATTTCCAATCAGGAAGACGAATTGACCAAAGGCTAGGGTTGCCCATGGAAACAGTATAGGGCTTGAGGAAATCCCGCTGCTTTGTGGCCAGTTCCCATAAACACAAGTTGAACAATGGAACTCAGGGGCAGTAAAATTCACAAAACTGCAGAGTTGAAAATATCCATCACTGAAAAATGTCTTGAGGAAAGTCAGAGAAAAGGACTTGTAAGCAAGGGAGAATGGCAGGAAAGGGATTTGAGGAGGTAGAAAGGACTCGCCATTAAGCACAAGAAAAGGAGCTGAACATTGCCAACATTGCAGTTGGCCAAAAAGGGTGTATGCGTTCTTTTCTGTATATATTCAAGAAAAGGGCATACACTTTTTTAGCCAACCAAACAGGTGGGCACTGGAAGTCAATACTACAAAAGATATCACTTCGCATCAGTCAGAAGAGCCATCCTCATAAAGCGTAAACAACAGAAATTCAGGACAGGGCAACGAGAAGAGGGAGCCCTGTGAGACTTATAGTGGAAATGTATATTGCCAACGGCCATTCTGGAGAAGTGTATTGTGTTTACTAAAGCATCTAAAAAATGAGCTACAGAGCATAGGGCACTTGCACTCATGGGCGTATATCTTGGGAAAAACAAAAATCGAGAGGACACAGGCACCCCAATGTTTACCCCCTCTCTGTTTAAAAGATCCTCGACTAGGATATAACTTAAATGTCTCTGGAGGGAAAAAATGGATAGAGATGTGGTACTTAGGTAGAGTGGAATATTATTCAGCCTGGAAATCAATGAAATATGGCCAGTTGTAACAACTCCGGAGGAGTTACGTATGATCATTCTAAGTGACAGAATTCAAAAAGAAAAAGACACATATCATAAGATATCACTTAAAGGTGGAATCCAAAATGGCTACACATGAAATAAATTACAAAACAAAAACATAGTCAAATATGTAGAAAACACGCATAAGGCTGCTAAACGGGAAAGGTGGGGAGGGGTGAGGCATCATCCAGGAGGTTGAAATTAGCAAAGATACCATTCCAAATACCAAACTGATAATCAACAAGGCCTACACGGTAGCTAAAAGAACTGCACTCAGCACACTCAAGTCACCGGAAAAGAATATATACGACTGGTAAGAATCTGAAAAAGAATTTATTGATGTCTCTCTGTACGTGAATCAAGTGGATGTACAGCAGCAAGAAACAGAGCTTTGAAAATCAGCTGTAACCAATATAGTAATAAATTGAAAAAAATAAACGACAGAGAGACAGAGAAAACCTCTTACAACTTTTCCTCAGGGACGGTGATGCAACATGGATTGAACACATCTAGACCCACAGCAGGATGAGACATAAGGCTGGAAACTGTTTGCGCTAAGAGAAATGTGAGGTTGGGTGAGGAAATGCACACCCTTTAAAGTAATACTACCTGGTACCCATTCAATGGGTCCCAAATCTGCAGGTTCAAGGGATCTTCCTACAGCTAAAACATGCATGGAAAACCCAGAGGACTGTACACCATGTGATCGGGAGATGTGTCTAAAATGCACCTCATTTATCCTCTCCTGGTGCTCCTGTTCACCATTCCAGCCACGCTACTTAGAATCTCCCCACTTGGAGAATCAGCACATTTAAACTTCTGTTTCACACATTTTGCAAATTGTGAGGAGGATGAACGGGAAGAGGGGGAACCAATGAGAGAAGAGTTGTAGGGGTTTGGACGGGCACATATCACTCTAATTTCCCATTAAGAGTAAGAATTAAAGAAAGGCTCAGCCTGCCTCGCCGGAGCCAAAATAGGGCCTGAAGCAATCCTGCGGGTTTGAGGCCAGCTCACAAAAGAGCAACTTAAACAATGGAGCTCAGGGTCACTGCAATTCACAAACCTGCAGAGTTATAAATGAAAACTAACGTCCAAAAATATGTTGAGGTAAGGCAAAGAAGAGGATCTGAATGCAAGACAGAATTGCAAGAAACAGATTTCAAGAGATAGATTGGACTCGTCTTTAACGCACATGAAAAGCGGCAGAATTTCGACAATGATGCAGTTGGCCCAAAAGGACGTATGCGTTTTTTCCTGATTATATCCAGGAAAAAACGCATACGCACTTTATGGGCAACGAAGCAAGCAAGCAATGCAAATGTGCACAACAAAGAAGTCTCACTTCCCACCGGTCAAAAGGGCCATCCTAAAAAATTGTAAAAACCAGAAATGCAGGACAGGCCATGGAGAACAGGGAGCCTTTATACGCTGATGGGCAGTGTGTGAACTGCCGAGAGCCACTCTGGAGAAGTGTATGGTGGTTCTTAAATCATCTAAAAAACAGAGCTACAGAGCATAGGACACTTCCAATCATGGGAGTATATCTAGGGAAGTCTAAAAATCAACAAGACACAAGCACACCACAGTTTAGGGCTACTCTGTTTACAAGAACCTCAACTTCAGTACACCTTAAATATCCCAGGAAAGAGAACAATGGATAAAGAAGATGTGGTACTTATGTACAATGGAATATCTCTTCACCATGAAATCAATGTAATAAGGCTAGTAGAAGGATAAAGAGTGGATTTAGGTCCGATAATACTACTTGAAATAAGTCAAACAGAAAAAGAAACATATCATAAGATATCACTTATAGAGGGAGGGTAAATATGGCTGCACAAGAAATGAATTACAGAACAGAACAGTGTCTCACATTTAGAAAACACACTTATGTCAGCTTAAGGGGAAAGGAGAGGTGGGGTGATGCATAAAACCAGAGTTTGAAATTAGCACAGATACCGTTCAATAAACCAAATAGGTATTAGACAAGATCTACACCTTGCTCAATGAACAGGCCTCAACACACCCTATACACCGCAGAGAAATATATCTGAGGAATAAGAATCTTAAAACCCATGTATTGATATATCTCCATAAGGGAATCAAGTGTGTGCAGAGCGGCACAAACACAGCAGTGAAAAGGAGCTAAACCCCATTATAGAAATAAATTTTAAAAACAAAACGCTGAAACAATGAAAGAGAGAAAAATTCTTACAAAATTCGCTCAGGGGCTGTGATGCAACCTGGATTGACCACATATAAACCCACAGCTGGATAAGACATCAGGCTGGACACTTGGGGCTGACAGGATTGGTGAGCTTTGGTGAGCAACTGCCGAAAGTTTAATGCAATACTTCATGCTACTCAGTCCAAGGGTCCCAACACTCCAGGTTGAAGGGAATCTTCCTACAGCTAAACCATGCTTGGGAAACCCAGCAACTGGTATACCATATGATCGGGAAAGGTTTCTAAAACGCACCTCATTTTTCCTCTCCTGGGGCTCCGGATCGACATTCCAGCCGCTTTACTAACAACATCCCCACATGGAGTCAATGCCTTTAAGTTCTGGTATCGCACAGTCTGCAGTTAGTGCAGAGGATGAATGGGAATAGGGGGAACCAGTGAGAAACTAGCTGTAGCGGTTTCAATGGGCACATGTCACTCTAATATCACATCAGTAAGAAGAATTAACCAAAGGCACAGCAGGTGCCCCAGAAGAAAAATAGGGCTTCAAGGAATCCTGTGGTTATGGGGCAAGACCACAAAAATAAGAGCTAAAAAATGGAGCTAAGGGCCACTGCAATTCAAAAACCTGCAGAGTTATAAAGGCCAACTATTTTTAAAAAATATATTGAGGTAAGGCTATGAAGAGGCATTGAAAGCAAGGCAGAATTGCAGGAAACCGATTTCAGGAGGTAGACAGGAATTGCATTGAAAGCATATGAAGAGAGTCAGAAACTCGACAACGATGCACTTGGCCAAAAAGGGCGTATGTGTTTTTTCCTGAATATATTCAGGAAAAAACGCATATGCACTTTTTGGCCAACCAAGCAAGCTTGCAAAGGAAATCTGCACTACAATGAAGTCTCACTTCCCCCCGGTCAAAAGGGCCATCTGAAAAAAGTGTAAAATCCATAAAGGCACGACAGGCCATGGAGAACTGGGAGCCTTCTTATGCTGATGGGCGGGATGTAAATTGCCAACAGCCACTCTGGAGAAGTGTATGGTGTTTCCTGAAACATCTAAAAAACAAAGCAACAGAGCCTAGGGCACTTCCACTTATGGTCCTATAGCTTAGGGAAATTAAAATCAAAAAGACACAGCCACCCCAAAGTTTGGGACGGCTCTGTTTACAAGAACCTCGTTTACGGTACAAGTTCAATATCACAGAAAGTGAAAAATGGATAAAGAACTTGTGGTACTTACGTACAATGCAATATCACTCAGCAATGAAATCTATGTCATCAGGCCCGTAGCAGCATAATGAGTGGATTCAGGTATGATGATTCGAACTGAAATAAGTCACACAGAAAAGAAACATCATAAGGTATCACTAATACACAGAATGTGAACTTGGCTACACATGAACTGAATTACAAAACAGAACAGTGTCTCAAGTTTAGAAAACCAACTTACGCTTGCTTAAGGGGGAAGGTGAGTTGGGGTGCTGCATAAAACCAGAGATTGAAATGAGCACAGATAAAGTTCCTTAAGCCAAATATGGAATAGACAAGAGCTACTCCTTGCTCAACGAAATGGACTCAACACCCCATATTAAACGCCTAAGAATGTACCTGACTAGTAAGTATCTTAAAACCTATGGATTGCTATGTCTCCGAAAGAGAATCAAGCGTGTGTACAGGGGCATAAACGCAGCAGTGATAGGATTGGAGAGGTTCGGTGAGCAAATGAAGACCCTTTGAAGTCATATTGCATGGTACCCATTCCACGGGTCTCAACTCTCCAGGTTTAAGGTATTCTTCCTTCAGCTAAAACATGCATGTGGAACCCAGAGTATGATCAACCGTGTGAACGGGAGACGTGTTCAAATATGTCTCAGTTTTCCTCCCCTGGTACTCGGGTGCAACATTCCAGACCCTTTACTAACACTCTCCCAACTTGGAGAGTCAGCGCCTTTAACCTCCTGTTTGGCCCAGTTTGCAATTTCTGCGGAAGATGAACAGGAATAGGGAGAACCAATGAGAGACTAGCTGGAGGTGTCTGGAAGGGCAAATTTAACTCTCATTTCCCACCAGGAAGAGGAAATAACCAAAGGCTCAGCGTGCCGTGCCGGAACCAGATTAGGGCCTGAAGCCATCCTGCGGTGTTGCGGCCAGCTCAAAAGAAAGCGAGTTGAAGAAATGAGCTCAGGGTCTCTGTAATTCACAAACCTGCAGAGTTATAAATGACAGCTATCGTCCAAAAATAGACTGAAGTAAGGCTGCCAAGAGGACTTGAAAGCGGGGCAGAATTGCAGGATACCGATTTCAGGAGGTAGACTGGAATTGCATTGAAAGCGTAGGAAAAGAGGCAGAACGTCCACAATGATGCACTTTGCCAAAAGGGAATATGCGTTTTTTCCTGAATATATTCAGGAAAAAACGCATACGCCCTTTTTGGCCAACCAAGCAAGCTTGCAAAGGAAATCTGCACTACAATGAAGTCTCACTTCCCCCCGGTCAAAAGGGCCATCAGAATAAAGTGTAAAATCCAGAAAGGCAGGACAGGCCATGGAGAACTGGGAGCCTTGTTATGCTGATGGGCGGGATGTAAATTGCCAACAGACACTTGGGAGAAGTGTATGGTGTTTCCTGAAACATCTAAAAAACAAAGCAACAGAGCCTAGGGCACTTCCACTTATGGTCCTATAGCTTAGGGAAATTAATATCAAAAAGACACAGCCACCCCAATATTTGGGATGGCTCTTTTTACAGGAATCTCTTCTCCGGCACAAGTTAAATATCCCAGAGAGCAAATAATGGATAAAGAAGTTGCGGTACTTCTGTACAACAGAATACCACTCAGCAATGAAATCTATGTCACCAGGCCCGTACCAGCATAATGAGTGCATTGAGGCACGATGATTCTAAGTGAAATAAGTCACACAGAAAAAGAAACATCATAAGGTATCACTAATACACGGAATGTGAACTTGGCTACACATGAACTGAATTACAAAACAGAACAGGGTCTCAAGTTTAGAAAACCAACTTATGCCTGCTTAAGGGGGAAGGTGAGTTGGGGTGCTGCATAAAAGCAGAGTTTGAAATTAGCACAGATACCGTTCCATAAGCCAAATATGTAATAGACAAGAGCTACCCCTTGCTCAACGAAATGGATTCAACAATGAGGTATCACCTCACACCTGGTAGAATAGGCATCATTGAAAATCTACAAACAAAAAATGCTGGAAAGGGTGTGGAGAAAAGGAACCCTCTTCCACTATTGTTGGGAATATAAATTGATACAGTCATTATGGAGAACAATATGGAATTTCTTAAGAAACTAACAATAGAATTACCATATGATACAGCAATCCCAGTACTGGACATATACCCAGACAAAACCATAAATCAAAAAGAGTCATTCACCGCAATGTTCATTGCATCACTATTTACAATATCGAGGTAATGGAAGCAACCTAAATGCCCACAGACAGACGAATGCATAAAGCTGTGGTACATATATAAAATGGAATATTACTAAGCCATGAAAAGGAATGAAATTGGGTCATTTGTAGAGACGTCGATGGATCTAGAGACTGTCATACAGAGTGAAGTAAGTCAGAAGGAGAAAAACAAATCTTGTATATTCATGCATATATGTGGAACCTAGAAAAACTGTACAGATTAACCATTTTGCAAGGCATAAATAGAGCAACAGATGTAGACAACAAACGTATGGACAACAAGGGGGGAAAGCTGTTGGGGGGGTGGTGGTGGGAGGAGTTGAGAGACTGGGATTGGCATGTATACATTTATATGTATAAAATAGATAACCAATAAGAACCTGCTGTATAAAAATATAAAATAAAATTCAAAATTAAAAAGAAGTAAAATTTAAAAAATAAAACAGAAAAAACAATTATTCCCTGCACATACATGTATTTATATGAATAAATTATTTCCATGCTTATATCTGTAAATACAAAAAAGAGGAATAAAATCTACCTTGAACCAAAAACGAAAAAGAGAAAAAAAACACAGAACCCACCAGTTCCACAGAGGAAAACCGTATCAGGGCACTTGCTCCAGTTGTAAACAATTCTGAAGTTGGTCAGTGGTGGGGAATCGTCTCCCATTCAGCCAGCAGCCCCCACGCAACAAGCGTCCTCATTGCAAAGCTGGGGCACCGTGCCGAGGCATCTGTGAGTAAACGTGAGCTGAGCCCCAGGCCAGTTGCTGCTGAACTATTCCCACCCGTCCCAGGTAAAACACCTGAATATATACAAGGACTTGAAAGCCTAGAGGAAGGGCCATAGAGCCACACGAGTGACAGCATGCCAGCCGACTTGGTGCCTGCAGGCCAGCCAGGATGGTCCTGGCCCTGGGTGCTCTTCTGGAAGATTTCCATTTCCCTGCCTGAGATACCCGTCCTGTCCCTGCCCCCACTGCTTTTTTCCTTCCTCACCTCTGCCCAGGGAGAAATTCCAGCAGCAGGTATGGGTGACACATCCTCTTCTTTAGCAGGTGGCAGCCTGGCAACTGCTGCAGAAAGTCCAGCAGAGCCCCACTCACACTGGGCCACCCACAAAGCCGTGGCCTCTCACTCCCTCCCACCAGCCCAGCCCCGAGACTGCTGACAGGGCAGAGAAAATGGCGTCAGGCACGGCTGCAGGGGCTCTTGCTGCCTGGAGTGGTATTTATATTGATCTCAACCCAGGCACACCTGGGGAGGGCTGGCCGGCACGGTAAGGCTGCCCAGGTCAGCCAATCATCACCCCTCAGGGGCTCACAGTTGCAGAAAATGGAACTTGCTGAACCGGCCAGGTCCAAGGAACAGGTGTGGGCTCCTGAGAGTCAGGATAGACAAGGGGCTGCAGCTTTGGCTTGTTTTCTAATCATTTTATCTGGCCCATGAGTGGGAGACAACTTCAAGAAAACCCTCTCCTAATGAGAGGAACCCAGGAGTCAGGCAGAGGAGGGGTGGGTGGTGGTTGGAGACAGAGGCCTGGTGCCCCGGGTGCAGTGGAAGTCTCTGGAAGACCAGGTGGAGGGAGGCCTCACGGAGTGATGCCCAGGGTCACAGACCTGTCGCAGCTGCTGTTTGTTAGTTCAAGTCCTGCTCTGAGGTGCTCTGTGTCAGCTCTGAGCGACAGGTGAGCTGGGGGTGCTCTGCAATGAGGGCTATGTGCACGGTTCCTGTGTGCCCAGCCCTGCCACGGTACCTGCAAGGGTAGCTCTGTATCCTGGGAGGGGCCTGACCACGAGAGCCCCGTGGGCTGGGGTGGGGGTGGGGTACCTGCCCAGGTGAGCTCCATATTCTGGGATTGGTCTGACCACGAGAGCCCCATGGGCTGCTGGGGACCTGGTAAAGGATGTCAGGACAGTCAGTGAAGCCACCGAGGATATACCTCCAGTTGCTCCTAATTCCTACACCCTGCTGGTCATTCTACCAACCACCAGGACATGGTATTCTGTATTAGTCTTCAATGATGCCTTCTTTTGTATTCCATTAGTCCCAGAGTCACAAGAAATTTTGGCTTGTGAGTGGCAGGACTCAACATACAACTAAAACAATACTTCCGGGCCGTCTGGCCCCAAGGGTGCAAAAATTCCCACACCATCTTTGGGGAAAGCTTAGCTAAAGACCTAAAAGTTCTACCTCTGGAAAAGGAAACCCTCCTTCAATATGCAGACGACATTCTGATCACCAGCCCTACTAAGGAGGCCTCTGAACTACCAAGCCAATAAAGGATAGAAGTTGTCCAAGAAAAAGCTCAAATATCACAGACTGCGGTGACCTGCCTGGGCTTCATTCTCACAGAAGGTCAGAGAAGCCCATCCCAGGAAAGGGAAGAAACCATTTTCAGCCTTACCCCTTTCTAAAACTAGAAGACAGCTTAGGGGTTCCTGGGGAGGCCAGGGTTTGCTGCTTCTGGATCCCTAACTACAGTCTACTAGCTGGGCCTCTATATGAAACACTGAAAGGAAAAGATGATGATCCTTTTGAATAGAATCCAGAAGTGGCCTTTCAAGAATGGAAAGAGCAGTCAATTCAGACCCTTGCCCTGGAACTCCCTAATTTAGCTAAACCCTTTGACCTTTACATTCCCGGTGAAAGGTGAATTGCCATTGGAGAATTAGTGCAAAAACTGGGACCACTTGAAATGGAACAATGCAAGAATGCCATCCAGGTAGGATAAACTACAGTCACTAAGGGGCTTGGCCCACTGCCACATCTGGCCAAGATACTGGCGGTATCTAAAAACCTGGAAATCAGCAGCCCAAAAGGCCACCTCCCTCCTAAGGGAAAAGGACCCCACGTGGTGATCCTAACCACCAACCATGCCCTGAAGTTGCAGCGTTCGCTCCGTGGGCACACCGACCTCGAGTGAGGAGGCCCTCCAACTCCAACATCCAGAGAGATAACCGGGGGCAACAGGGCACCATGACGACTCGTGTGAACATCACTTGACCTGGAGTTTCTCTCATAAAACAACAAGAGTGTGTCCCAAAAGAGTAGACTACTGCTTGCAGGACTTACTGCACCCAGAGGGGAGCTAATAATCTTGGCGGGGGAACAGTATACCACACTGTCACCATAGAAAAGCCTACAGACACCGTGATGATGGTGGCCAATAAGACCGGCTGGACTCCTGTTTACTTCAAAAGGCTGTTGACTCAGTAGCCATCATGGTCCTTGGTCACCACTGACCCTGGACTGTCTGGGAGTTGAGCGGGCAGGGCTCTGACACCTGGTGCTGTTTGTACGTTAATTCAGGGGCCTAATTGAAGAAAGCGCAGACTACTGGTCAGAGCATCTAGGCTGGCAGAGACGGTCAGCCTAAGGTGGCCGAACAAATGTGGGGTGGGGTGAAACCGGCCCCCACAGCGTCTCTGCACATCTCTTTCCTGGACCCTTAAAGGTCATTAGAATCTATAACACTTCCAATGCTGGTGCTCAGGTGGACGAGCAGGGAGGCAGGGGTCCTGGGGACAATCAACGTCACCGGGAGGCTGCTGGGGAGAAGCTCTGACCCTCGCCCCAGGGTATGAGGGCTCCCAACTCAGCACTCAGCAGTTACAGAAGAAGGGTCTGCACCCTCAGCACTCCAAGAATGAGGAACGGGACAAAAGGCAGAGGAGGGGTTTGTCCCCAGCAAAGCCCATTAAAAATCCCTGGGAGATAAAAATAGAATCTGGGCAATAAAGTCAAGCCTAACCTTTTTTATCCTTTGTGCTTTGTCTAATTTCACGTGCTCCTAGGGTCCCACATGCAGAGGTTCCACACCCGGCACTTCAGACCAGATTTCCTAGTGCAGAATGGCTGGGTCGACACCTCAGCTCCTGGGGCCCAGTGCAGACTCCACGATATAGAGCCTGAGCTACAGCCAACCCAGCCCTCGAGAGCTCCGCCGCCTCCCTCCCTCCCACTGACTCTGACAGGATCTCTACACAGCAGCCCAGCCCACAGCCCACGGGGTAGTGCATGCTCTCACCTCTCCATTCTCTGATCAAAATATAAAGTTTCCTTTGCTTGTGAACCAAACTCAGTCTCGATCTGTTGGCCCCAATGACACTGGGCAGGGGGACACTTGTTGGGGTCCACTCTGGAGGATCAGTAACAGAAATTGAGACTATTGTAACCTCAATGAACAGATGTGTGAGCCAAACTGTAGTTATCATAGAACAGTGTATAAGGCTCGGGTAAAATAAGATGTTTTTAACACTTCCATTTGATATTTCCATCACTTTTTATAAGCAAGTTCAGTGAAAAGGTTTGTCTTATTTGTCAGGTCAATATTAGAGAAACGAAGTGATTTCTTTCCAAGGATGTACAGCTAATAATCTTGGTTAAACCTTCAATCTTGTTTTAAATGCTTTTCCATTGAAAATGATACCTCTCTTTCAGCTCCCCCATTTCTGAGAAGTATAAAATCTTATAATTTATTATTACCAAAGGGGAAAGGTGGGAGGAGGGATAAATTAACAGTTTGGAATGAACACATACACACTGCTATGTATAAAATAGATCATCAACAAGGAACTACTGTATAGCACAGGGAACTACACTCAACATTTTGCAATAACCTATAAGGGGAAATAATCTGAAAAAGAATAGATATTTTTATTGACATCATCTATCAATGACAGTTAAAGTGTAGCCTAAGGGAAGCTGGTGGTGAGTGCTTCTGACCCTGAAGACTTCAATCATCTAAAGTTTGGACTCTGCCTACTTCCCAAGGCCCTTAATGAACATATGTGTAGCTGTAGCTTAAAAACTTCCCCAGTTTGGGTTTCGGGGAGACACTGATTTTGAAAAAGCCCTGGTGTTCTCCTTACATGAATGGGACTCTTCCTACTGCTAAAACATGTCTGTCACACCCAGAGGATGGTATACCATCTGATCGGGAAGAGTTTGGAAAAGGCATCTCATCTCCTCATCTCCTGGTGCTCGGGTTCACACCTCCAGCGTCTTTACTAACAGTCTCCCCACTTGGAGATGTCAGCACTGTCAACATCCTGTTGCGTACAGTTTGGAATTTGTCCAGAGGATGAAGCGGAAGGATGAGGAACAATGAGAGACAAGTCCTAGGTGTTCAGACAGGCACATGTCACTCTAATTTCCAATCAGGAAGACGAATTGACCAAAGGCTAGGGTTGCCCATGGAAACAGTATAGGGCTTGAGGAAATCCCGCTGCTTTGTGGCCAGTTCCCATAAACACAAGTTGAACAATGGAACTCAGGGGCAGTAAAATTCACAAAACTGCAGAGTTGAAAATATCCATCACTGAAAAATGTCTTGAGGAAAGTCAGAGAAAAGGACTTGTAAGCAAGGGAGAATGGCAGGAAAGGGATTTGAGGAGGTAGAAAGGACTCGCCATTAAGCACAAGAAAAGGAGCTGAACATTGCCAACATTGCAGTTGGCCAAAAAGGGTGTATGCATTCTTTTCTGTATATATTCAAGAAAAGGGCATACACTTTTTTAGCCAACCAAACAGGTGGGCACTGGAAGTCAATACTACAAAAGATATCACTTCGCATCAGTCAGAAGAGCCATCCTCATAAAGCGTAAACAACAGAAATGCAGGACAGGGCAACGAGAAGAGGGAGCCCTGTGAGACTTATAGTGGAAATGTATATTGCCAACGGCCATTCTGGAGAAGTGTATTGTGTTTACTAAAGCATCTAAAAAATGAGCTACAGAGCATAGGGCACTTGCACTCATGGGCGTATATCTTGGGAAAAACAAAAATCGAGAGGACACAGGCACCCCAATGTTTACCCCCTCTCTGTTTAAAAGATCCTCGACTAGGATATAACTTAAATGTCTCTGGAGGGAAAAAATGGATAGAGATGTGGTACTTAGGTAGAGTGGAATATTATTCAGCCTGGAAATCAATGAAATATGGCCAGTTGTAACGACTCCGGAGGAGTTACGTATGATCATTCTAAGTGACAGAATTCAAAAAGAAAAAGACACATATCATAAGATATCACTTAAAGGTGGAATCCAAAATGGCTACACATGAAATAAATTACAAAACAAAAACATAGTCAAATATGTAGAAAACACGCATAAGGCTGCTAAACGGGAAAGGTGGGGAGGGGTGAGGCATCATCCAGGAGGTTGAAATTAGCAAAGATACCATTCCAAATACCAAACTGATAATCAACAAGGCCTACACGGTAGCTAAAAGAACTGCACTCAGCACACTCAAGTCACCGGAAAAGAATATATACGACTGGTAAGAATCTGAAAAAGAATTTATTGATGTCTCTCTGTACGTGAATCAAGTGGATGTACAGCAGCAAGAAACAGAGCTTTGAAAATCAGCTGTAACCAATATAGTAATAAATTGAAAAAAATAAACGACAGAGAGACAGAGAAAACCTCTTACAACTTTTCCTCAGGGACGGTGATGCAACATGGATTGAACACATCTAGACCCACAGCAGGATGAGACATAAGGCTGGAAACTGTTTGCGCTAAGAGAAATGTGAGGTTGGGTGAGGAAATGCACACCCTTTAAAGTAATACTACCTGGTACCCATTCAATGGGTCCCAAATCTGCAGGTTCAAGGGATCTTCCTACAGCTAAAACATGCATGGAAAACCCAGAGGACTGTACACCATGTGATCGGGAGATGTGTCTAAAATGCACCTCATTTATCCTCTCCTGGTGCTCCTGTTCACCATTCCAGCCACGCTACTTAGAATCTCCCCACTTGGAGAATCAGCACATTTAAACTTCTGTTTCACACATTTTGCAAATTGTGAGGAGGATGAACGGGAAGAGGGGGAACCAATGAGAGAAGAGTTGTAGGGGTTTGGACGGGCACATATCACTCTAATTTCCCATTAAGAGTAAGAATTAAAGAAAGGCTCAGCCTGCCTCGCCGGAGCCAAAATAGGGCCTGAAGCAATCCTGCGGGTTTGAGGCCAGCTCACAAAAGAGCAACTTAAACAATGGAGCTCAGGGTCACTGCAATTCACAAACCTGCAGAGTTATAAATGAAAACTAACGTCCAAAAATATGTTGAGGTAAGGCAAAGAAGAGGATCTGAATGCAAGACAGAATTGCAAGAAACAGATTTCAAGAGATAGATTGGACTCGTCTTTAACGCACATGAAAAGCGGCAGAATTTCGACAATGATGCAGTTGGCCCAAAAGGGCGTATGCGTTTTTTCCTGATTATATCCAGGAAAAAACGCATACGCACTTTATGGGCAACGAAGCAAGCAAGCAATGCAAATGTGCACAACAAAGAAGTCTCACTTCCCACCGGTCAAAAGGGCCATCCTAAAAAATTGTAAAAACCAGAAATGCAGGACAGGCCATGGAGAACAGGGAGCCTTTATACGCTGATGGGCAGTGTGTGAACTGCCGAGAGCCACTCTGGAGAAGTGTATGGTGGTTCCTAAATCATCTAAAAAACAGAGCTACAGAGCATAGGACACTTCCAATCATGGGAGTATATCTAGGGAAGTCTAAAAATCAACAAGACACAAGCACACCACAGTTTAGGGCTACTCTGTTTACAAGAACCTCAACTTCAGTACACCTTAAATATCCCAGGAAAGAGAACAATGGATAAAGAAGATGTGGTACTTATGTACAATGGAATATCTCTTCACCATGAAATCAATGTAATAAGGCTAGTAGAAGGATAAAGAGTGGATTTAGGTCCGATAATACTACTTGAAATAAGTCAAACAGAAAAAGAAACATATCATAAGATATCACTTATAGAGGGAGGGTAAATATGGCTGCACAAGAAATGAATTACAGAACAGAACAGTGTCTCACATTTAGAAAACACACTTATGTCAGCTTAAGGGGAAAGGAGAGGTGGGGTGATGCATAAAACCAGAGTTTGAAATTAGCACAGATACCGTTCAATAAACCAAATAGGTATTAGACAAGATCTACACCTTGCTCAATGAACAGGCCTCAACACACCCTATACACCGCAGAGAAATATATCTGAGGAATAAGAATCTTAAAACCCATGTATTGATATATCTCCATAAGGGAATCAAGTGTGTGCAGAGCGGCACAAACACAGCAGTGAAAAGGAGCTAAACCCCATTATAGAAATAAATTTTAAAAACAAAACGCTGAAACAATGAAAGAGAGAAAAATTCTTACAAAATTCGCTCAGGGGCTGTGATGCAACCTGGATTGACCACATATAAACCCACAGCTGGATAAGACATAAGGCTGGACACTTGGGGCTGACAGGATTGGTGAGCTTTGGTGAGCAACTGCCGAAAGTTTAATGCAATACTTCATGCTACTCAGTCCAAGGGTCCCAACACTCCAGGTTGAAGGGAATCTTCCTACAGCTAAACCATGCTTGGGAAACCCAGCGACTGGTATACCATATGATCGGGAAAGGTTTCTAAAACGCACCTCATTTTTCCTCTCCTGGGGCTCCGGATCGACATTCCAGCCGCTTTACTAACAACATCCCCACATGGAGTCAATGCCTTTAAGTTCTGGTATCGCACAGTCTGCAGTTAGTGCAGAGGATGAATGGGAATAGGGGGAACCAGTGAGAAACTAGCTGTAGCGGTTTCAATGGGCACATGTCACTCTAATATCACATCAGTAAGAAGAATTAACCAAAGGCACAGCAAGGTGCCCCAGAAGAAAAATAGGGCTTCAAGGAATCCTGTGGTTATGGGGCAAGACCACAAAAATAAGAGCTAAAAAATGGAGCTAAGGGCCACTGCAATTCAAAAACCTGCAGAGTTATAAAGGCCAACTATTTTTAAAAAATATATTGAGGTAAGGCTATGAAGAGGCATTGAAAGCAAGGCAGAATTGCAGGAAACCGATTTCAGAAGGTAGACAGGAATTGCATTGAAAGCATATGAAGAGAGTCAGAAACTCGACAACGATGCACTTGGCCAAAAAGGGCGTATGCGTTTTTTCCTGAATATATTCAGGAAAAAACGCATACGCACTTTTTGGCCAACCAAGCAAGCTTGCAAAGGAAATCTGCACTACAATGAAGTCTCACTTCCACCCGGTCAAAAGGGCCATCTGAAAAAAGTGTAAAATCCAGAAAGGCACAACAGGCCATGGAGAACTGGGAGCCTTCTTATGCTGATGGGCGGGATGTAAATTGCCAACAGCCACTCTGGAGAAGTGTATGGTGTTTCCTGAAACATCTAAAAAACAAAGCAACAGAGCCTAGGGCACTTCCACTTATGGTCCTATAGCTTAGGGAAATTAAAATCAAAAAGACACAGCCACCCCAAAGTTTGGGACGGCTCTGTTTACAAGAACCTCGTTTACGGTACAAGTTCAATATCACAGAAAGTGAAAAATGGATAAAGAACTTGTGGTACTTACGTACAATGCAGTATCACTCAGCAATGAAATCTATGTCATCAGG
Source organism: Stenella coeruleoalba (assembly GCF_951394435.1). NCBI lineage: Eukaryota > Metazoa > Chordata > Mammalia > Artiodactyla > Delphinidae > Stenella > Stenella coeruleoalba. The sequence continues at coordinate 753,765 of NW_027646341.1, read as the reverse complement.
CCCGTAGCAGCATAATGAGTGGATTCAGGTATGATGATTCGAACTGAAATAAGTCACACAGAAAAGAAACATCATAAGGTATCACTAATACACAGAATGTGAACTTGGCTACACATGAACTGAATTACAAAACAGAACAGTGTCTCAAGTTTAGAAAACCAACTTACGCTTGCTTAAGGGGGAAGGTGAGTTGGGGTGCTGCATAAAACCAGAGATTGAAATGAGCACAGATAAAGTTCCTTAAGCCAAATATGGAATAGACAAGAGCTACTCCTTGCTCAACGAAATGGACTCAACACCCCATATTAAACGCCAAAGAATGTACCTGACTAGTAAGTATCTTAAAACCTATGGATTGCTATGTCTCCAAAAGAGAATCAAGCGTGTGTACAGGGGCATAAACGCAGCAGTGATAGGATTGGAGAGGTTCGGTGAGCAAATGAAGACCCTTTGAAGTCATATTGCATGGTACCCATTCCACGGGTCTCAACTCTCCAGGTTTAAGGTATTCTTCTTTCAGCTAAAACATGCATGTGGAACCCAGAGTATGATCAACCGTGTGAACGGGAGACGTTTTCAAATATGTCTCAGTTTTCCTCCCCTGGTACTCGGGTGCAACATTCCAGACGCTTTACTAACACTCCCGACTTGGAGAGTCAGTGCCTTTAACCTCCTGTTTGGCCCAGTTTGCAATTTCTGCGGAAGATGAACAGGAATAGCGAGAATCAATGGGAGGCTAGCTGGAGGTGTCTGAACGGGCAAATTTAACTCTCATTTCCCACCAGGAAGAGGAATTAACCAAAGGCTCAGCATGCCGGGCCGGAACCAGATTAGGGCCTGAAGCCATCCTGCGGTGTTGCGGACACCTCACAAGAAAGCGAGTTAAAGAAAGGAGCTCAGGGGCACTTTAATTCACAAACCTGCAGAGTTATAAATGACAGCTATTGTCCAAAAATATACTGAAGTAAGGCTGCCAAGAGGACTTGAAAGCGGGGCAGAATTGCAGGAAACCGATTTCAGGAGGTAGACTGGAATTGCATTGAAAGCATAGGAAAAGAGGCAGAACGTCCACAATGATGCACTTGGCCAAAAAGGGCGTATGCGTTTTTTCCTGAATATATTCAGGAAAAAACGCATACGCCCTTTTTGGCCAACCAAGCAAGCTTGCAAAGGAAATCTGCACTACAATGAAGTCTCACTTCCCCCCCGTCAAAAGGGCCATCTGAAAAAAGTGTAAAATCCAGAAAGGCAGGACAGGCCATGGAGAACTGGGAGCCTTGTTATGCTGATGGGCGGGATGTAAATTGCCAACAGACACTTGGGAGAAGTGTATGGTGTTTCCTGAAACATCTAAAAAACAAAGCAACAGAGCCTAGGGCACTTCCACTTATGGTCCTATAGCTTAGGGAAATTAAAATCAAAAAGACACAGCCACCCCAAAGTTTGGAACGGCTCTGTTTACAAGAACCTCGTTTACAGTACAAGTTCAACATCGCAGAAAGTGAAAAATGGATAAAGAAGTTGTGGTATTCACTTACAAAGCAATATCACTCAGCAATGAAATCTATGTCATCAGGTCCTTAGCAGCACAATGAGTGGATTCAGGTATGATGATTCTAACTGAAATAAGTCACACAGAAAAAGAAACATCATAAGATATCAGTAATACACGGAATGTAAACTTGGCTACACAGGAACTGAATTACAGAACAGAACAGGGTCTCAAATTTAGAAAACCAACTTATGCTTGCTTAAGGGGAAAGGTGAGTTGGGGTGCTGCATAAAACCAGAGATTGAAATGAGCACAGATAAAGTTCCTTAAGCCAAATATGGAATAGACAAGAGCTACTCCTTGCTCAACGAAATGGACTCAACACCGCATATTAAACGCCTAAGAATGTACCTGACTAGTAAGTATCTTAAAACCTATGGATTGCTATGTCTCCGAAAGAGAATCAAGCATGTGTACAGGGGCATAAACGCAGCAGTGATAGGATTGGAGAGGTTCGGTGAGCAAATGAAGACCCTTTGAAGTCATATTGCATGGTACCCATTCCACGGGTTTCAACTACCCAGGTTTAAGGTATTCTTCATTCAGCTAAAACATGCATGTGGAACCTAGAGTATGATCAACCATGTGATCAGGAGACGTGTTCAAATATGTCTCAGTTTTCGTACCCTGGTACTCGGGTGCAACATTCCAGATGCTTTACTAACACTCTCCCGACTTGGAGAGTCAGTCCCTTTAACCTCCTGTTTGGCCCAGTTTGCAATTTCTGCGGAAGATGAACAGGAATAGCGAGAACCAATGAGAGACTAGCTGGAGGTGTCTGGACGGGCAAATTTAACTCTCATTTCCCACCAGGAAGAGGAATTAACCAAAGGCTCAGCGTGCCGTGCTGGAACCAGATTAGGGCCTGAAGCCATCCTGCGGTGTTGCGTCCAGCTCACAAGAAAGCGAGTTGAAGAAAGGAGCTCAGGGGCACTGTAATTCACAAACCTGCAGAGTTATAAATGACAGCTATCATCCAAAAATAGACTGAAGTAAGGCTGCCAAGAGGACTTGAAAGCGGGGCAGAATTGCAGGAAACCGATTTCAGGAGGTAGACTGGAATTGCATTGAAAGCATAGGAAAAGAGGCAGAACGTCCACAATGATGCACTTGGCCAAAAAGGGCGTATGCGTTTTTTCCTGAATATATTCAGGAAAAAACGCATACGCCCTTTTTGGCCAACCAAGCAAGCTTGCAAAGGAAATCTGCACGACAATGAAGTCTCACTTCCCCCCGGTCAAAAGGGCCATCTGAAAAAAGTGTAAAATCCAGAAAGGCAGGACAGGCCATGGAGAACTGGGAGCCTTGTTATGCTGATGGGCGGGATGGAAATTGCCAACAGACACTCGGGAGAAGTGTATGGTGTTTCCTGAAACATCTAAAAAACAAAGCAACAGAGCCTAGGGCACTTCCACTTATGGTCCTATAGATTAGGGAAATTAAAATAAAAAAGACACAGCCACCCCAAAGTTTGGGACGCCTCTGTTTACAAGAACCTCGTTTACCGTACAAGTTCAATATCACAGAAAGTGAAAAATGGATAAAGAACTTGTGGTACTTACGTACAATGCAGTATCACTCAGCAATGAAATCTATGTCATCAGGCCCGTAGCAGCATCATGAGTGGATTCAGGTACGATGATTCTAACTGAAATAAGTCACACAGAAAAAGAAACATCATAAGATATCAGTAATACACGGAATGGAAACTTGGCTACACAGGAACTGAATTACAGAACAGAACAGGGTCTCAAATTTAGAAAACCAACTTATGCTTGCTTAAGGGGAAAGGTGAGTTGGGGTGCTGCATAAAACCAGAGATTGAAATGAGCACAGATAAAGTTCCTTAAGCCAAATATGGAATAGACAAGAGCTACTCCTTGCTCAATGAAATGGACTCAACACCGCATATTAAACGCCTAAGAATGTACCTGACTAGTAAGTATCTTAAAACCTATAGATTGCTATGTCTCCGAAAGAGAATCAAGCATGTGTACAGGGGCATAAACGCAGCAGTGATAGGATTGGAGAGGTTCGGTGAGCAAATGAAGACCCTTTGAAGTCATATTGCATGGTACCCATTCCACGGGTTTCAACTACCCAGGTTTTAGGTATTCTTCCTTCAGCTAAAACATGCATGTGGAACCCAGATTATGATCAACCATGTGAACGGGAGACGTGTTCAAATATGTCTCAGTTTTCCTCCCCTGGTACTCGGGTGCAACATTCCAGATGCTTTACTAACACTCTCCCCACTTGGAGAGTCAGCGCCTTTAACCTCCTGTTTGGCCCAGTTTGCAATTTCTGCGGAAGATGAACAGGAATAGCGAGAACCAATGAGAGGCTAGCTGGAGGTGTCTGGATGGGCAAATTTAACTCTCATTTCCCACCAGGAAGAGGAAATAACCAAAGGCTCAGCGGGCCGTACCGGAACCAGATTAGGGCCTGAAGCCATCCTGCGGTGTTGCGGCCAGCTCAAAAGAAAGCGAGTTGAAGAAAGGAGCTCAGGGGCACTGTAATTCACAAACCTGCAGAGTTATAAATGACAGCTATCGTCCGAAAATAGACTGAAGTAAGGCTGCCAAGAGGACTTGAAAGCGGGGCAGAATTGCAGGAAACCGATTTCAGGAGGTAGACTGGAATTGCATTGAAAGCATAGGAAAAGAGGCAGAACATCCACAATGATGCACTTGGCCAAAAAGGGCGTATGTGTTTTTTCCTGAATATATTCAGGAAAAAACGCATACGCACTTTTTGGCCAACCAAGCAAGCTTGCAAAGGAAATCTGCACTACAATGAAGTCTCACTTCCCCCCGGTCAAAAGGGCCATCTGAAAAAAGTGTAAAATCCAGAAAGGCAGGACAGGCCATGGAGAACTGGGAGCCTTGTTATGCTGATGGGCGGGATGTAAATTGCCAACAGACACTCCGGAGAAGTGTATGGTGTTTCCTGAAACATCTAAAAAACAAAGCAACAGAGCCTAGGGCACTGCCACTTATGGTCCTATAGCTTAGGGAAATTAAAATCAAAAAGACACAGCCACCCCAAAGTTTGGGACGCCTCTGTTTACAAGAACCTCGTTTACAGTACAAGTTCAACATCGCAGAAAGTGAAAAATGGATAAAGAAGTTGTGGTATTTACTTACAAAGCAATATCACTCAGCAATGAAATCTATGTCATCAGGCCCTTAGCAGCACAATGAGTGGATTCAGGTACGATGATTCTAACTGAAATAAGTCACACAGAAAAAGAAACATCATAAGATATCACTAATACACGGAATGTAAACTTGGCTATACAGGAACTGCATTCCAAAACAGAACAGGGTCTCAAATTTAGAAAACCAACTTATGCTTGCTTAAGGGGAAAGGTGAGTTGGGGTGCTGCATAAAACCAGAGATTGAAATGAGCACAGATAAAGTTCCTTAAGCCAAATATGGAATAGACAAGAGCTACTCCTTGCTCAACGAAATGGACTCAAAACCCCATATTAAACGCCTAAGAATGTACCTGACTAGTAAGTATCTTAAAACCTATGGATTGCTATGTCTCCGAAAGAGAATCAAGCATGTGTACAGGGGCACAAACGCAGCAGTGATAGGATTGGAGATGTTCGGTGAGCAAATGAAGACCCTTTGAAGTCATATTGCATGGTACCCATTCCACGGGTTTCAACTACCCAGGTTTAAGGTATTCTTCCTTCAGCTAAAACATGCATGTGGAACCTAGAGTATGATCAACCATGTGATCGGAAGACGTGTTCAAATATGTCTCAGATTTCGTACCCTGGTACTCGGGTGCAACATTCCAGACGCTTTACTAACACTCTCCCGTCTTGGAGAGTCAGTCCCTTTAACCTCCTGTTTGGCCCAGTTTGCAATTTCTGCGGAAGATGAACAGGAATAGCGAGAACCAATGAGAGACTAGCTGGAGGTGTCTGGATGGGCAAATTTAACTCTCATTTCCCACCAGGAAGAGGAATTAACCAAAGGCTCAGCGTGCCGTGCCGGAACCAGATTAGGGCCTGAAGCCATCCTGCGGTGTTGCGGCCAGCTCACAAGAAAGCGAGTTGAAGAAAGGAGCTCAGGGGCACTGTAATTCACAAACCTGCAGAGTTATAAATGACAGCTATCGTCCAAAAATAGACTGAAGTAAGGCTGCCAAGAGGACTTGAAAGCGGGGCAGAATTGCAGGAAACCGATTTCAGGAGGTAGACTGGAATTGCATTGAAAGCATAGGAAAAGAGGCAGAACGTCCACAATGATGCACTTGGCCAAAAAGGGCGTATGCGTTTTTTCCTGAATATATTCAGGAAAAAACGCATACGCCCTTTTTGGCCAACCAAGCAAGCTTGCAAAGGAAATCTGCACGACAATGAAGTCTCACTTCCCCCCGGTCAAAAGGGCCATCTGAAAAAAGTGTAAAATCCAGAAAGGCAGGACAGGCCATGGAGAACTGGGAGCCTTGTTATGCTGATGGGCGGGATGTAAATTGCCAACAGACACTCGGGAGAAGTGTATGGTGTTTCCTGAAACATCTAAAAAACAAAGCAACAGAGCCTAGGGCACTTCCACTTATGGTCCTATAGCTTAGGGAAATTAAAATAAAAAAGACACAGCCACCCCAAAGTTTGGGACGCCTCTGTTTACAAGAACCTCGTTTACCGTACAAGTTCAATATCACAGAAAGTGAAAAATGGATAAAGAACTTGTGGTACTTACGTACAATGCAGTATCACTCAGCAATGAAATCTATGTCATCAGGCCCGTAGCAGCATCATGAGTGGATTCAGGTACGATGATTCTAACTGAAATAAGTCACACAGAAAAAGAAACATCATAAGATATCAGTAATACACGGAATGGAAACTTGGCTACACAGGAACTGAATTACAGAACAGAACAGGGTCTCAAATTTAGAAAACCAACTTATGCTTGCTTAAGGGGAAAGGTGAGTTGGGGTGCTGCATAAAACCAGAGATTGAAATGAGCACAGATAAAGTTCCTTAAGCCAAATATGGAATAGACAAGAGCTACTCCTTGCTCAATGAAATGGACTCAACACCGCATATTAAACGCCTAAGAATGTACCTGACTAGTAAGTATCTTAAAACCTATAGATTGCTATGTCTCCGAAAGAGAATCAAGCATGTGTACAGGGGCATAAACGCAGCAGTGATAGGATTGGAGAGGTTCGGTGAGCAAATGAAGACCCTTTGAAGTCATATTGCATGGTACCCATTCCACGGGTTTCAACTACCCAGGTTTTAGGTATTCTTCCTTCAGCTAAAACATGCATGTGGAACCCAGATTATGATCAACCATGTGAACGGGAGACGTGTTCAAATATGTCTCAGTTTTCCTCCCCTGGTACTCGGGTGCAACATTCCAGATGCTTTACTAACACTCTCCCCACTTGGAGAGTCAGCGCCTTTAACCTCCTGTTTGGCCCAGTTTGCAATTTCTGCGGAAGATGAACAGGAATAGCGAGAACCAATGAGAGGCTAGCTGGAGGTGTCTGGATGGGCAAATTTAACTCTCATTTCCCACCAGGAAGAGGAAATAACCAAAGGCTCAGCGGGCCGTACCGGAACCAGATTAGGGCCTGAAGCCATCCTGCGGTGTTGCGGCCAGCTCAAAAGAAAGCGAGTTGAAGAAAGGAGCTCAGGGGCACTGTAATTCACAAACCTGCAGAGTTATAAATGACAGCTATCGTCCAAAAATAGACTGAAGTAAGGCTGCCAAGAGGACTTGAAAGCGGGGCAGAATTGCAGGAAACCGATTTCAGGAGGTAGACTGGAATTGCATTGAAAGCATAGGAAAAGAGGCAGAACGTCCACAATGATGCACTTGGCCAAAAAGGGCGTATGCGTTTTTTCCTGAATATATTCAGAAAAAAACGCATACGCCCTTTTTGGCCAACCAAGCAAGCTTGCAAAGGAAATCTGCACGACAATGAAGTCTCACTTCCCCCCGGTCAAAAGGGCCATCTGAAAAAAGTGTAAAATCCAGAAAGGCAGGACAGGCCATGGAGAACTGGGAGCCTTGTTATGCTGATGGGCGGGATGGAAATTGCCAACAGACACTCGGGAGAAGTGTATGGTGTTTCCTGAAACATCTAAAAAACAAAGCAACAGAGCCTAGGGCACTTCCACTTATGGTCCTATAGCTTAGGGAAATTAAAATAAAAAAGACACAGCCACCCCAAAGTTTGGGACGCCTCTGTTTACAAGAACCTCGTTTACCGTACAAGTTCAATATCACAGAAAGTGAAAAATGGATAAAGAACTTGTGGTACTTACGTACAATGCAGTATCACTCAGCAATGAAATCTATGTCATCAGGCCCGTAGCAGCATCATGAGTGGATTCAGGTACGATGATTCTAACTGAAATAAGTCACACAGAAAAAGAAACATCATAAGATATCAGTAATACACGGAATGGAAACTTGGCTACACAGGAACTGAATTACAGAACAGAACAGGGTCTCAAATTTAGAAAACCAACTTATGCTTGCTTAAGGGGAAAGGTGAGTTGGGGTGCTGCATAAAACCAGAGATTGAAATGAGCACAGATAAAGTTCCTTAAGCCAAATATGGAATAGACAAGAGCTACTCCTTGCTCAATGAAATGGACTCAACACCGCATATTAAACGCCTAAGAATGTACCTGACTAGTAAGTATCTTAAAACCTATAGATTGCTATGTCTCCGAAAGAGAATCAAGCATGTGTACAGGGGCATAAACGCAGCAGTGATAGGATTGGAGAGGTTCGGTGAGCAAATGAAGACCCTTTGAAGTCATATTGCATGGTACCCATTCCACGGGTTTCAACTACCCAGGTTTTAGGTATTCTTCCTTCAGCTAAAACATGCATGTGGAACCCAGATTATGATCAACCATGTGAACGGGAGACGTGTTCAAATATGTCTCAGTTTTCCTCCCCTGGTACTCGGGTGCAACATTCCAGATGCTTTACTAACACTCTCCCCACTTGGAGAGTCAGCGCCTTTAACCTCCTGTTTGGCCCAGTTTGCAATTTCTGCGGAAGATGAACAGGAATAGCGAGAACCAATGAGAGGCTAGCTGGAGGTGTCTGGATGGGCAAATTTAACTCTCATTTCCCACCAGGAAGAGGAAATAACCAAAGGCTCAGCGGGCCGTACCGGAACCAGATTAGGGCCTGAAGCCATCCTGCGGTGTTGCGGCCAGCTCAAAAGAAAGCGAGTTGAAGAAAGGAGCTCAGGGGCACTGTAATTCACAAACCTGCAGAGTTATAAATGACAGCTATCGTCCAAAAATAGACTGAAGTAAGGCTGCCAAGAGGACTTGAAAGCGGGGCAGAATTGCAGGAAACCGATTTCAGGAGGTAGACTGGAATTGCATTGAAAGCATAGGAAAAGAGGCAGAACATCCACAATGATGCACTTGGCCAAAAAGGGCGTATGTGTTTTTTCCTGAATATATTCAGGAAAAAACGCATACGCACTTTTTGGCCAACCAAGCAAGCTTGCAAAGGAAATCTGCACTACAATGAAGTCTCACTTCTCCCCGGTCAAAAGGGCCATCTGAAAAAAGTGTAAAATCCAGAAAGGCAGGACAGGCCATGGAGAACTGGGAGCCTTGTTATGCTGATGGGCGGGATGTAAATTGCCAACAGACACTCCGGAGAAGTGTATGGTGTTTCCTGAAACATCTAAAAAACAAAGCAACAGAGCCTAGGGCACTGCCACTTATGGTCCTATAGCTTAGGGAAATTAAAATCAAAAAGACACAGCCACCCCAAAGTTTGGGACGCCTCTGTTTACAAGAACCTCGTTTACAGTACAAGTTCAACATCGCAGAAAGTGAAAAATGGATAAAGAAGTTGTGGTATTTACTTACAAAGCAATATCACTCAGCAATGAAATCTGTGTCATCAGGCCCTTAGCAGCACAATGAGTGGATTCAGGTATGATGATTCTAACTGAAATAAGTCACACAGAAAAAGAAACATCATAAGATATCAGTAATACATGGAATGTAAACTTGGCTACACAGGAACTGAATTACAGAACAGAACAGGGTCTCAAATTTAGAAAACCAACTTATGCTTGCTTAAGGGGAAAGGTGAGTTGGGGTGCTGCATAAAACCAGAGATTGAAATGAGCACAGATAAAGTTCCTTAAGCCAAATATGGAATAGACAAGAGCTACTCCTTGCTCAACCAAATGGACTCAACACCCCATATTAAACGCCTAAGAATGTACCTGACTAGTAAGTATCTTAAAACCTATGGATTGTTATGTCTCCAAAAGAGAATCAAGCATGTGTACAGGGGTATAAACGCAGCAGTGATAGGATTGGAGAGGTTCGGTGAGCAAATGAAGACCCTTTGAAGTCATATTGCATGGTACCCATTCCACGGGTTTCAACTACCCAGGTTTAAGGTATTCTTCCTTCAGCTAAAACATGCATGTGGAACCTAGAGTATGATCAACCATGTGATCGGGAGACGTGTTCAAATATGTCTCAGTTTTCCTCCCCTGGTACTCGGGTGCAACATTCCAGACGCTTTACTAACACTCTCCCGACTTGGAGAGTCAGTCCCTTTAACCTCCTGTTTGGCCCAGTTTGCAATTTCTGCGGAAGATGAACAGGAATAGCGAGAACCAATGAGAGGCTAGCTGCAGGTGTCTGCACGGGCAAATTTAACTCTCATTTCCCACCAGGAAGAGGAATTAACCAAAGGCTCTGCATGCCGGGCCGGAACCAGATTAGGGCCTGAAGCCATCCTGCGGTGTTGCGGCCAGCTCACAAGAAAGCGAGTTGAAGAAAGGAGCTCAGGGGCACTGTAATTCACAAACCTGCAGAGTTATAAATGACAGCTATCGTCCAAAAATAGACTGAAGTAAGGCTGCCAAGAGGACTTGAAAGCGGGGCAGAATTGCAGGAAACCGATTTCAGGAGGTAGACTGGAATTGCATTGAAAGCATAGGAAAAGAGGCAGAACGTCCACAATGATGCACTTGGCCAAAAAGGGCGTATGCGTTTTTTCCTGAATATATTCAGGAAAAAACGCATACGCCCTTTTTGGCCAACCAAGCAAGCTTGCAAAGGAAATCTGCACTACAATGAAGTCTCACTTCCCCCCAGTCAAAAGGGCAATCTGAAAAAAGTGTAAAATCCAGAAAGGCAGGACAGGCCATGGAGAACTGGGAGCCTTGTTATGCTGATGGGCGGGATGTAAATTGCCAACAGACACTCGGGAGAAGTGTATGGTGTTTCCTGAAACATCTAAAAAACAAAGCAACAGACCCTAGGGCACTTCCACTTATGGTCCTATAGCTTAGGGAAATTAAAATCAAAAAGACACAGCCACCCCAAAGTTTGGGACGCCTCCGCTTACAATAACCTCGTTTACCGTACAAGTTCAATATCACAGAAAGTGAAAAATGGATAAAGAACTTGTGGTACTTACGTACAATGCAGTATCACTCAGCAATGAAATCTATGTCATCAGGCCCGTAGCAGCATAATGAGTGGATTCAGGTACGATGATTCTAACTGAAATAAGTCACACAGAAAAAGAAACATCATAAGATATCACTAATACACGGAATGTAAACTTGGCTACACAGGAACTGCATTCCAAAACAGAACAGGGTCTCAAATTTAGAAAACCAACTTATGCTTGCTTAAGGGGAAAGGTGAGTTGGGGTGCTGCATAAAACCAGAGATTGAAATGAGCACAGATAAAGTTCCTTAAGCCAAATATGGAATAGACAAGAGCTACTCCTTGCTCAACGAAATGGACTCAAAACCCCATATTAAACGCCTAAGAATGTACCTGACTAGTAAGTATCTTAAAACCTATGGATTGCTATGTCTCCAAAAGAGAATCAAGCGTGTGTACAGGGGCATAAATGCAGCAGTGATAGGATTGGAGAGGTTCGGTGAGCAAATGATGACCCTTTGAAGTCATATTGCACGGTACCCATTCCACGGGTCTCAACTCTCCAGGTTTAAGGTATTCTTCCTTCAGCTAAAACATGCATGTGGAACCCAGAGTATGATCAACCATGTGAACGGGAGACGTGTTCAAATATGTCTCAGTTTTCCTACCCTGGTACTCGGGTGCAACACTCCAGACTCTTTACTAACACTCTCCCGACTTGGAGAGTCAGTCCCTTTAACCTCCTGTTTGGCCCAGTTTGCAATTTCTGCGGAAGATGAACAGGAATAGCGAGAACCAATGAGAGGCTAGCTGCAGGTGTCTGGACGGGCAAATTTAACTCTCATTTCCCACCAGGAAGAGGAATTAACCAAAGGCTCAGCATGCCGGGCCGGAACCAGATTAGGGCCTGAAGCCATCCTGCGGTGTTGCGGCCAGCTCACAATAAAGCGAGTTGAAGAAAGGAGCTCAGGGGCACTGTAATTCACAAACCTGCAGAGTTATAAATGACAGCTATCGTCCAAAATATACTGAAGTAAGGCTGCCAAGAGGACTTGAAAGCGGGGCAGAATTGCAGGAAACCGATTTCAGGAGGTAGACTGGAATTGCATTGAAAGCATAGGAAAAGAGGCAGAACGTCCACAATGATGCACTTGGCCAAAAAGGGCGTATGCGTTTTTTCCTGAATATAATCAGGAAAAAACGCATACGCACTTTTTGGCCAACCAAGCAAGCTTGCAAAGGAAATCTGCACTACAATGAAGTCTCACTTCCCCCCGGTCAAAAGGGCCATCTGAAAAAAGTGTAAAATCCAGAAAGGCAGGACAGGCCATGGAGAACTGGGAGCCTTGTTATGATGATGGGCGGGATGTAAATTGCCAACAGACACTCGGGAGAAGTGTATGGTGTTTCCTGAAACATCTAAAAAACAAAGCAACAGAGCCTAGGGCACTGCCACTTATGGTCCTATAGCTTAGGGAAATTAAAATCAAAAAGACACAGCCACCCCAATGTTTGGGACGCCTCTGTTTACAAGAACCTCGTTTACAGTACAAGTTCAACATCGCAGAAAGTGAAAAATGGATAAAGAAGTTGTGGTATTTACTTACAAAGCAATATCACTCAGCAATGAAATCTATGTCATCAGGCCCTTAGCAGCACAATGAGTGGATTCAGGTATGATGATTCTAACTGAAATAAGTCACACAGAAAAAGAAACATCATAAGATATCAGTAATACACGGAATGTATACTTGGCTACACAGGAACTGAATTACAGAACAGAACAGGGTCTCAAATTTAGAAAACAAACTTATGCTTGCTTAAGGGTAAAGGTGAGTTGGGGTGCTGCATAAAACCAGAGATTGAAATGAGCACAGATAAAGTTCCTTAAGCCAAATATGGAATAGACAAGAGCTACTCCTTGCTCAAAGAAATGGACTCAACACCGCATATTAAACGCCTAAGAATGTACCTGACTAGTAATTATCTTAAAACCTATGGATTGCTATGTCTCCGAAAGAGAATCAAGCATGTGTACAGGGGCATAAACGCAGCAGTGATAGGATTGGAGATGTTCGGTGAGCAAATGAAGACCCTTTGAAATCATATTGCATGGTACCCATTCCACGGGTCTCAACTCTCCAGGTTTAAGGTATTCTTCCTTCAGCTAAAACATGCATGTGGATCCCAGAGTATGATCAACCATGTGATCGGGAGACGTGTTCAAATATGTCTCAGTTTTCGTACCCTGGTACTCGGGTGCAACATTCCAGATGCTTTATTAACACTCTCCCGACTTGGAGAGTCAGTCCCTTTAACCTCCTGTTTGGCCCAGTTTGCAATTTCTGTGGAAGATGAACAGGAATAGCGAGAACCAATGAGAGACTAGCTGGAGGTGTCTGGATGGGCAAATTTAACTCTCATTTCCCACCAAGAAGAGGAATTAACCAAAGGCTCAGCGTGCCGTGCCAGAACCAGATTAGGGCCTGAAGACATCCTGCGGTGTTGCGGCCAGGTCACAAGAAAGCGAGTTGAAGAAAGGAGCTCAGGGGCACTGTAATTCACAAACCTGCAGAGTTATAAATGACAGCTATCGTCCAAAAATAGACTGAAGTAAGGCTGCCAAGAGGACTTGAAAGCGGGGCAGAATTACAGGAAACTGATTTCAGGAGGTAGACTGGAATTGCATTGAAAGCATAGGAAAAGAGGCAGAACGTCCACAATGATGCACTTGGCCAAAAAGGGCGTATGCGTTTTTTCCTGAATATATTCAGGAAAAAACGCATACGCCCTTTTTGGCCAACCAAGCAAACTTGCAAAGGAAATCTGCACTACAATGAAGTCTCACTTCCCCCCGGTCAAAAGGGCCATCTGAAAAAAGTGTAAAATCCAGAAAGGCAGGACAGGCCATGGAGAACTGGGAGCCTTGTTATGCTGATGGGCGGGATGTAAATTGCCAACAGACACTCAGGAGAAGTGTATGGTGTTTCCTGAAACATCTAAAAAACAAAGCAACAGAGCCTAGGGCACTTCCACTTATGGTCCTATAGCTTAGGGAAATTAAAATCAAAAAGACACAGCCACCCCAAAGTTTGGAACGGCTCTGTTTACAAGAACCTCGTTTACAGTACAAGTTCAACATCGCAGAAAGTGAAAAATGGATAAAGAAGTTGTGGTATTTACTTACAAAGCAATATCACCAAGCAATGAAATCTGTGTCATCAGGCCCTTAGCAGCACAATGAGTGGATTCAGGTATGATGATTCTAACTGAAATAAGTCACACAGAAAAAGAAACATCATAAGATATCAGTAATACACGGAATGTAAACTTGGCTACACAGGAACTGAATTACAGAACAGAACAGGGTCTCAAATTTAGAAAACCAACTTATGCTTGCTTAAGGGTAAAGGTGAGTTGGGGTGCTGCATAAAACCAGAGATTGAAATGAGCACAGATAAAGTTCCTTAAGCCAAATATGGAATAGACAAGAGCTACTCCTTGCTCAACGAAATGGACTCAACACCCCATATTAAACGCCTAAGAATGTACCTGACTAGTAAGTATCTTAAAACCTACGGATTGCTATGTCTCCAAAAGAGAATCAAGCGTGTGTACAGGGGCATAAACGCAGCAGTGATAGGATTGGAGAGGTTCGGTGAGCAAATGAAGACCCTTTGAAGTCATATTGCATGGTACCCATTCCACGGGTCTCAACTCTCCAGGTTTAAGGTATTCTTCCTTCAGCTAAAACATGCATGTGGAACCCAGAGTATGATCAACCATGTGATCGGGAGACGTGTTCAAATATGTCTCAGTTTTCCTCCCCTGGTACTCGGGTGCCACATTCCACATGCTTAACTAACACTCTCCCGACTTGGAGAGTCAGTCCCTTTAACCTCCTGTTTGGCCCAGTTTGCAATTTCTGTGGAAGATGAACAGGAATAGCGAGAACCAATGAGAGACTAGCTGGAGGTGTCTGGATGGGCAAATTTAACTCTCATTTCCCACCAGGAAGAGGAATTAACCAAAGGCTCAGCGTGCCGTGCCAGAACCAGATTAGGGCCTGAAGACATCCTGCGGTGTTGCGGCCAGGTCACAAGAAAGCGAGTTGAAGAAAGGAGCTCAGGGGCACTGTAATTCACAAACCTGCAGAGTTATAAATGACAGCTATCGTCCAAAAATATACTGAAGTAAGGCTGCCAAGAGGACTTGAAAGCGGGGCAGAATTACAGGAAACCGATTTCAGGAGGTAGACTGGAATTGCATTGAAAGCATAGGAAAAGAGGCAGAACGTCCACAATGATGCACTTGGCCAAAAAGGGCGTATGCGTTTTTTCCTGAATATATTCAGGAAAAAACGCATACGCCCTTTTTGGCCAACCAAGCAAACTTGCAAAGGAAATCTGCACTACAATGAAGTCTCACTTCCCCCCGGTCAAAAGGGCCATCTGAAAAAAGTGTAAAATCCAGAAAGGCAGGACAGGCCATGGAGAACTGGGAGCCTTGTTATGCTGATGGGCGGGATGTAAATTGCCAACAGACACTCAGGAGAAGTGTATGGTGTTTCCTGAAACATCTAAAAAACAAAGCAACAGAGCCTAGGGCACTTCCACTTATGGTCCTATAGCTTAGGGAAATTAAAATCAAAAAGACACAGCCACCCCAAAGTTTGGGACGCCTCCGTTTACAAGAACCTCGTTTACCGTACAAGTTCAATATCACAGAAAGTGAAAAATGGATAAAGAACTTGTGGTACTTACGTACAATGCAGTATCACTCAGCAATGAAATCTATGTCATCAGGCCCGTAGCAGCATAATGAGTGGATTCAGGTACGATGATTCTAACTGAAATAAGTCACACAGAAAAAGAAACATCATAAGATATCACTAATACACGGAATGTAAACTTGGCTACACAGGAACTGCATTCCAAAACAGAACAGGGTCTCAAATTTAGAAAACCAACTTATGCTGGTTAAGGGGAAAGGTGAGTTGGGGTGCTGCATAAAACCAGAGATTGAAATGAGCACAGATAAAGTTCCTTAAGCCAAATATGGAATAGACAAGAGCTACTCCTTGCTCAACGAAATGGACTCAAAACCCCATATTAAACGCCTAAGAATGTACCTGACTAGTAAGTATCTTAAAACCTATGGATTGCTATGTCTCCAAAAGAGAATCAAGCGTGTGTACAGGGGCATAAATGCAGCAGTGATAGGATTGGAGAGGTTCGGTGAGCAAATGAAGACCCTTTGAAGTCATATTGCACGGTACCCATTCCACGGGTCTCAACTCTCCAGGTTTAAGGTATTCTTCCTTCAGCTAAAACATGCATGTGGAACCCAGAGTATGATCAACCATGTGAACGGGAGACGTGTTCAAATATGTCTCAGTTTTCCTACCCTGGTACTCGGGTGCAACACTCCAGACTCTTTACTAACACTCTCCCGACTTGGAGAGTCAGTCCCTTTAACCTCCTGTTTGGCCCAGTTTGCAATTTCTGCGGAAGATGAACAGGAATAGCGAGAACCAATGAGAGGCTAGCTGCAGGTGTCTGGACGGGCAAATTTAACTCTCATTTCCCACCAGGAAGAGGAATTAACCAAAGGCTCAGCATGCCGGGCCGGAACCAGATTAGGGCCTGAAGCCATCCTGCGGTGTTGCGGCCAGCTCACAAGAAAGCGAGTTGAAGAAAGGAGCTCAGGGGCACTGTAATTCACAAACCTGCAGAGTTATAAATGACAGCTATCGTCCAAAATATACTGAAGTAAGGCTGCCAAGAGGACTTGAAAGCGGGGCAGAATTGCAGGAAACCGATTTCAGGAGGTAGACTGGAATTGCATTGAAAGCATAGGAAAAGAGGCAGAACGTCCACAATGATGCACTTGGCCAAAAAGGGCGTATGCGTTTTTTCCTGAATATATTCAGGAAAAAACGCATACGCCCTTTTTGGCCAACCAAGCAAGCTTGCAAAGGAAATCTGCACTACAATGAAGTCTCACTTCCCCCCGGTCAAAAGGGCCATCTGAAAAAAGTGTAAAATCCAGAAAGGCAGGACAGGCCATGGAGAACTGGGAGCCTTGTTATGCTGATGGGCGGGATGTAAATTGCCAACAGACACTCGGGAGAAGTGTATGGTGTTTCCTGAAACATCTAAAAAACAAAGCAACAGAGCCTAGGGCACTTCCACTTATGGTCCTATAGCTTAGGGAAATTAAAATCAAAAAGACACAGCCACCCCAAAGTTCGGGACGCCTCCGTTTACAAGAACCTCGTTTACCGTACAAGTTCAATATCACAGAAAGTGAAAAATGGATAAAGAACTTGTGGTACTTACGTACAATGCAGTATCACTCAGGAATGAAATCTATGACATCAGGCCCGTAGCAGCATAATGAGTGGATTCAGGTACGATGATTCTAACTGAAATAAGTCACACAGAAAAAGAAACATCATAAGATATCACTAATACACGGAATGTAAACTTGGCTACACAGGAACTGCATTCCAAAACAGAACAGGGTCTCAAATTTAGAAAACCAACTTATGCTTGCTTAAGGGGAAAGGTGAGTTGGGGTGCTGCATAAAACCAGAGATTGAAATGAGCACAGATAAAGTTCCTTAAGCCAAATATGGAATAGACAAGAGCTACTCCTTGCTCAACGAAATGGACTCAACACCCCATATTAAACGCCTAAGAATGTACCTGACTAGTAAGTATCTTAAAACCTATGGATTGCTATGTCTCCAAAAGAGAATCAAGCGTGTGTACAGGGGCATAAATGCAGCAGTGATAGGATTGGAGAGGTTCGGTGAGCAAATGAAGACCCTTTGAAGTCATATTGCACGGTACCCATTCCACGGGTCTCAACTCTCCAGGTTTAAGGTATTCTTCCTTCAGCTAAAACATGCATGTGGAACCCAGAGTATGATCAACCATGTGAACGGGAGACGTGTTCAAATATGTCTCAGTTTTCCTACCCTGGTACTCGGGTGCAACACTCCAGACTCTTTACTAACACTCTCCCGACTTGGAGAGTCAGTCCCTTTAACCTCCTGTTTGGCCCAGTTTGCAATTTCTGCGGAAGATGAACAGGAATAGCGAGAACCAATGAGAGGCTAGCTGCAGGTGTCTGGACGGGCAAATTTAACTCTCATTTCCCACCAGGAAGAGGAATTAACCAAAGGCTCAGCATGCCGGGCCGGAACCAGATTAGGGCCTGAAGCCATCCTGCGGTGTTGCGGCCAGCTCACAAGAAAGCGAGTTGAAGAAAGGAGCTCAGGGGCACTGTAATTCACAAACCTGCAGAGTTATAAATGACAGCTATCGTCCAAAATATACTGAAGTAAGGCTGCCAAGAGGACTTGAAAGCGGGGCAGAATTGCAGGAAACCGATTTCAGGAGGTAGACTGGAATTGCATTGAAAGCATAGGAAAAGAGGCAGAACGTCCACAATGATGCACTTGGCCAAAAAGGGCGTATGCGTTTTTTCCTGAATATATTCAGGAAAAAACGCATACGCCCTTTTTGGCCAACCAAGCAAGCTTGCAAAGGAAATCTGCACTACAATGAAGTCTCACTTCCCCCCGGTCAAAAGGGCCATCTGAAAAAAGTGTAAAATCCAGAAAGGCAGGACAGGCCATGGAGAACTGGGAGCCTTGTTATGCTGATGGGCGGGATGTAAATTGCCAACAGACACTCAGGAGAAGTGTATGGTGTTTCCTGAAACATCTAAAAAACAAAGCAACAGAGCCTAGGGCACTTCCACTTATGGTCCTATAGCTTAGGGAAATTAAAATCAAAAAGACACAGCCACCCCAAAGTTCGGGACGCCTCCGTTTACAAGAACCTCGTTTACCGTACAAGTTCAATATCACAGAAAGTGAAAAATGGATAAAGAACTTGTGGTACTTACGTACAATGCAGTATCACTCAGGAATGAAATCTATGACATCAGGCCCGTAGCAGCATAATGAGTGGATTCAGGTACGATGATTCTAACTGAAATAAGTCACACAGAAAAAGAAACATCATAAGATATCACTAATACACGGAATGTAAACTTGGCTACACAGGAACTGCATTCCAAAACAGAACAGGGTCTCAAATTTAGAAAACCAACTTATGCTTGCTTAAGGGGAAAGGTGAGTTGGGGTGCTGCATAAAACCAGAGATTGAAATGAGCACAGATAAAGTTCCTTAAGCCAAATATGGAATAGACAAGAGCTACTCCTTGCTCAACGAAATGGACTCAACACCCCATATTAAACGCCTAAGAATGTACCTGACTAGTAAGTATCTTAAAACCTATGGATTGCTATGTCTCCAAAAGAGAATCAAGCGTGTGTACAGGGGCATAAATGCAGCAGTGATAGGATTGGAGAGGTTCGGGGAGCAAATGAAGACCCTTTGAAGTCATATTGCACGGTACCCATTCCACGGGTCTCAACTCTCCAGGTTTAAGGTATTCTTCCTTCAGCTAAAACATGCATGTGGAACCCAGAGTATGATCAACCATGTGAATGGGAGACATGTTCAAATATGTCTCAGATTTCCTACCCTGGTACTCGGGTGCAACACTCCAGACTCTTTACTAACACTCTCCCGACTTGGAGAGTCAGTCCCTTTAACCTCCTGTTTGGCCCAGTTTGCAATTTCTGCGGAAGATGAACAGGAATAGCGAGAACCAATGAGAGGCTAGCTGCAGGTGTCTGGACGGGCAAATTTAACTCTCATTTCCCACCAGGAAGAGGAATTAACCAAAGGCTCAGCATGCCGGGCCGGAACCAGATTAGGGCCTGAAGCCATCCTGCGGTGTTGCGGCCAGCTCACAAGAAAGCGAGTTGAAGAAAGGAGCTCAGGGGCACTGTAATTCACAAACCTGCAGAGTTATAAATGACAGCTATCGTCCAAAATATACTGAAGTAAGGCTGCCAAGAGGACTTGAAAGCGGGGCAGAATTGCAGGAAACCGATTTCAGGAGGTAGACTGGAATTGCATTGAAAGCATAGGAAAAGAGGCAGAACGTCCACAATGATGCACTTGGCCAAAAAGGGCATATGCGTTTTTTCCTGAATATATTCAGGAAAAAACGCATACGCCCTTTTTGGCCAACCAAGCAAGCTTGCAAAGGAAATCTGCACTACAATGAAGTCTCACTTCCCCCCGGTCAAAAGGGCCATCTGAAAAAAGTGTAAAATCCAGAAAGGTAGGACAGGCCATGGAGAACTGGGAGCCTTGTTATGCTGATGGGCGGGATGTAAATTGCCAACAGACACTCGGGAGAAGTGTATGGTGTTTCCTGAAACATCTAAAAAACAAAGCAACAGAGCCTAGGGCACTGCCACTTATGGTCCTATAGCTTAGGGAAATTAAAATCAAAAAGACACAGTCACCCCAAAGTTTGGGACGCCTCTGTTTACAAGAACCTCGTTTACAGTACAAGTTCAACATCGCAGAAAGTGAAAAATGGATAAAGAAGTTGTGGTATTTACTTACAAAGCAATATCACTCAGCAATGAAATCTATGTCATCAGGCCCTTAGCAGCACAATGAGTGGATTCAGGTATGATGATTCTAACTGAAATAAGTCACACAGAAAAAGAAACATCATAAGATATCAGTAATACATGGAATGTATACTTGGCTACACAGGAACTGAATTACAGAACAGAACAGGGTCTCAAATTTAGAAAATCAACTTATGCTTGCTTAAGGGGAAAGGTGAGTTGGGGTGCTGCATAAAACCAGAGATTGAAATGAGCACAGATAAAGTTCCTTAAGCCAAATATGGAATAGACAAGAGCTACCCCTTGCTCAAAGAAATGGACTCAACACCGCATATTAAACGCCTAAGAATGTACCTGACTAGTAATTATCTTAAAACCTATGGATTGCTATGTCTCCGAAAGAGAATCAAGCATGTGTACAGGGGCATAAACGCAGCAGTGATAGGATTGGAGATGTTCGGTGAGCAAATGAAGACCCTTTGAAGTCATATTGCATGGTACCCATTCCACGGGTCTCAACTCTCCAGGTTTAAGGTATTCTTCCTTCAGCTAAAACATGCATGTGGAACCCAGAGTATGATCAACCATGTGATCGGGAGACGTGTTCAAATATGTCTCAGTTTTCGTACCCTGGTACTCGGGTGCAACATTCCAGATGCTTTACTAACACTCTCCCGACTTGGAGAGTCAGTCCCTTTAACCTCCTGTTTGGCCCAGTTTGCAATTTCTGTGGAAGATTAACAGGAATAGCGACAACAAATGAGAGACTACCTGGAGGTGTCTGGATGGGCAAATTGAACTCTCATTTCCCACCAGGAAGAGGAATTAAGCAAAGGCTCAGCGTGCCGTGCCAGAACCAGATTAGGGCCTGAAGACATCCTGCGGTGTTGCGGCCAGGTCACAAGAAAGCGAGTTGAAGAAAGGAGCTCAGGGGCACTGTAATTCACAAACCTGCAGAGTTATAAATGACAGCTATCGTCCAAAAATAGACTGAAGTAAGGCTGCCAAGAGGACTTGAAAGCGGGGCAGAATTACGGGAAACTGATTTCAGAAGGTAGACTGGAATTGCATTGAAAGCATAGGAAAAGAGGCAGAACGTCCACAATGATGCACTTGGCCAAAAAGGGTGTATGCGTTTTTTCCTGAATATATTCAGGAAAAAACGCATACGCACTTTTTGGCCAACCAAGAAAACTTGCAAAGGAAATCTGCACTACAATGAAGTCTCACTTCCCCCCGGTCAAAAGGGCCATCTGAAAAAAGTGTAAAATCCAGAAAGGCAGGACAGGCCATGGAGAACTGGGAGCCTTGTTATGCTGATGGGCGGGATGTAAATTGCCAACAGACACTCAGGAGAACTGTATGGTGTTTCCTGAAACATCTAAAAAACAAAGCAACAGAGCCTAGGGCACTTCCACTTATGGTCCTATAGCTTAGGGAAATTAAAATCAAAAAGACACAGCCACCCCAAAGTTTGGGACGCCTCCGCTTACAATAACCTCGTTTACCGTACAAGTTCAATATCACAGAAAGTGAAAAATGGATAAAGAACTTGTGGTACTTACGTACAATGCAGTATCACTCAGCAATGAAATCTATGTCATCAGGCCCGTAGCAGCATAATGAGTGGATTCAGGTACGATGATTCTAACTGAAATAAGTCACACAGAAAAAGAAACATCATAAGATATCACTAATACACGGAATGTAAACTTGGCTACACAGGAACTGCATTCCAAAACAGAACAGGGTCTCAAATTTAGAAAACCAACTTATGCTTGCTTAAGGGGAAAGGTGAGTTGGGGTGCTGCATAAAACCAGAGATTGAAATGAGCACAGATAAAGTTCCTTAAGCCAAATATGGAATAGACAAGAGCTACTCCTTGCTCAACGAAATGGACTCAAAACCCCATATTAAACGCCTAAGAATGTACCTGACTAGTAAGTATCTTAAAACCTATGGATTGCTATGTCTCCAAAAGAGAATCAAGCGTGTGTACAGGGGCATAAATGCAGCAGTGATAGGATTGGAGAGGTTCGGTGAGCAAATGAAGACCCTTTGAAGTCATATTGCACGGTACCCATTCCACGGGTCTCAACTCTCCAGGTTTAAGGTATTCTTCCTTCAGCTAAAACATGCATGTGGAACCCAGAGTATGATCAACC
Organism: Stenella coeruleoalba; assembly: GCF_951394435.1. Classification (NCBI taxonomy): domain Eukaryota; kingdom Metazoa; phylum Chordata; class Mammalia; order Artiodactyla; family Delphinidae; genus Stenella; species Stenella coeruleoalba. Next base: position 731,095 of record NW_027646341.1, on the reverse strand, counting down.
ATGTGAACGGGAGACGTGTTCAAATATGTCTCAGTTTTCCTACCGTGGTACTCGGGTGCAACACTCCATACGCTTTACTAACACTCTCCCGACTTGGAGAGTCAGTCCCTTTAACCTCCTGTTTGGCCCAGTTTGCAATTTCTGCGGAAGATGAACAGGAATAGCGAGAACCAATGAGAGGCTAGCTGCAGGTGTATGGAAGGGCAAATTTAACTCTCATTTCCCACCAGGAAGAGGAATTAACCAAAGGCTCAGCGTGCCGGGCCGGAACCAGATTAGGGCCTGAAGCCATCCTGCGGTGTTGCGGCCAGCTCACAAGAAAGCGAGTTGAAGAAAGGAGCTCAGGGGCACTGTAATTCACAAACCTGCAGAGTTATAAATGACAGCTATCGTCCAAAAATAGACTGAAGTAAGGCTGCCAAGAGGACTTGAAAGCGGGGCAGAATTGCAGGAAACCGATTTCAGGAGGTAGACTGGAATTGCATTGAAAGCATAGGAAAAGAGGCAGAACGTCCACAATGATGCACTTGGCCAAAAAGGGCGTATGCGTTTTTTCCTGAATATATTCAGGAAAAAACGCATACGCCCTTTTTGGCCAACCAAGCAAGCTTGCAAAGGAAATCTGCACTACAATGAAGTCTCACTTCCCCCCGGTCAAAAGGGCCATCTGAAAAAAGTGTAAAATCCAGAAAGGCAGGACAGGCCATGGAGAACTGGGAGCCTTGTTATGCTGATGGGCGGGATGTAAATTGCCAACAGACACTTGGGAGAAGTGTATGGTGTTTACTGAAACATCTAAAAAACAAAGCAACAGAGCCTAGGGCACTGCCACTTATGGCCCTATAGCTTAGGGAAATTAAAATCAAAAAGACACAGCCACCCCAAAGTTTGGGACGCCTCTGATTACAAGAACCTCGTCTACAGTACAAGTTCAACATCGCAGAAAGTGAAAAATGGATAAAGAAGTTGTGGTATTTACTTACAAAGCAATATCACTCAGCAATGAAATCTATGTCATCAGGCCCTTAGCAGCACAATGAGTGGATTCAGGTATGATGATTCTAACTGAAATAAGTCATATAGAAAAAGAAACATCATAAGATATCAGTAATACACGGAATGTAAACTTGGCTACACAGGAACTGAATTACAGAACAGAACAGGGTCTCAAATTTAGAAAACCAACTTATGCTTGCTTAAGGGTAAAGGTGAGTTGGGGTGCTGCATAAAACCAGAGATTGAAATGAGCACAGATAAAGTTCCTTAAGCCAAATATGGAATAGACAAGAGCTACTCCTTGCTCAAAGAAATTGACTCAACACCGCATATTAAACGCCTAAGAATGTACCTGACTAGTAAGTATCTTAAAATCTAGGGATTGCTATGTCTCCGAAAGAGAATCAAGCATGTGTACAGGGGCATAAACGCAGCAGTGATAGGATTGGAGAGGTTCGGTGAGCAAATGAAGACCCTTTGAAGTCATATTGCATGGTACCCATTCCACGGGTTTCAACTACCCAGGTTTTAGGTATTCTTCCTTCAGCTAAAACATGCATGTGGAACCCAGAGTATGATCAACCATGTGATCGGGAGACGTGTTCAAATATGTCTCAGTTTTCCTCCCCTGGTACTCGGGTGCAACATTCCAGACGCTTTACTAACACTCTCCCCACTTGGAGAGTCAGCGCCTTTAACCTCCTGTTTGGCACAGTTTGCAATTTCTGCGGAGGATGAACAGGAATAGCGAGAACCAATAAGAGACTAGCTGGAGGTGTCTGGACGGGCAAATTTAACTCTCATTTCCCACCAGGAAGAGAAAATAACCAAAGGCTCAGCGTGCCGTGCCGGAACCAGATTAGGGCCTGAAGCCATCCTGCGGTGTTGCAGACAGCTCAAAAGAAAGCGAGTTGAAGAAAGGAGCTCAGTGGCACTGTAATTCACAAACCTGCAGAGTTATAAATGACAACTATCGTCCAAAAATAGACTGAAGTAAGGCTGCCAAGAGGACTTGAAAGCGGGGCAGAATTGCAGGAAACCGATTTCAGGAGGTAGACTGGAATTGCATTGAAAGCATACGAAAAGAGGCAGAACGTCCACAATGATGCACTTGGCCAAAAAGGGCGTATGCGTTTTTTCCTGAATATATTCAGGAAAAAACGCATACGCCCTTTTTGGCCAACCAAGTAAACTTGCAAAGGAAATCTGCACTACAATGAAGTCTCACTTCCCCCCCGGTCAAAAGGGCCATCTGAAAAAAGTGTAAAATCCAGAAAGGCAGGACAGGCCATGGAGAACTGGGAGCCTTGTTATGCTGATGGGCGGGATGTAAATTGCCAACAGACACTCAGGAGAAGTGTATGGTGTTTCCTGAAACATCTAAAAAACAAAGCAACAGAGCCTAGGGCACTTCCACTTATGGTCCTATAGCTTAGGGAAATTAAAATCAAAAAGGCACAGCCACCCAAAAGTTTGGGACGCCTCCGTTTACAAGAACCTCGTTTACCGTACAAGTTCAATATCACAGAAAGTGAAAAATGGATAAAGAACTTGTGGTACTTACGTACAATGCAGTATCACTCAGCAATGAAATCTATGTCATCAGGCCCGTAGCAGCATAATGAGTGGATTCAGGTACGATGATTCTAACTGAAATAAGTCACACAGAAAAAGAAACATCATAAGATATCACTAATACACGGAATGTAAACTTGGCTACACAGGAACTGCATTCCAAAACAGAACAGGGTCTCAAATTTAGAAAACCAACTTATGCTTGCTTAAGGGGAAAGGTGAGTTGGGGTGCTGCATAAAACCAGAGATTGAAATGAGCACAGATAAAGTTCCTTAAGCCAAATATGGAATAGACAAGAGCTACTCCTTGCTCAACGAAATGGACTCAAATCCCCATATTAAACGCCTAAGAATGTACCTGACTAGTAAGTATCTTAAAACCTATGGATTGCTATGTCTCCAAAAGAGAATCAAGCGTGTGTACAGGGGCATAAATGCAGCAGTGATAGGATTGGAGAGGTTTGGTGAGCAAATGAAGACCCTTTGAAGTCATATTGCACGGTACCCATTCCACGGGTCTCAACTCTCCAGGTTTAAGGTATTCTTCCTTCAGCTAAAACATGCATGTGGAACCCAGAGTATGATCAACCATGTGAATGGGAGACGTGTTCAAATATGTCTCAGTTTTCCTACCCTGGTACTCGGGTGCAACACTCCAGACGCTTTACTAACACTCTCCCGACTTGGAGAGTCAGTCCCTTTAACCTCCTGTTTGGCCCAGTTTGCAATTTCTGCGGAAGATGAACAGGAATAGCGAGAACCAATGAGAGGCTAGCTGCAGGTGTCTGGACGGGCAAATTTAACTCTCATTTCCCACCAGGAAGAGGAAATAACCAAAGGCTGAGCGTGCCGTGCCGGAACCAGATTAGGGCCTGAAGCCATCCTGCGGTGTTGCGGCCAGGTCACAAGAAAGCGAGTTGAAGAAAGGAGCTCAGGGGCACTGTAATTCACAAACCTGCAGAGTTATAAATGACAGCTATCGTCCAAAAATAGACTGAAGTAAGGCTGCCAAGAGGACTTGAAAGCGGGGCAGAATTGCAGGAAACCGATTTCAGGAGGTAGACTGGAATTGCATTGAAAGCATAGGAAAAGAGGCAGAACGTCCACAATGATGCACTTGGCCAAAAAGGGCGTATGCGTTTTTTCCAGAATATATTCAGGAAAAAACGCATACGCCCTTTTTGGCCAACCAACCAAGCTTGCAAAGGAAATCTGCACTACAATGAAGTCTCACTTCCCCCCGGTCAAAAGGGCCATCTGAAAAAAGTGTAAAATCCAGAAAGGCAGGACAGGCCATGGAGAACTGGGAGCCTTGTTATGCTGAAGGGCGGGATGTAAATTGCCAACAACCACTCGGGAGAAGTGTATGGTGTTTCCTGAAACATCTAAAAAACAAAGCAACAGAGCCTAGGGCACTTCCACTTATGGTCCTATAGCTTAGGGAATTTAAAATCAAAAAGACACAGCCACCCCAAAGTTTGGAACGGCTCTGTTTACAAGAACCTCGTTTACAGTACAAGTTCAACATCGCAGAAAGTGAAAAATGGATAAAAAAGTTGTGGTATTTACTTACAAAGCAATATCACACATCAATGAAATCTGTGTCATCAGGCCCTTAGTAGCACAATGAGTGGATTCAGGTATGATGATTCCAACTGAAATAAGTCACACAGAAAAAGAAACATCATAAGATATCACTAATACACGGAATGTAAACTTGGCTACACAGGAACTGAATGACAGAACAGAACAGGGTCTCAAATTTAGAAAACCAACTTATGCTTGCTTAAGGGGAAAGGTGAGTTGGGGTGCTGCATAAAACCAGAGATTGAAATGAGCACAGATAAAGTTCCTTAAGCCAAATATGGAATAGACAAGAGCTACTCCTTGCTCAACGAAATGGACTCAACACCGCATATTAAACGCCTAAGAATGAACCTGACTAGTAAGTATCTTAAAACCTATGGATTGCTATGTCTCCGAAAGAGAATCAAGCATGTGTACAGGGGCATAAACGCAGCAGTGATAGGATTGGAGAGGTTCGGTGAGCAAATGAAGACCCTTTGAATTCATATTGCATGGTACCCATTCCACGGGTTTCAACTACCCAGGTTTAAGGTATTCTTCCTTCAGATAAAACATGCATGTGGAACCTAGAGTATGATCAACCATGTGATCGGGAGACGTGTTCAAATATGTCTCAGTTTTCCTCCCCTGGTACTCGGGTGCAACATTCCAGACGCTTTACTAACACTCTCCCGACTTGGAGAGTCAGTCCCTTTAACCTCCTGTTTAGCCCAGTTTGCAATTTCTGCGGAAGCTGAACAGGAATAGCGAGAACCAATGAGAGGCTAGCTGCAGGTGTTTGGACGGGCAAATTTAACTCTCATTTCCCACCAGGAAGAGGAATTAACCAAAGGCTCAGCATGCCGGGCCGGAACCAGATTAGGGCCTGAAGCCATCCTGCGGTGTTGCGGCCAGGTCACAAGAAAGCGAGTTGAAGAAAGGAGCTCAGGGGCACTGTAATTCACAAACCTGCAGAGTTATAAATGACAGCTATCGTCCAAAAATAGACTGAAGTAAGGCTGCCAAGAGGACTTGAAAGCGGGGCAGAATTGCAGGAAACCGATTTCAGGAGGTAGACTGGAATTGCATTGAAAGCATAGGAAAAGAGGCAGAACGTCCACAATGATGCACTTGGCCAAAAAGGGCGTATGCGTTTTTTCCTGAATATATTCAGGAAAAAACGCATACGCCCTTTTTGGCCAACCAAGCAAGCTTGCAAAGGAAATCTGCACTACAATGAAGTCTCACTTCCCCCCGGTCAAAAGGGCCATCTGAAAAAAGTGTAAAATCCAGAAAGGCAGGACAGGCCATGGAGAACTGGGAGCCTTGTTATGCTGAAGGGCGGGATGTAAATTGCCAATAAACACTCGGGAGAAGTGTATGGTGTTTCCTGAAACATCTAAAAAACAAAGCAACAGAGCCTAGGGCACTTCCACTTATGGTCCTATAGCTTAGGGAATTTAAAATCAAAAAGACACAGCCACCCCAAAGTTTCGAACGGCTCTGTTTACAAGAACCTCGTTTACAGTACAAGTTCAACATCGAAGAAAGTGAAAAATGGATAAAAAAGTTGTGGTATTTACTTACAAAGCAATATCACTCAGCAATGAAATCTGTGTCATCAGGCCCTTAGCAGCACAATGAGTGGATTCAGGTATGATGATTCTAACTGAAATAAGTGACACAGAAAAAGAAACATCATAAGATATCAGTAATACACGGAATGTAAACTTGGCTACACAGGAACTGAATTACAGAACAGAACAGGGTCTCAAATTTAGAAAAACAACTTATGCTTGCTTAAGGGTAAAGGTGAGTTGGGGTACTGCATAAAACCAGAGATTGAAATGAGCACAGATAAAGTTCCTTAAGTCAAATATGAAATAGACAAGAGCTACTCCTTGCTCAACGAAATGGACTCAACACCGCATATTAAACGCCTAAGAATGTACCTGACTAGTAAGTATCTTAAAACCTAGGGATTGCTATGTCTCCGAAAGAGAATCAAGCATGTGTACAGGGGCATAAACGCAGCAGTGATAGGATTGGAGAGGTTCGGTGAGCAAATGAAGACCCTTTGAAGTCATATTGCATGGTACCCATTCCACGGGTTTCAACTACCCAGGTTTAAGGTATTCTTCCTTCAGCTAAAACATGCATGTGGAACCTAGAGTATGATCAACCATGTGATCGGGAGACGTGTTCAAATATGTCTCAGTTTTCCTCCCCTGGTACTCGGGTGCAACATTCCAGACGCTTTACTAACACTCTCCCGACTTGGAGAGTCAGTCCCTTTAACCTCCTGTTTGGCCCAGTTTGCAATTTCTGCGGAAGCTGAACAGGAATAGCGAGAACCAATGAGAGGCTAGCTGCAGGTGTCTGGACGGGCAAATTTAACTCTCATTTCCCACCAGGAAGAGGAATTAACCAAAGGCTCAGCATGCCGGGCTGGAACCAGATTAGGGCCTGAAGCCATCCTGCGGTGTTGCGGCCAGGTCAGAAGAAAGCGAGTTGAAGAAAGGAGCTCAGGGGCACTGTAATTCACAAACCTGCAGAGTTATAAATGACAGCTATCGTCCAAAAATAGACTGAAGTAAGGCTGCCAAGAGGACTTGAAAGCGGGGCAGAATTGCAGGAAACCGATTTCAGGAGGTAGACTGGAATTGCATTGAAAGCATAGGAAAAGAGGCAGAACGTCCACAATGATGCACTTGGCCAAAAAGGGCGTATGCGTTTTTTCCTGAATATATTCAGGAAAAAACGCATACGCCCTTTTTGGCCAACCAAGCAAGCTTGCAAAGGAAATCTGCACTACAATGAAGTCTCACTTCCCCCCGGTCAAAAGGGCCATCTGAAAAAAGTGTAAAACCCAGAAAGGCAGGACAGGCCATGGAGAACTGGGAGCCTTGTTATGCTGAAGGGCGGGATGTAAATTGCCAATAAACACTCGGGAGAAGTGTATGGTGTTTCCTGAAACATCTAAAAAACAAAGCAACAGAGCCTAGGGCACTTCCACTTATGGTCCTATAGCTTAGGGAATTTAAAATCAAAAAGACACAGCCACCCCAAAGTTTGGAACGGCTCTGTTTACAAGAACCTCATTTACAGTACAAGTTCAACATCGCAGAAAGTGAAAAATGGATAAAAAAGTTGTGGTATTTACTTACAAAGCAATATCACTCAGCAATGAAATCTGTGTCATCAGGCCCTTAGCAGCAAAATGAGTGGATTCAGGTATGATGATTCTAACTGAAATAAGTGACACAGAAAAAGAAACATCATAAGATATCAGTAATACACGGAATGTAAACTTGGCTACACAGGAACTGAATTCCAGAACAGAACAGGGTCTCAAATTTAAAAAACCAACTTATGCTTGCTTAAGGGTAAAGGTGAGTTGGGGTGCTGCATAAAACCAGAGATTGAAATGAGCACAGATAAAGTTCCTTAAGTCAAATATGGAATAGACAAGAGCTACTCCTTGCTCAACGAAATGGACTCAACACCGCATATTAAACGCCTAAGAATGTACCTGACTAGTAAGTATCTTAAAACCTAGGGATTGCTATGTCTCCGAAAGAGAATCAAGCATGTGTACAGGGGCATAAACGCAGCAGTGATAGGATTGGAGAGGTTCGGTGAGCAAATGAAGACCCTTTGAAGTCATATTGCATGGTACCCATTCCACGGGTTTCAACTACCCAGGTTTAAGGTATTCTTCCTTCAGCTAAAACATGCATGTGGAACCTAGAGTATGATCAACCATGTGATCGGGAGACGTGTTCAAATATGTCTCAGTTTTCCTCCCCTGGTACTCGGGTGCAACATTCCAGACGCTTTACTAACACTCTCCCGACATGGAGAGTCAGTCCCTTTAACCTCCTGTTTGGCCCAGTTTGCAATTTCTGCGGAAGCTGAACAGGAATAGCGAGAACCAATGAGAGGCTAGCTGCAGGTGTCTGGACGGGCAAATTTAACTCTCATTTCCCACCAGGAAGAGGAATTAACCAAAGGCTCAGCATGCCGGGCTGGAACCAGATTAGGGCCTGAAGCCATCCTGCGGTGTTGCGGCCAGGTCACAAGAAAGCGAGTTGAAGAAAGGAGCTCAGGGGCACTGTAATTCACAAACCTGCAGAGTTATAAATGACAGCTATCGTCCAAAAATAGACTGAAGTAAGGCTGCCAAGAGGACTTGAAAGCGGGGCAGAATTGCAGGAAACCGATTTCAGGAGGTAGACTGGAATTGCATTGAAAGCATAGGAAAAGAGGCAGAACGTCCACAATGATGCACTTGGCCAAAAAGGGCGTATGCGTTTTTTCCTGAATATATTCAGGAAAAAACGCATACGCCCTTTTTGGCCAACCAAGCAAGCTTGCAAAGGAAATCTGCACTACAATGAAGTCTCACTTCCCCCCGGTCAAAAGGGCCATCTGAAAAAAGTGTAAAACCCAGAAAGGCAGGACAGGCCATGGAGAACTGGGAGCCTTGTTATGCTGAAGGGCGGGATGTAAATTACCAATAAACACTCGGGAGAAGTGTATGGTGTTTCCTGAAACATCTAAAAAACAAAGCAACAGAGCCTAGGGCACTTCCACTTATGGTCCTATAGCTTAGGGAATTTAAAATCAAAAAGACACAGCCACCCCAAAGTTTGGAACGGCTCTGTTTACAAGAACCTCATTTACAGTACAAGTTCAACATCGCAGAAAGTGAAAAATGGATAAAAAAGTTGTGGTATTTACTTACAAAGCAATATCACTCAGCAATGAAATCTGTGTCATCAGGCCCTTAGCAGCAAAATGAGTGGATTCAGGTATGATGATTCTAACTGAAATAAGTGACACAGAAAAAGAAACATCATAAGATATCAGTAATACACGGAATGTAAACTTGGCTACACAGGAACTGAATTACAGAACAGAACAGGGTCTCAAATTTAAAAAACCAACTTATGCTTGCTTAAGGGGAAAGGTGAGTTGGGGTGCTGCATAAAACCAGAGATTGAAATGAGCACAGATAAAGTTCCTTAAGCCAAATATGGAATAGACAAGAGCTACTCCTTGCTCAACGAAATGGACTCAACACCCCATATTAAACTCCTAAGAATGTACCTGACTAGTAAGTATCTTAAAACCTAGGGATTGCTATGTCTCCGAAAGAGAATCAAGCATGTGTACAGGGGCATAAACGCAGCAGTGATAGGATTGGAGAGGTTCGGTGAGCAAATGAAGACCCTTTGAAGTCATATTGCATGGTACCCATTCCACGGGTTTCAACTACCCAGGTTTAAGGTATTCTTCCTTCAGCTAAAACATGCATGTGGAACCTAGAGTATGATCAACCATGTGATCGGGAGACGTGTTCAAATATGTCTCAGTTTTCCTCCCCTGGTACTCGGGTGCAACATTCCAGACGCTTTACTAACACTCTCCCGACTTGGAGAGTCAGTCCCTTTAACCTCCTGTTTGGCCCAGTTTGCAATTTCTGCGGAAGCTGAACAGGAATAGCGAGAACCAATGAGAGGCTAGCTGCAGGTGTCTGGACGGGCAAATTTAACTCTCATTTCCCACCAGGAAGAGGAATTAACCAAAGGCTCAGCATGCCGGGCCGGAACCAGATTAGGGCCTGAAGCCATCCTGCGGTGTTGCGGCCAGGTCACAAGAAAGCGAGTTGAAGAAAGGAGCTCAGGGGCACTGTAATTCACAAACCTGCAGAGTTATAAATGACAGCTATCATCCAAAAATAGACTGAAGTAAGGCTGCCAAGAGGACTTGAAAGCGGGGCAGAATTGCAGGAAACCGATTTCAGGAGGTAGACTGGAATTGCATTGAAAGCATAGGAAAAGAGGCAGAACGTCCACAATGATGCACTTGGCCAAAAAGGGCGTATGCGTTTTTTCCTGAATATATTCAGGAAAAAACGCATACGCCCTTTTTGGCCAACCAAGCAAGCTTGCAAAGGAAATCTGCACTACAATGAAGTCTCTTTCCCCCCGGTCAAAAGGGCCATCTGAAAAAAGTGTAAAATCCAGAAAGGCAGGACAGGCCATGGAGAACTGGGAGCCTTGTTATGCTGATGGGCGGGATGTAAATTGCCAACAACCACTTGGGAGAAGTGTATGGTGTTTCCTGAAACATCTAAAAAACACAGCAACAGAACCTAGGGCACTTCCACTTATGGTCCTATAGCTTAGGGAAATTAAAATCAAAAAGACACAGCCACCCCAAAGTTTGGAACGGCTCTGTTTACAAGAACCTCGTTTACAGTACAAGTTCAACATCGCAGAAAGTGAAAAATGGATAAAGAAGTTGTGGTATTTACTTACAAAGCAATATCACTCAGCAATGAAATCTGTGTCATCAGGCCCTTAGCAGCACAATGAGTGGATTCAGGTATGATGATTCTAACTGAAATAAGTCACACAGAAAAAGAAACATCATAAGATATCAGTAATACATGGAATGTAAACTTGGCTACACAGGAACTGAATTACAGAACAGAACAGGGTCTCAAATTTAGAAAACCAACTTATGCTTGCTTAAGGGTAAAGGTGAGTTGGGGTGCTGCATAAAACCAGAGATTGAAATGAGCACAGATAAAGTTCCTTAAGTCAAATATGGAATAGACAAGAGCTACTCCTTGCTCAACGAAATGGACTCAACACCGCATATTAAACGCCTAAGAATGTACCTGACTAGTAAGTATCTTAAAACCTATGGATTGCTATGTCTCCGAAAGAGAATCAAGCATGTGTACAGGGGCATAAACGCAGCAGTGATAGGATTGGAGATGTTCGGTGAGCAAATGAAGACCCTTTGAAGTCATATTGCATGGTACCCATTCCACGGGTTTCAACTACCCAGGTTTAAGGTATTCTTCCTTCAGCTAAAACATGCATGTGGAACCTAGAGTATGATCAACCATGTGATCGGGAGAAGTGTTCAAATATGTCTCAGTTTTCGTACCCTGGTACTCGGGTGCAACATTCCAGACACTTTACTAACACTCTCCCGACTTGGAGAGTCAGTCCCTTTAACCTCCTGTTTGGCCCAGTTTGCAATTTCTGCGGAAGATGAACAGGAATAGCGAGAACCAATGAGAGACTAGCTGGAGGTGTCTGGACGGGCAAATTTAACTCTCATTTCCCACCAGGAAGAGGAAATAACCAAAGGCTCAGCGTGCCGTGCCGGAACCAGATTAGGGCCTGAAGCCATCCTGCGGTGTTGCGGCCAGCTCACAAGAAAGCGAGTTGAAGAAAGGAGCTCAGGGGCACTGTAATTCACAAACCTGCAGAGTTATAAATGACAGCTATCGTCCAAAAATAGACTGAAGTAAGGCTGCCAAGAGGACTTGAAAGCGGGGCAGAATTGCAGGAAACCGATTTCAGGAGGTAGACTGGAATTGCATTGAAAGCATAGGAAAAGAGGCAGAACGTCCACAATGATGCACTTGGCCAAAAAGGGCGTATGCGTTTTTTCCTGAATATATTCAGGAAAAAACGCATACGCCCTTTTTGGCCAACCAAGCAAGCTTGCAAAGGAAATCTGCACTACAATGAAGTCTCATTCCCCCCGGTCAAAAGGGCCATCTGAAAAAAGTGTAAAATCCAGAAAGGCAGGACAGGCCATGGAGAACTGGGAGCCTTGTTATGCTGATGGGCGGGATGTAAATTGCCAACAACCACTTGGGAGAAGTGTATGGTGTTTCCTGAAACATCTAAAAAACAAAGCAACAGAACCTAGGGCACTTCCACTTATGGTCCTATAGCTTAGGGAAATTAAAATCAAAAAGACACAGCCACCCCGAAGTTTGGAACGGCTCTGTTTACAAGAACCTCGTTTACAGTACAAGTTCAACATCGCAGAAAGTGAAAAATGGATAAAGAAGTTGTGGTATTTACTTACAAAGCAATATCACTCAGCAATGAAATCTGTGTCATCAGGCCCTTAGCAGCACAATGAGTGGATTCAGGTATGATGATTCTAACTGAAATAAGTCACACAGAAAAAGAAACATCATAAGATATCAGTAATACATGGAATGTAAACTTGGTTACACAGGAACTGAATTACAGAACAGAACAGGGTCTCAAATTTAGAAAACCAACTTATGCTTGCTTAAGGGGAAAGGTGAGTTGGGGTGCTGCATAAAACCAGAGATTGAAATGAGCACAGATAAAGTTCCTTAAGCCAAATATGGAATAGACAAGAGCTACTCCTTGCTCAACCAAATGGACTCAACACCGCATATTAAACGCCTAAGAATGTACCTGACTAGTAAGTATCTTAAAACCTATGGATTGCTATGTCTCCGAAAGAGAATCAAGCATGTGTACAGGGGCATAAACGCAGCAGTGATAGGATTGGAGAGGTTCGGTGAGCAAATGAAGACCCTTTGAAGTCATATTGCATGGTACCCATTCCACGGGTTTCAACTACCCAGGTTTAAGGTATTCTTCCTTCAGCTAAAACATGCATGTGGAACCTAGAGTATGATCAACCATGTGATCGGGAGACGTGTTCAAATATGTCTCAGTTTTCCTCCCCTGGTACTCGGGTGCAACATTCCAGACGCTTTACTAACACTCTCCCGACTTGGAGAGTCAGTCCCTTTAACCTCCTGTTTGGCCCAGTTTGCAATTTCTGCGGAAGATGAACAGGAATAGCGAGAACCAATGAGAGACTAGCTGGAGGTGTCTGGACGGGCAAATTTAACTCTCATTTCCCACCAGGAAGAGGAAATAACCAAAGGCTCAGCGTGCCGTGCCGGAACCAGATTAGGGCCTGAAGCCATCCTGCGGTGTTGCGGCCAGCTCACAAGAAAGCGAGTTGAAGAAAGGAGCTCAGGGGCACTGTAATTCACAAACCTGCAGAGTTATAAATGACAGCTATCGTCCAAAAATAGACTGAAGTAAGGCTGCCAAGAGGACTTGAAAGCGGGGCAGAATTGCAGGAAACCGATTTCAGGAGGTAGACTGGAATTGCATTGAAAGCATAGGAAAAGAGGCAGAACGTCCACAATGATGCACTTGGCCAAAAAGGGCGTATGCGTTTTTTCCTGAATATATTCAGGAAAAAACGCATACGCCCTTTTTGGCCAACCAAGCAAGCTTGCAAAGGAAATCTGCACTACAATGAAGTCTCATTCCCCCCGGTCAAAAGGGCCATCTGAAAAAAGTGTAAAATCCAGAAAGGCAGGACAGGCCATGGAGAACTGGGAGCCTTGTTATGCTGATGGGCGGGATGTAAATTGCCAACAACCACTTGGGAGAAGTGTATGGTGTTTCCTGAAACATCTAAAAAACAAAGCAACAGAACCTAGGGCACTTCCACTTATGGTCCTATAGCTTAGGGAAATTAAAATCAAAAAGACACAGCCACCCCAAAGTTTGGAACGGCTCTGTTTACAAGAACCTCGTTTACAGTACAAGTTCAACATCGCAGAAAGTGAAAAATGGATAAAGAAGTTGTGGTATTTACTTACAAAGCAATATCACTCAGCAATGAAATCTGTGTCATCAGGCCCTTAGCAGCACAATGAGTGGATTCAGGTATGATGATTCTAACTGAAATAAGTCACACAGAAAAAGAAACATCATAAGATATCAGTAATACATGGAATGTAAACTTGGCTACACAGGAACTGAATTACAGAACAGAACAGGGTCTCAAATTTAGAAAACCAACTTATGCTTGCTTAAGGGGAAAGGTGAGTTGGGGTGCTGCATAAAACCAGAGATTGAAATGAGCACAGATAAAGTTCCTTAAGCCAAATATGGAATAGACAACAGCTACTCCTTGCTCAACCAAATGGACTCAACACCGCATATTAAACGCCTAAGAATGTACCTGACTAGTAAGTATCTTAAAACCTATGGATTGCTATGTCTCCGAAAGAGAATCAAGCATGTGTACAGGGGCATAAACGCAGCAGTGATAGGATTGGAGAGGTTCGGTGAGCAAATGAAGACCCTTTGAAGTCATATTGCATGGTACCCATTCCACGGGTTTCAACTACCCAGGTTTAAGGTATTCTTCCTTCAGCTAAAACATGCATGTGGAACCTAGAGTATGATCAACCATGTGATCGGGAGACGTGTTCAAATATGTCTCAGTTTTCCTCCCCTGGTACTCGGGTGCAACATTCCAGACGCTTTACTAACACTCTCCCGACTTGGAGAGTCAGTCCCTTTAACCTCCTGTTTGGCCCAGTTTCCAATTTCTGCGGAAGATGAACAGGAATAGCGAGAACCAATGAGAGGCTAGCTGCAGGTGTCTGGACGGGCAAATTTAACTCTCATTTCCCACCAGGAAGAGGAATTAACCAAAGGCTCTGCATGCCAGGCCGGAACCAGATTAGGGCCTGAAGCCATCCTGCGGTGTTGCGGCCAGGTCACAAGAAAGCGAGTTGAAGAAAGGAGCTCAGGGGCACTGTAATTCACAAACCTGCAGAGTTATAAATGACAGCTATCGTCCAGAAATAGACTGAAGTAAGGCTGCCAAGAGGACTTGAAAGCGGGGCAGAATTGCAGGAAACCGATTTCAGGAGGTAGACGGGAATTGCATTGAAAGCATAGGAAAAGAGGCAGAACGTCCACAATGATGCACTTGGCCAAAAAGGGCGTATGCGTTTTTTCCTGAATATATTCAGGAAAAAACGCATACGCCCTTTTTGGCCAACCAAGCAAGCTTGCAAAGGAAATCTGCACTACAATGAAGTCTCACTTCCCCCCGGTCAAAAGGGCCATCTGAAAAAAGTGTAAAATCCAGAAAGGCAGGACAGGCCATGGAGAACTGGGAGCCTTGTTATGCTGATGGGCGGGATGTAAATTGCCAACAGACACTCGGGAGAAGTGTATGGTGTTTCCTGAAACATCTAAAAAACAAAGCAACAGAGCCTAGGGCACTTCCACTTATGGTCCTATAGCTTAGGGAAATTAAAATCAAAAAGACACAGCCACCCCAAAGTTTGGGACGCCTCTGTTTACAAGAACCTCGTTTACAGTACAAGTTCAACATCGCAGAAAGTGAAAAATGGATAAAGAAGTTGTGGTATTTACTTACAAAGCAATATCACTCAGCAATGAAATCTATGTCATCAGGCCCTTAGCAGCACAATGAGTGGATTCAGGTACGATGATTCTAACTGAAATAAGTCACACAGAAAAAGAAACATCATAAGATATCACTAATACACGGAATGTAAACTTGGCTATACAGGAACTGCATTCCAAAACAGAACAGGGTCTCAAATTTCGAAAACCAACTTATGCTTGCTTAAGGGGAAAGGTGAGTTGGGGTGCTGCATAAAACCAGAGATTGAAATGAGCACAGATAAAGTTCCTTAAGCCAAATATGGAATAGACAAGAGCTACTCCTTGCTCAACGAAATGGACTCAAAACCCCATATTAAACGCCTAAGAATGTACCTGACTAGTAAGTATCTTAAAACCTATAGATTGCTATGTCTCCAAAAGAGAATCAAGCGTGTGTACAGGGGCATAAATGCAGCAGTGATAGGTTTGGAGAGGTTCGGTGAGCAAATGAAGACCCTTTGAAGTCATATTGCATGGTACCCATTCCACAGGTCTCAACTCTCCAGGTTTAAGGTATTCTTCCTTCAGCTAAAAGATGCATGTGGAACCCAGAGTATGATCAACCATGTGATCGGGAGACGTGTTCAAATATGTCTCAGTTTTCGTACCCTGGTACTCGGGTGCAACATTCCAGATGCTTTACTAACACTCTCCCGACTTGGAGAGTCAGTCCCTTTAACCTCCTGTTTGGCCCAGTTTGCAATTTCTGTGGAAGATGAACAGGAAGAGCGAGAACCAATGAGAGACTAGCTGGAGGTGTCTGGATGGGCAAATTTAACTCTCATTTCCCACCAGGAAGAGGAATTAACCAAAGGCTCAGCGTGCCGTGCCAGAACCAGATTAGGGCCTGAAGCCATCCTGCGGTGTTGCGGCCAGGTCACAAGAAAGCGAGTTGAAGAAAGGAGCTCAGGGGCACTGTAATTCACAAACCTGCAGAGTTATAAATGACAGCTATCGTCCAAAAATAGACTGAAGTAAGGCTGCCAAGAGGACTTGAAAGCGGGGCAGAATTGCAGGAAACCGATTTCAGGAGGTAGACTGGAATTGCATTGAAAGCATAGGAAAAGAGGCAGAACGTCCACAATGATGCACTTGGCCAAAAAGGGCGTATGCGTTTTTTCCTGAATATATTCAGGAAAAAACGCATACGCCCTTTTTGGCCAACCAAGCAAGCTTGCAAAGGAAATCTGCACTACAATGAAGTCTCACTTCCCCCCGGTCAAAAGGGCCATCTGAAAAAAGTGTAAAATCCAGAAAGGCAGGACAGGCCATGGAGAACTGGGAGCCTTGTTATGCTGATGGGCGGGATGTAAATTGCCAACAACCACTCCGGAGAAGTGTATGGTGTTTCCTGAAACATCTAAAAAACAAAGCAACAGAGCCTAGGGCACTTCCACTTATGGTCCTATAGCTTAGGGAAATTAAAATCAAAAAGACACAGCCACCCCAAAGTTTGGGACGCCTCCGTTTACAAGAACCTCGTTTACCGTACAAGTTCAATATCACAGAAAGTGAAAAATGGATAAAGAACTTGTGGTACTTACGTACAATGCAGTATCACTCAGCAATGAAATCTATGTCATCAGGCCCGTAGCAGCATAATGAGTGGATTCAGGTACGATGATTCTAACTGAAATAAGTCACACAGAAAAAGAAACATCATAAGATATCACTAATACACGGAATGTAAACTTGGCTACACAGGAACTGCATTCCAAAACAGAACAGGGTCTCAAATTTAGAAAACCAACTTATGCTTGCTTAAGGGGAAAGGTGAGTTGGGGTGCTGCATAAAACCAGAGATTGAAATGAGCACAGATAAAGTTCCTTAAGCCAAATATGGAATAGAAAAGAGCTACTCCTTGCTCAACGAAATGGACTCAAAACCCCATATTAAACGCCTAAGAATGTACCTGACTAGTAAGTATCTTAAAACCTATGGATTGCTATGTCTCCAAAAGAGAATCAAGCGTGTGTACAGGGGCATAAATGCAGCAGTGATAGGATTGGAGAGGTTCGGTGAGCAAATGAAGACCCTTTGAAGTCATATTGCATGGTACCCATTCCACGGGTCTCAACTCTCCAGGTTTAAGGTATTCTTCCTTCAGCTAAAACATGCATGTGGAACCCAGAGTATGATCAACCATGTGAACGGGAGACGTGTTCAAATATGTCTCAGTTTTCCTACCCTGGTACTCGGGTGCAACACTCCAGACTCTTTACTAACACTCTCCCGACTTGGAGAGTCAGTCCCTTTAACCTCCTGTTTGGCCCAGTTTGCAATTTCTGCGGAAGATGAACAGGAATAGCGAGAACCAATGAGAGGCTAGCTGCAGGTGTCTGGACGGGCAAATTTAACTCTCATTTCCCACCAGGAAGAGGAATTAACCAAAGGCTCAGCATGCCGGGCTGGAACCAGATTAGGGCCTGAAGCCATCCTGCGGTGTTGCGGCCAGCTCACAAGAAAGCGAGTTGAAGAAAGGAGCTCAGGGGCACTGTAATTCACAAACCTGCAGAGTTATAAATGACAGCTATCGTCCAAAATATACTGAAGTAAGGCTGCCAAGAGGACTTGAAAGCGGGGCAGAATTGCAGGAAACCGATTTCAGGAGGTAGACTGGAATTGCATTGAAAGCATAGGAAAAGAGGCAGAACGTCCACAATGATGCACTTGGCCAAAAAGGGCGTATGCGTTTTTTCCTGAATATATTCAGGAAAAAACGCATACGCCCTTTTTGGCCAACCAAGCAAGCTTGCAAAGGAAATCTGCACTACAATGAAGTCTCACTTCCCCCCGGTCAAAAGGGCCATCTGAAAAAAGTGTAAAATCCAGAAAGGCAGGACAGGCCATGGAGAACTGGGAGCCTTGTTATGCTGATGGGCGGGATGTAAATTGCCAACAGACACTCGGGAGAAGTGGATGGTGTTTCCTGAAACATCTAAAAAACAAAGCAACAGAGCCTAGGGCACTTCCACTTATGGTCCTATAGCTTAGGGAAATTAAAATCAAAAAGACACAGCCACCCCAAAGTTTGGGACGCCTCTGTTTACAAGAACCTCGTTTACAGTACAAGTTCAACATCGCAGAAAGTGAAAAATGGATAAAGAAGTTGTGGTATTTACTTACAAAGCAATATCACTCAGCAATGAAATCTATGTCATCAGGCCCTTAGCAGCACAATGAGTGGATTCAGGTATGATGATTCTAACTGAAATAAGTCACACAGAAAAAGAAACATCATAAGATATCAGTAATACACGGAATGTATACTTGGCTACACAGGAACTGAATTACAGAACAGAACAGGGTCTCAAATTTAGAAAATCAACTTATGCTTGCTTAAGGGGAAAGGTGAGTTGGGGTGCTGCATAAAACCAGAGATTGAAATGAGCACAGATAAAGTTCCTTAAGCCAAATATGGAATAGACAAGAGCTACTCCTTGCTCAAAGAAATGGACTCAACACCGCATATTAAACGCCTAAGAATGTACCTGACTAGTAAGTATCTTAAAACCTATGGATTGCTATGTCTCCGAAAGAGAATCAAGCATGTGTACAGGGGCATAAACGCAGCAGTGATAGGATTGGAGAGGTTCGGTGAGCAAATGAAGACCCTTTGAAGTCATATTGCATGGTACCCATTCCACGGGTCTCAACTCTCAAGGTTTAAGGTATTCTTCCTTCAGCTAAAACATGCATGTGGAACCCAGAGTATGATCAACCATGTGATCGGGAGACGTGTTCAAATATGTCTCAGTTTTCGTACCCTGGTACTCGGGTGCAACATTCCAGATGCTTTACTAACACTCTCCCGACTTGGAGAGTCAGTCCCTTTAACCTCCTGTTTGGCCCAGTTTGCAATTTCTGTGGAAGATGAACAGGAATAGCGACAACCAATGAGAGACTAGCTGGAGGTGTCTGGATGGGCAAATTTAACTCTCATTTCCCACCAGGAAGAGGAATTAACCAAAGGCTCAGCGTGCCGTGCCAGAACCAGATTAGGGCCTGAAGACATCCTGCGGTGTTGCGACCAGGTCACAAGAAAGCGAGTTGAAGAAAGGAGCTCAGGGGCACTGTAATTCACAAAGCTGCAGAGTTATAAATGACAGCTATCGTCCAAAAATATACTGAAGTAAGGCTGCCAAGAGGACTTGAAAGCGGGGCAGAATTACGGGAAACTGATTTCAGGAGGTAGACTGGAATTGCATTGAAAGCATAGGAAAAGAGGCAGAACGTCCACAATGATGCACTTGGCCAAAAAGGGTGTATGCGTTTTTTCCTGAATATATTCAGGAAAAAACGCATACGCCCTTTTTGGCCAACCAAGCAAACTTGCAAAGGAAATCTGCACTACAATGAAGTCTCACTTCCCCCCGGTCAAAAGGGCCATCTGAAAAAAGTGTAAAATCCAGAAAGGCAGGACAGGCCATGGAGAACTGGGAGCCTTGTTATGCTGATGGGCGGGATGTAAATTGCCAACAGACACTCAGGAGAAGTGTATGGTGTTTCCTGAAACATCTAAAAAACAAAGCAACAGAGCCTAGGGCACTTCCACTTATGGTCCTATAGCTTAGGGAAATTAAAATCAAAAAGACACAGCCACCCCAAAGTTTGGGACGCCTCCGCTTACAAGAACCTCGTTTACCGTACAAGTTCAATATCACAGAAAGTGAAAAATAGATAAAGAACTTGTGGTACTTACGTACAATGCAGTATCACTCAGCAATGAAATCTATGTCATCAGGCCCGTAGCAGCATAATGAGTGGATTCAGGTACGATGATTCTAACTGAAATAAGTCACACAGAAAAAGAAACATCATAAGATATCACTAATACACGGAATGTAAACTTGGCTACACAGGAACTGCATTCCAAAACAGAACAGGGTCTCAAATTTAGAAAACCAACTTATGCTTGCTTAAGGGGAAAGGTGAGTTGGGGTGCTGCATAAAACCAGAGATTGAAATGAGCACAGATAAAGTTCCTTAAGCCAAATATGGAATAGACAAGAGCTACTCCTTGCTCAACGAAATGGACTCAAAACCCCATATTAAACGCCTAAGAATGTACCTGACTAGTAAGTATCTTAAAACCTATGGATTGCTATGTCTCCAAAAGAGAATCAAGCGTGTGTACAGGGGCATAAATGCAGCAGTGATAGGATTGGAGAGGTTTGGTGAGCAAATGAAGACCCTTTGAAGTCATATTGCACGGTACCCATTCCACGGGTCTCAACTCTCCAGGTTTAAGGTATTCTTCCTTCAGCTAAAACATGCATGTGGAACCCAGAGTATGATCAACCATGTGAACGGGAGACGTGTTCATATATGTCTCAGTTTTCCTACCCTGGTACTCGGGTGCAACACTCCAGACGCTTTACTAACACTCTCCCGACTTGGAGAGTCAGTCCCTTTAACCTCCTGTTTGGCCCAGTTTGCAATTTCTGCGGAAGATGAACAGGAATAGCGAGAACCAATGAGAGGCTAGCTGCAGGTGTCTGGACGGGCAAATTTAACTCTCATTTCCCACCAGGAAGAGGAATTAACCAAAGGCTCAGCATGCCGGGCCGGAACCAGATTAGGGCCTGAAGCCATCCTGCGGTGTTGCGGCCGGCTCACAAGAAAGCGAGTTGAAGAAAGGAGCTCAGGGGCACTGTAATTCACAAACCTGCAGAGTTATAAATGACAGCTATCGTCCAAAAATAGACTGAAGTAAGGCTGCCAAGAGGACTTGAAAGCGGGGCAGAATTGCAGGAAACCGATTTCAGGAGGTAGACTGGAATTGCATTGAAAGCATAGGAAAAGAGGCAGAACGTCCACAATGATGCACTTGGCCAAAAAGGGCGTATGCGTTTTTTCCTGAATATATTCAGGAAAAAACGCATACGCCCTTTTTGGCCAACCAAGCAAGCTTGCAAAGGAAATCTGCACTACAATGAAGTCTCACTTCCCCCCGGTCAAAAGGGCCATCTGAAAAAAGTGTAAAATCCAGAAAGGCAGGACAGGCCATGGAGAACTGGGAGCCTTGTTATGCTGATGGGCGGGATGTAAATTGCCAACAGACACTCGGGAGAAGAGTATGGTGTTTCCTGAAACATCTAAAAAACAAAGCAACAGAGCCTAGGGCACTGCCACTTATGGTTCTATAGCTTAGGGAAATTAAAATCAAAAAGACACAGCCACCCCAAAGTTTGGGACGCCTCTGTTTACAAGAACCTCGTTTACAGTACAAGTTCAACATCGCAGAAAGTGAAAAATGGATAAAGAAGTTGTGGTATTTACTTACAAAGCAATATCACTCAGCAATGAAATCTATGTCATCAGGCCCTTAGCAGCACAATGAGTGGATTCAGGT
This sequence comes from Stenella coeruleoalba, assembly GCF_951394435.1. Lineage (NCBI taxonomy): Eukaryota > Metazoa > Chordata > Mammalia > Artiodactyla > Delphinidae > Stenella > Stenella coeruleoalba. The sequence continues at coordinate 709,506 of NW_027646341.1, read as the reverse complement.
ATGATGATTCTAACTGAAATAAGTCACACAGAAAAAGAAACATCATAAGATATCAGTAATACACGGAATGTATACTTGGCTACACAGGAACTGAATTACAGAACAGAACAGGGTCTCAAATTTAGAAAATCAAGTTATGCTTGCTTTAGGGGAAAGGTGAGTTGGGGTGCTGCATAAAACCAGAGATTGAAATGAGCACAGATAAAGTTCCTTAAGCCAAATATGGAATAGACAAGAGCTACTCTTTGCTCAAAGAAATGGACTCAACACCGCATATTAAACGCCTAAGAATGTACCTGACTAGTAAGTATCTTAAAACCTATGGATTGCTATGTCTCCGAAAGAGAATCAAGCATGTGTACAGGGGCATAAACGCAGCAGTGATAGGATTGGAGATGTTCGGTGAGCAAATGAAGACCCTTTGAAGTCATATTGCATGGTACCCATTCCACGGGTCTCAACTCTCCAGGTTTAAGGTATTCTTCCTTCAGCTAAAACATGCATGTGGAACCCAGAGTATGATCAACCATGTGATCGGGAGACGTGTTCAAATATGTCTCAGTTTTCGTACCCTGGTACTCGGGTGCAACATTCCAGATGCTTTACTAACACTCTCCCGACTTGGAGAGTCAGTCCCTTTAACCTCCTGTTTGGCCCAGTTTGCAATTTCTGTGGAAGATGAACAGGAATAGCGACAACCAATGAGAGACTAGCTGGAGGTGTCTGGATGGGCAAATTTAACTCTCATTTCCCACCAGGAAGAGGAATTAACCAAAGGCTCAGCGTGCCGTGCCAGAACCAGATTAGGGCCTGAAGACATCCTGCGGTGTTGCGGCCATGTCACAAGAAAGCGAGTTGAAGAAAGGAGCTCAGGGGCACTGTAATTCACAAACCTGTAGAGTTATAAATGACAGCTATCGTCCAAAAATATACTGAAGTAAGGCTGCCAAGAGGACTTGAAAGCGGGGCAGAATTACGGGAAACTGATTTCAGGAGGTAGACTGGAATTGCATTGAAAGCATAGGAAAAGAGGCAGAACGTCCACAATGATGCACTTGGCCAAAAAGGGCGTATGCGTTTTTTCCTGAATATATTCAGGAAAAAACGCATACGCACTTTTTGGCCAACCAAGCAAACTTGCAAAGGAAATCTGCACTACAATGAAGTCTCACTTCCCCCCGGTCAAAAGGGCCATCTGAAAAAAGTGTAAAATCCAGAAAGGCAGGACAGGCCATGGAGAACTGGGAGCCTTGTTATGCTGATGGGCGGGATGTAAATTGCCAACAGACACTCAGGAGAAGTGTATGGTGTTTCCTGAAACATCTAAAAAACAAAGCAACAGAGCCTAGGGCACTTCCACTTATGGTCCTATAGCTTAGGGAAATTAAAATCAAAAAGACACAGCCACCCCAAAGTTTGGGACGCCTCCGCTTACAAGAACCTCGTTTACCGTACAAGTTCAATATCACAGAAAGTGAAAAAAAGATAAAGAACTTGTGGTACTTACGTACAATGCAGTATCACTCAGCAATGAAATCTATGTCATCAGGCCCGTAGCAGCATAATGAGTGGATTCAGGTACGATGATTCTAACTGAAATAAGTCACACAGAAAAAGAAACATCATAAGATATCACTAATACACGGAATGTAAACTTGGCTACACAGGAACTGCATTCCAAAACAGAACAGGGTCTCAAATTTAGAAAACCAACTTATGCTTGCTTACGGGGAAAGGTGAGTTGGGGTGCTGCATAAAACCAGAGATTGAAATGAGCACAGATAAAGTTCCTTAAGCCAAATATGGAATAGACAAGAGCTACTCCTTGCTCAACGAAATGGACTCAAAACCCCATATTAAACGCCTAAGAATGTACCTGACTAGTAAGTATCTTAAAACCTATGGATTGCTATGTCTCCAAAAGAGAATCAAGCGTGTGTACAGGGGCATAAATGCAGCAGTGATAGGATTGGAGAGGTTCGGTGAGCAAATGAAGACCCTTTGAAGTCATATTGCATGGTACCCATTCCACGGGTCTCAACTCTCCAGGTTTAAGGTATTCTTCCTTCAGCTAAAACATGCATGTGGAACCCAGAGTATGATCAACCATGTGAACGGGAGACGTGTTCAAATATGTCTCAGTTTTCCTACCCTGGTACTCGGGTGCAACACTCCAGACGCTTTACTAACACTCTCCCGACTTGGAGAGTCAGTCCCTTTAACCTCCTGTTTGGCACAGTTTGCAATTTCTGCGGAAGATGAACAGGAATAGCGAGAACCAATGAGAGGCTAGCTGCAGGTGTCTGGACGGGCAAATTTAACTCTCATTTCCCACCAGGAAGAGGAATTAACCAAAGGCTCAGCATGCCGGGCCGGAACCAGATTAGGGCCTGAAGCCATCCTGCGGTGTTGCGGCCAGCTCACAAGAAAGCGAGTTGAAGAAAGGAGCTCAGGGGCACTGTAATTCACAAACCTGCAGAGTTATAAATGACAGCTATCGTCCAAAAATAGACTGAAGTAAGGCTGCCAAGAGGACTTGAAAGCGGGGCAGAATTGCAGGAAACCGATTTCAGGAGGTAGACTGGAATTGCATTGAAAGCATAGGAAAAGAGGCAGAACGTCCACAATGATGCACTTGGCCAAAAAGGGCGTATGCGTTTTTTCCTGAATATATTCAGGAAAAAACGCATACGCCCTTTTTGGCCAACCAAGCAAGCTTGCAAAGGAAATCTGCACTACAATGAAGTCTCACTTCCCCGCGGTCAAAAGGGCCATCTGAAAAAAGTGTAAAGTCCAGAAAGGCAGGACAGGCCATGGAGAACTGGGAGCCTTGTTATGCTGATGGGCGGGATGTAAATTGCCAACAGACACTTGGGAGAAGTGTATGGTGTTTACTGAAACATCTAAAAAACAAAGCAACAGAGCCTAGGGCACTGCCACTTATGGTCCTATAGCTTAGGGAAATTAAAATCAAAAAGACACAGCCACCCCAAAGTTTGGGACGCCTCTGACTACAAGAACCTCGTTTAGAGTACAAGTTCAACATCGCAGAAAGTGAAAAATGGATAAAGAAGTTGTGGTATTTACTTACAAAGCAATATCACTCAGCAATGAAATCTATGTCATCAGGCCCTTAGCAGCACAATGAGTGGATTCAGGTATGATGATTCTAACTGAAATAAGTCACACAGAAAAAGAAACATCATAAGATATCAGTAATACACGGAATGTAAACTTGGCTACACAGGAACTGAATTACAGAACAGAACAGGGTCTCAAATTTAGAAAACCAACTTATGCTTGCTTAAGGGTAAAGGTGAGTTGGGGTGCTGCATAAAACCAGAGATTGAAATGAGCACAGATAAAGTTCCTTAAGCCAAATATGGAATAGACAAGAGCTACTCCTTGCTCAACGAAATGGACTCAACACCGCATATTAAACGCCTAAGAATGTACCTGACTAGTAAGTATCTTAAAACCTATGGATTGCTATGTCTCCGAAAGAGAATCAAGCGTGTGTACAGGGGCATAAATGCAGCAGTGATAGGATTGGAGAGGTTTGGTGAGCAAATGAAGACCCTTTGAAGTCATATTGCACGGTACCCATTCCACGGGTCTCAACTCTCCAGGTTTAAGGTATTCTTCCTTCAGCTAAAACATGCATGTGGAACCCAGAGTATGATCAACCATGTGAACGGGAGACGTGTTCATATATGTCTCAGTTTTCCTACCCTGGTACTCGGGTGCAACACTCCAGACGCTTTACTAACACTCTCCCGACTTGGAGAGTCAGTCCCTTTAACCTCCTGTTTGGCCCAGTTTGCAATTTCTGCGGAAGATGAACAGGAATAGCGAGAACCAATGAGAGGCTAGCTGCAGGTGTCTGGACGGGCAAATTTAACTCTCATTTCCCACCAGGAAGAGGAATTAACCAAAGGCTCAGCATGCCGGGCCGGAACCAGATTAGGGCCTGAAGCCATCCTGCGGTGTTGCGGCCGGCTCACAAGAAAGCGAGTTGAAGAAAGGAGCTCAGGGGCACTGTAATTCACAAACCTGCAGAGTTATAAATGACAGCTATCGTCCAAAAATAGACTGAAGTAAGGCTGCCAAGAGGACTTGAAAGCGGGGCAGAATTGCAGGAAACCGATTTCAGGAGGTAGACTGGAATTGCATTGAAAGCATAGGAAAAGAGGCAGAACGTCCACAATGATGCACTTGGCCAAAAAGGGCGTATGCGTTTTTTCCTGAATATATTCAGGAAAAAACGCATACGCCCTTTTTGGCCAACCAAGCAAGCTTGCAAAGGAAATCTGCACTACAATGAAGTCTCACTTCCCCCCGGTCAAAAGGGCCATCTGAAAAAAGTGTAAAATCCAGAAAGGCAGGACAGGCCATGGAGAACTGGGAGCCTTGTTATGCTGATGGGCGGGATGTAAATTGCCAACAGACACTCGGGAGAAGAGTATGGTGTTTCCTGAAACATCTAAAAAACAAAGCAACAGAGCCTAGGGCACTGCCACTTATGGTTCTATAGCTTAGGGAAATTAAAATCAAAAAGACACAGCCACCCCAAAGTTTGGGACGCCTCTGTTTACAAGAACCTCGTTTACAGTACAAGTTCAACATCGCAGAAAGTGAAAAATGGATAAAGAAGTTGTGGTATTTACTTACAAAGCAATATCACTCAGCAATGAAATCTATGTCATCAGGCCCTTAGCAGCACAATGAGTGGATTCAGGTATGATGATTCTAACTGAAATAAGTCACACAGAAAAAGAAACATCATAAGATATCAGTAATACACGGAATGTATACTTGGCTACACAGGAACTGAATTACAGAACAGAACAGGGTCTCAAATTTAGAAAATCAAGTTATGCTTGCTTTAGGGGAAAGGTGAGTTGGGGTGCTGCATAAAACCAGAGATTGAAATGAGCACAGATAAAGTTCCTTAAGCCAAATATGGAATAGACAAGAGCTACTCTTTGCTCAAAGAAATGGACTCAACACCGCATATTAAACGCCTAAGAATGTACCTGACTAGTAAGTATCTTAAAACCTATGGATTGCTATGTCTCCGAAAGAGAATCAAGCATGTGTACAGGGGCATAAACGCAGCAGTGATAGGATTGGAGATGTTCGGTGAGCAAATGAAGACCCTTTGAAGTCATATTGCATGGTACCCATTCCACGGGTCTCAACTCTCCAGGTTTAAGGTATTCTTCCTTCAGCTAAAACATGCATGTGGAACCCAGAGTATGATCAACCATGTGATCGGGAGACGTGTTCAAATATGTCTCAGTTTTCGTACCCTGGTACTCGGGTGCAACATTCCAGATGCTTTACTAACACTCTCCCGACTTGGAGAGTCAGTCCCTTTAACCTCCTGTTTGGCCCAGTTTGCAATTTCTGTGGAAGATGAACAGGAATAGCGACAACCAATGAGAGACTAGCTGGAGGTGTCTGGATGGGCAAATTTAACTCTCATTTCCCACCAGGAAGAGGAATTAACCAAAGGCTCAGCGTGCCGTGCCAGAACCAGATTAGGGCCTGAAGACATCCTGCGGTGTTGCGGCCATGTCACAAGAAAGCGAGTTGAAGAAAGGAGCTCAGGGGCACTGTAATTCACAAACCTGTAGAGTTATAAATGACAGCTATCGTCCAAAAATATACTGAAGTAAGGCTGCCAAGAGGACTTGAAAGCGGGGCAGAATTACGGGAAACTGATTTCAGGAGGTAGACTGGAATTGCATTGAAAGCATAGGAAAAGAGGCAGAACGTCCACAATGATGCACTTGGCCAAAAAGGGCGTATGCGTTTTTTCCTGAATATATTCAGGAAAAAACGCATACGCACTTTTTGGCCAACCAAGCAAACTTGCAAAGGAAATCTGCACTACAATGAAGTCTCACTTCCCCCCGGTCAAAAGGGCCATCTGAAAAAAGTGTAAAATCCAGAAAGGCAGGACAGGCCATGGAGAACTGGGAGCCTTGTTATGCTGATGGGCGGGATGTAAATTGCCAACAGACACTCAGGAGAAGTGTATGGTGTTTCCTGAAACATCTAAAAAACAAAGCAACAGAGCCTAGGGCACTTCCACTTATGGTCCTATAGCTTAGGGAAATTAAAATCAAAAAGACACAGCCACCCCAAAGTTTGGGACGCCTCCGCTTACAAGAACCTCGTTTACCGTACAAGTTCAATATCACAGAAAGTGAAAAAAAGATAAAGAACTTGTGGTACTTACGTACAATGCAGTATCACTCAGCAATGAAATCTATGTCATCAGGCCCGTAGCAGCATAATGAGTGGATTCAGGTACGATGATTCTAACTGAAATAAGTCACACAGAAAAAGAAACATCATAAGATATCACTAATACACGGAATGTAAACTTGGCTACACAGGAACTGCATTCCAAAACAGAACAGGGTCTCAAATTTAGAAAACCAACTTATGCTTGCTTACGGGGAAAGGTGAGTTGGGGTGCTGCATAAAACCAGAGATTGAAATGAGCACAGATAAAGTTCCTTAAGCCAAATATGGAATAGACAAGAGCTACTCCTTGCTCAACGAAATGGACTCAAAACCCCATATTAAACGCCTAAGAATGTACCTGACTAGTAAGTATCTTAAAACCTATGGATTGCTATGTCTCCAAAAGAGAATCAAGCGTGTGTACAGGGGCATAAATGCAGCAGTGATAGGATTGGAGAGGTTCGGTGAGCAAATGAAGACCCTTTGAAGTCATATTGCATGGTACCCATTCCACGGGTCTCAACTCTCCAGGTTTAAGGTATTCTTCCTTCAGCTAAAACATGCATGTGGAACCCAGAGTATGATCAACCATGTGAACGGGAGACGTGTTCAAATATGTCTCAGTTTTCCTACCCTGGTACTCGGGTGCAACACTCCAGACGCTTTACTAACACTCTCCCGACTTGGAGAGTCAGTCCCTTTAACCTCCTGTTTGGCACAGTTTGCAATTTCTGCGGAAGATGAACAGGAATAGCGAGAACCAATGAGAGGCTAGCTGCAGGTGTCTGGACGGGCAAATTTAACTCTCATTTCCCACCAGGAAGAGGAATTAACCAAAGGCTCAGCATGCCGGGCCGGAACCAGATTAGGGCCTGAAGCCATCCTGCGGTGTTGCGGCCAGCTCACAAGAAAGCGAGTTGAAGAAAGGAGCTCAGGGGCACTGTAATTCACAAACCTGCAGAGTTATAAATGACAGCTATCGTCCAAAAATAGACTGAAGTAAGGCTGCCAAGAGGACTTGAAAGCGGGGCAGAATTGCAGGAAACCGATTTCAGGAGGTAGACTGGAATTGCATTGAAAGCATAGGAAAAGAGGCAGAACGTCCACAATGATGCACTTGGCCAAAAAGGGCGTATGCGTTTTTTCCTGAATATATTCAGGAAAAAACGCATACGCCCTTTTTGGCCAACCAAGCAAGCTTGCAAAGGAAATCTGCACTACAATGAAGTCTCACTTCCCCGCGGTCAAAAGGGCCATCTGAAAAAAGTGTAAAGTCCAGAAAGGCAGGACAGGCCATGGAGAACTGGGAGCCTTGTTATGCTGATGGGCGGGATGTAAATTGCCAACAGACACTTGGGAGAAGTGTATGGTGTTTCCTGAAACATCTAAAAAACAAAGCAACAGAGCCTAGGGCACTGCCACTTATGGTCCTATAGCTTAGGGAAATTAAAATCAAAAAGACACAGCCACCCCAAAGTTTGGGACGCCTCTGACTACAAGAACCTCGTTTAGAGTACAAGTTCAACATCGCAGAAAGTGAAAAATGGATAAAGAAGTTGTGGTATTTACTTACAAAGCAATATCACTCAGCAATGAAATCTATGTCATCAGGCCCTTAGCAGCACAATGAGTGGATTCAGGTATGATGATTCTAACTGAAATAAGTCACACAGAAAAAGAAACATCATAAGATATCAGTAATACACGGAATGTAAACTTGGCTACACAGGAACTGAATTACAGAACAGAACAGGGTCTCAAATTTAGAAAACCAACTTATGCTTGCTTAAGGGTAAAGGTGAGTTGGGGTGCTGCATAAAACCAGAGATTGAAATGAGCACAGATAAAGTTCCTTAAGCCAAATATGGAATAGACAAGAGCTACTCCTTGCTCAACGAAATGGACTCAACACCGCATATTAAACGCCTAAGAATGTACCTGACTAGTAAGTATCTTAAAACCTATGGATTGCTATGTCTCCGAAAGAGAATCAAGCGTGTGTACAGGGGCATAAACGCAGCAGTGATAGGATTGGAGAGGTTCGGTGAGCAAATGAAGACCCTTTGAAGTCATATTGCATGATACCCATTACACGGGTCTCAACTCTCCAGGTTTAAGGTATTCTTCCTTCAGCTAAAACATGCACGTGGAACCCAGGTATGATCAACCATGTGAACGAGAGACGTGTTCAAATATGTCTCAGTTTTCCTCCCCTGGTACTCGGGTGCAACATTCCAGATGCTTTACTAACACTCTCCCCACTTGGAGAGTCAGCGCCTTTAACCTCCTGTTTGGCCCAGTTTGCAATTTCTGCGGAAGATGAACAGGAATAGCGAGAACCAATGAGAGGCTAGCTGGAGGTGTCTGGACGGGCAAATTTAACTCTCATTTCCCACCAGGAAGAGGAAATAACCAAAGGCTCAGCGTGCCGTGCCGGAACCAGATTAGGGCCTGAAGCCATCCTGCGGTGTTGCGGCCAGCTCAAAAGAAAGCGAGTTGAAGAAAGGAGCTCAGGGGCACTGTAATTCACAAACCTGCAGAGTTATAAATGACAGCTATCGTCCAAAAATAGACTGAAGTAAGGCTGCCAAGAGGACTTGAAAGCGGGGCAGAATTGCAGGAAACCGATTTCAGGAGGTAGACTGGAATTGCATTGAAAGCATAGGAAAAGAGGCAGAACGTCCACAATGATGCACTTGGCCAAAAAGGGCGTATGCGTTTTTCCCTGAATATATTCAGGAAAAAACGCATACGCCCTTTTTGGCCAACCAAGCAAGCTTGCAAAGGAAATCTGCACTACAATGAAGTCTCACTTCCCCCCGGTCAAAAGGGCCATCTGAAAAAAGTGTAAAATCCAGAAAGGCAGGACAGGCCATGGAGAACTGGGAGCCTTGTTATGCTGAAGGGCGGGATGTAAATTGCCAACAGACACTCGGGAGAAGTGTATGGTGTTTCCTGAAACAACTAAAAAACAAAGCAACAGAGCCTAGGGCATTTCCACTTATGGTCCTATAGCTTAGGGAATTTAAAATCAAAAAGACACAGCCACCCCAAAGTTTGGAACGGCTCTGTTTACAAGAACCTCGTTTACAGTACAAGTTCAACATCGCAGAAAGTGAAAAATGGATAAAAAAGTTGTGGTATTTACTTACAAAGCAATATCACTCAGCAATGAAATCTGTGTCATCAGGCCCTTAGTAGCACAATGAGTGGATTCAGGTATGATGATTCTAACTGAAATAAGTCACACAGAAAAAGAAACATCATAAGATATCAGTAATACACGGAATGTAAACTTGGCTACACAGGAACTGAATTACAGAACACAACAGGGTCTCAAATTTAGAAAACCAACTTATTCTTGCTTAAGGGTAAAGGTGAGTTGGGGTGCTGCATAAAACCAGAGATTGAAATGAGCACAGATAAAGTTCCTTAAGCCAAATATGGAATAGACAAGAGCTACTCCTTGCTCAAAGAAATGGACCCAACACCGCATATTAAACGCCTAAGAATGTACCTGACTAGTAAGTATCTTAAAACCTATGGATTGCTATGTCTCCGAAAGAGAATCAAGCATGTGTACAGGGGCATAAACGCAGCAGTGATAGGATTGGAGAGGTTCGGTGAGCAAATGAAGACCGTTTGAAGTCATATTGCATGGTACCCATTACACGGGTCTCAACTCTCCAGGTTTAAGGTATTCTTCCTTCAGCTAAAACATGCATGTGGAACCCAAGTAAGGTCAACCATGTGAACGAGAGACGTGTTCAAATATGTCTCAGTTTTCCTCCCCTGGTACTCGGGTGCAACATTCCAGATGCTTTACTAACACTCTCCCCACTTGGAGAGTCAGCGCCTTTAACCTCCTGTTTGGCCCAGTTTGCGATTTCTGCGGAAGATGAACAGGAATAGGGAGAACCAATGAGAGGCTAGCTGGAGGTGTCTGGACGGGCAAATTTAACTCTCATTTCCCACCAGGAAGAGGAAATAACCAAAGGCTGAGCGTGCCGTGCCGGAATCAGATTAGGGCCTGAAGCCATCCTGCGGTGTTGCGGCCAGCTCAAAAGAAAGCGAGTTGAAGAAAGGAGCTCAGGGGCACTGTAATTCACAAACCTGCAGAGTTATAAATGACAGCTATCGTCCAAAAATAGACTGAAGTAAGGCTGCCAAGAGGACTTGAAAGCGGGGCAGAATTGCAGGAAACCGATTTCAGGAGGTAGACTGGAATTGCATTGAAAGCATAGGAAAAGAGGCAGAACGTCCACAATGATGCACTTGGCCAAAAAGGGCGTATGCGTTTTTTCCTGAATATATTCAGGAAAAAACGCATACGCCCTTTTTGGCCAACCAAGCAAGCTTGCAAAGGAAATCTGCACTACAATGAAGTCTCACTTCCCCCTGGTCAAAAGGGCCATCTGAAAAAAGTGTAAAATCCAGAAAGGCAGGACAGGCCATGGAGAACTGGGAGCCTTGTTATGCTGAAGGGCGGGATGTAAATTGCCAACAACCACTCGGGAGAAGTGTATGGTGTTTCCTGAAACATCTAAAAAACAAAGCAACAGAGCCTAGGGCACTTCCACTTATGGTCCTATAGCTTAGGGAATTTAAAATCAAAAAGACACAGCCACCCCAAAGTTTGGAACGGCTCTGTTTACAAGAACCTCGTTTACAGTACAAGTTCAACATCGCAGAAAGTGAAAAATGGATAAAAAAGTTGTCGTATTCACTTACAAAGCAATATCACTCAGCAATGAAATCTGTGTCATCAGGCCCTTAGTAGCACAATGAGTGGATTCAGGTATGATGATTCTAACTGAAATAAGTCACACAGAAAAAGAAACATCATAAGATATCAGTAATACACGGAATGTAAACTTGGCTACACAGGAACTGAATTACAGAACAGAACAGGGTCTCAAATTTAGAAAACCAACCTATGCTTGCTTAAGGGTAAAGGTGAGTTGGGGTGCTGCATAAAACCAGAGATTGAAATGAGCACAGATAAAGTTCCTTAAGCCAAATATGGAATAGACAAGAGCTACTCCTTGCTCAACGAAATGGACTCAACACCGCATATTAAACGCCTAAGAATGTACCTGACTAGTAAGTATCTTAAAATCTAGGGATTGCTATGTCTCCGAAAGAGAATCAAGCATGTGTACAGGGGCATAAACGCAGCAGTGATAGGATTGGAGAGGTTCGGTGAGCAAATGAAGACCCTTTGAAGTCATATTGCATGGTACCCATTCCACGGGTTTCAACTACCCAGGTTTTAGGTATTCTTCCTTCAGCTAAAACATGCATGTGGAACCCAGAGTATGATCAACCATGTGATCGGGAGACGTGTTCAAATATGTCTCAGTTTTCCTCCCCTGGTACTCGGGTGCAACATTCCAGACGCTTTACTAACACTCTCCCCACTTGGAGAGTCAGCGCCTTTAACCTCCTGTTTGGCCCAGTTTGCAATTTCTGCGGAAGATGAACAGGAATAGCGAGAACCAATGAGAGACTAGCTGGAGGTGTCTGGACGGGCAAATTTAACTCTCATTTCCCACCAAGAAGAGGAAATAACCAGAGGCTCAGCGTGCCGTGCCGGAACCAGATTAGGGCCTGAAGCCCTCCTGCAGTGTTGCGGCCAGCTCAAAAGAAAACGAGTTGAAGAAAGGAGCTCAGGGGCACTGTAATTCACAAACCTGCAGAGTTATAAATGACAGCTATCGTCCAATAATAGACTGAAGTAAGGCTGCCAAGAGGACTTGAAAGCGGGGCAGAATTGCAGGAAACCGATTTCAGGAGGTAGACTGGAATTGCATTGAAAGCATAGGAAAAGAGGCAGAACGTCCACAATGATGCACTTGGCCAAAAAGGGCGTATGCGTTTTTTCCTGAATATATTCAGGAAAAAACGCATACGCCCTTTTTGGCCAACCAATCAAACTTGCAAAGGAAATCTGCACTACAATGAAGTCTCACTTCCCCCCGGTCAAAAGGGCCATCTGAAAAAAGTGTAAAATCCAGAAAGGCAGGACAGGCCATGGAGAACTGGGAGCCTTGTTATGCTGATGGGCGGGATGCAAATTGCCAACAGACACTCAGGAGAAGTGTATGGTGTTTCCTGAAACATCTAAAAAACAAAGCAACAGAGCCTAGGGCACTTCCACTTATGGTCCTATAGCTTAGGGAAATTAAAATCAAAAAGACACAGCCACCCCAAAGTTTGGGACGCCTCCGTTTACAAGAACCTCGTTTACCGTACAAGTTCAATATCACAGAAAGTGAAAAATGGATAAAGAACTTGTGGTACTTATGTACAATGCAGTATCACTCAGCAATGAAATCTATGTCATCAGGCCCGTAGCAGCATAATGAGTGGATTCAGGTACGATGATTCTAACTGAAATAAGTCACACAGAAAAAGAAACATCATAAGATATCACTAATACACGGAATGTAAACTTGGCTACACAGGAACTGCATTCCAAAACAGAACAGGGTCTCAAATTTAGAAAACCAACTTATGCTTGCTTAAGGGGAAAGGTGAGTTGGGGTGCTGCATAAAACCAGAGATTGAAATGAGCACAGATAAAGTTCCTTAAGCCAAATATGGAATAGACAAGAGCTACTCCTTGCTCAACGAAATGGACTCAAAACCCCATATTAAACGCCTAAGAATGTACCTGACTAGTAAGTATCTTAAAACCTATGGATTGCTATGTCTCCAAAAGAGAATCAAGCGTGTGTACAGGGGCATAAATGCAGCAGTGATAGGATTGGAGAGGTTCGGTGAGCAAATGAAGACCCTTTGAAGTCATATTGCACGGTACCCATTCCACGGGTCTCAACTCTCCAGGTTTAAGGTATTCTTCCTTCAGCTAAAACATGCATGTGGAACCCAGAGTATGATCAACCATGTGAACGGGAGACGTGTTCAAATATGTCTCAGTTTTCCTACCCTGGTACTCGGGTGCAACACTCCAGACGCTTTACTAACACTCTCCCGACTTGGAGAGTCAGTCCCTTTAACCTCCTGTTTGGCCCAGTTTGCAATTTCTGCGGAAGATGAACAGGAATAGCGAGAACCAATGAGAGGCTAGCTGCAGGTGTCTGGACGGGCAAATTTAACTCTCATTTCCCACCAGGAAGAGGAATTAACCAAAGGCTCAGCATGCCGGGCCGGAACCAGATTAGGGCCTAAAGCCATCCTGCGGTGTTGCGGCCAGCTCACAAGAAAGCGAGTTGAAGAAAGGAGCTCAGGGGCACTGTAATTCACAAACCTGCAGAGTTATAAATGACAGCTATCGTCCAAAAATAGACTGAAGTAAGGCTGCCAAGAGGACTTGAAAGCGGGGCAGAATTGCAGGAAACCGATTTCAGGAGGTAGACTGGAATTGCATTGAAAGCATAGGAAAAGTGGCAGAACGTCCACAATGATGCACTTGGCCAAAAAGGGCGTATGCGTTTTTTCCTGAATATATTCAGGAAAAAACGCATACGCCCTGTTTGGCCAACCAAGCAAGCTTGCAAAGGAAATCTGCACTACAATGAAGTCTCACTTCCCCCCGGTCAAAAGGGCCATCTGAAAAGTGTAAAATCCAGAAAGGCAGGACAGGCCATGGAGAACTGGGAGCCTTGTTATGCTGAAGGGCGGGATGTAAATTGCCAACAACCACTCGGGAGAAGTGTATGGTGTTTCCTGAAACATCTAAAAAACAAAGCAACAGAGCCTAGGGCACTGCCACTTATGGTCCTATAGCTTAGGGAAATTAAAATCAAAAAGACACAGCCACCCCAAAGTTTGGGATGCCTCTGTTTACAAGAACCTCATTTACAGTACAAGTTCAACATCGCAGAAAGTGAAAAATGGATAAAGAAGTTGTGGTATTTACTTACAAAGCAATATCACTCAGCAATGAAATCTATGTCATCAGGCCCTTAGCAGCACAATGAGTGGATTCAGGTATGATGATTCTAACTGAAATAAGTCACACAGAAAAAGAAACATCATAAGATATCAGTAATACACGGAATGTAAACTTGGCTACACAGGAACTGAATTACAGAACACAACAGGGTCTCAAATTTAGAAAACCAACTTATTCTTGCTTAAGGGTAAAGGTGAGTTGGGGTGCTGCATAAAACCAGAGATTGAAATGAGCACAGATAAAGTTCCTTAAGCCAAATATGGAATAGACAAGAGCTACTCCTTGCTCAAAGAAATGGACCCAACACCGCATATTAAACGCCTAAGAATGTACCTGACTAGTAAGTATCTTAAAACCTATGGATTGCTATGTCTCCGAAAGAGAATCAAGCATGTGTACAGGGGCATAAACGCAGCAGTGATAGGATTGGAGAGGTTCGGTGAGCAAATGAAGACCGTTTGAAGTCATATTGCATGGTACCCATTACACGGGTCTCAACTCTCCAGGTTTAAGGTATTCTTCCTTCAGCTAAAACATGCATGTGGAACCCAAGTAAGGTCAACCATGTGAACGAGAGACGTGTTCAAATATGTCTCAGTTTTCCTCCCCTGGTACTCGGGTGCAACATTCCAGATGCTTTACTAACACTCTCCCCACTTGGAGAGTCAGCGCCTTTAACCTCCTGTTTGGCCCAGTTTGCGATTTCTGCGGAAGATGAACAGGAATAGCGAGAACCAATGAGAGGCTAGCTGGAGGTGTCTGGACGGGCAAATTTAACTCTCATTTCCCACCAGGAAGAGGAAATAACCAAAGGCTGAGCGTGCCGTGCCGGAATCAGATTAGGGCCTGAAGCCATCCTGCGGTGTTGCGGCCAGCTCAAAAGAAAGCGAGTTGAAGAAAGGAGCTCAGGGGCACTGTAATTCACAAACCTGCAGAGTTATAAATGACAGCTATCGTCCAAAAATAGACTGAAGTAAGGCTGCCAAGAGGACTTGAAAGCGGGGCAGAATTGCAGGAAACCGATTTCAGGAGGTAGACTGGAATTGCATTGAAAGCATAGGAAAAGAGGCAGAACGTCCACAATGATGCACTTGGCCAAAAAGGGCGTATGCGTTTTTTCCTGAATATATTCAGGAAAAAACGCATACGCCCTTTTTGGCCAACCAAGCAAGCTTGCAAAGGAAATCTGCACTACAATGAAGTCTCACTTCCCCCTGGTCAAAAGGGCCATCTGAAAAAAGTGTAAAATCCAGAAAGGCAGGACAGGCCATGGAGAACTGGGAGCCTTGTTATGCTGAAGGGCGGGATGTAAATTGCCAACAACCACTCGGGAGAAGTGTATGGTGTTTCCTGAAACATCTAAAAAACAAAGCAACAGAGCCTAGGGCACTTCCACTTATGGTCCTATAGCTTAGGGAATTTAAAATCAAAAAGACACAGCCACCCCAAAGTTTGGAACGGCTCTGTTTACAAGAACCTCGTTTACAGTACAAGTTCAACATCGCAGAAAGTGAAAAATGGATAAAGAAGTTGTGGTATTTACTTACAAAGCAATATCACCAAGCAATGAAATCTGTGTCATCAGGCCCTTAGCAGCACAATGAGTGGATTCAGGTATGATGATTCTAACTGAAATAAGTCACACAGAAAAAGAAACATCATAAGATATCAGTAATACACGGAATGTAAACTTGGCTACACAGGAACTGAATTACAGAACAGAACAGGGTCTCAAATTTAGAAAACCAACTTATGCTTGCTTAAGGGTAAAGGTGAGTTGGGGTGCTGCATAAAACCAGAGATTGAAATGAGCACAGATAAAGTTCCTTAAGCCAAATATGGAATAGACAAGAGCTACTCCTTGCTCAACGAAATGGACTCAACACCCCATATTAAACGCCTAAGAATGTACCTGACTAGTAAGTATCTTAAAACCTATGGATTGCTATGTCTCCAAAAGAGAATCAAGCGTGTGTACAGGGGCATAAACGCAGCAGTGATAGGATTGGAGAGGTTCGGTGAGCAAATGAAGACCCTTTGAAGTCATATTGCATGGTACCCATTCCACGGGTCTCAACTCTCCAGGTTTAAGGTATTCTTCCTTCAGCTAAAACATGCATGTGGAACCCAGAGTATGATCAACCATGTGATCGGGAGACGTGTTCAAATATGTCTCAGTTTTCCTCCCCTGGTACTCGGGTGCCACATTCCACATGCTTAACTAACACTCTCCCGACTTGGAGAGTCAGTCCCTTTAACCTCCTGTTTGGCCCAGTTTGCAATTTCTGTGGAAGATGAACAGGAATAGCGAGAACCAATGAGAGACTAGCTGGAGGTGTCTGGATGGGCAAATTTAACTCTCATTTCCCACCAGGAAGAGGAATTAACCAAAGGCTCAGCGTGCCGTGCCAGAACCAGATTAGGGCCTGAAGACATCCTGCGGTGTTGCGGCCAGGTCACAAGAAAGCGAGTTGAAGAAAGGAGCTCAGGGGCACTGTAATTCACAAACCTGCAGAGTTATAAATGACAGCTATCGTCCAAAAATATACTGAAGTAAGGCTGCCAAGAGGACTTGAAAGCGGGGCAGAATTACAGGAAACCGATTTCAGGAGGTAGACAGGAATTGCATTGAAAGCATAGGAAAAGAGGCAGAACGTCCACAATGATGCACTTGGCCAAAAAGGGCGTATGCGTTTTTTCCTGAATATATTCAGGAAAAAACGCATACGCCCTTTTTGGCCAACCAAGCAAACTTGCAAAGGAAATCTGCACTACAATGAAGTCTCACTTCCCCCCGGTCAAAAGGGCCATCTGAAAAAAGTGTAAAATCCAGAAAGGCAGGACAGGCCATGGAGAACTGGGAGCCTTGTTATGCTGATGGGCGGGATGTAAATTGCCAACAGACACTCAGGAGAAGTGTATGGTGTTTCCTGAAACATCTAAAAAACAAAGCAACAGAGCCTAGGGCACTTCCACTTATGGTCCTATAGCTTAGGGACATTAAAATCAAAAAGACACAGCCACCCCAAAGTTCGGGACGCCTCCGTTTACAAGAACCTCGTTTACCGTACAAGTTCAATATCACAGAAAGTGAAAAATGGATAAAGAACTTGTGGTACTTACGTACAATGCAGTATCACTCAGCAATGAAATCTATGTCATCAGGCCCGTAGCAGCATAATGAGTGGATTCAGGTACGATGATTCTAACTGAAATAAGTCACACAGAAAAAGAAACATCATAAGATATCACTAATACACGGAATGTAAACTTGGCTACACAGGAACTGCATTCCAAAACAGAACAGGGTCTCAAATTTAGAAAACCAACTTATGCTTGCTTAAGGGGAAAGGTGAGTTGGGGTGCTGCATAAAACCAGAGATTGAAATGAGCACAGATAAAGTTCCTTAAGCCAAATATGGAATAGACAAGAGCTACTCCTTGCTCAACGAAATGGACTCAAAACCCCATATTAAACGCCTAAGAATGTACCTGACTAGTAAGTATCTTAAAACCTATGGATTGCTATGTCTCCAAAAGAGAATCAAGCGTGTGTACAGGGGCATAAATGCAGCAGTGATAGGATTGGAGAGGTTCGGTGAGCAAATGAAGACCCTGTGAAGTCATATTGCACGGTACCCATTCCACGGGTCTCAACTCTCCAGGTTTAAGGTATTCTTCCTTCACCTAAAACATGCATGTGGAACCCAGAGTATGATCAACCATGTGATCGGGAGACGTGTTCAAATATGTCTCAGTTTTCGTACCCTGGTACTCGGGTGCAACATTCCAGATGCTTTACTAACACTCTCCCGACTTGGAGAGTCAGTCCCTTTAACCTCCTGTTTGGCCCAGTTTGCAATTTCTGTGGAAGATGAACAGGAATAGCGAGAACCAATGAGAGACTACCTGGAGGTGTCTGGATGGGCAAATTTAACTCTCATTTGCCACCAGGAAGAGGAATTAACCAAAGGCTCAGCGTGCCGTGCCAGAACCAGATTAGGGCCTGTAGCCATCCTGCGGTGTTGCGGCCAGGTCACAAGAAAGCGAGTTGAAGAAAGGAGCTCAGGGGCACTGTAATTCACAAACCTGCAGAGTTATAAATGACAGCTATCGTCCAAAAATAGACTGAAGTAAGGCTGCCAAGAGGACTTGAAAGCGGGGCAGAATTGCAGGAAACCGATTTCAGGAGGTAGACTGGAATTGCATTGAAAGCATAGGAAAAGAGGCAGAACGTCCACAATGATGCACTTGGCCAAAAAGGGCGTATGCGTTTTTTCCTGAATATATTCAGGAAAAAACGCATACGCCCTTTTTGGCCAATCAAGCAAGCTTGCAAAGGAAATCTGCACTACAATGAAGTCTCACTTCCCCCCGGTCAAAAGGGCCATCTGAAAAAAGTGTAAAATCCAGAAAGGCAGGACAGGCCATGGAGAACTGGGAGCCTTGTTATGCTGATGGGCGGGATGTAAATTGCCAACAACCACTCGGGAGAAGTGTATGGTGTTTCCTGAAACATCTAAAAAACAAAGCAACAGAGCCTAGGGCACTTCCACTTATGGTCCTATAGCTTAGGGAAATTAAAATCAAAAAGACACAGCCACCCCAAAGTTTGGGACGCCTCCGTTTACAAGAACCTCGTTTACCGTACAAGTTCAATATCACAGAAAGTGAAAAATGGATAAAGAACTTGTGGTACTTACGTACAATGCAGTATCACTCAGCAATGAAATCTATGTCATCAGGCCCGTAGCAGCATAATGAGTGGATTCAGGTACGATGATTCTAACTGAAATAAGTCACACAGAAAAAGAAACTTCATAAGATATCACTAATACACGGAATGTAAACTTGGCTACACAGGAACTGCATTCCAAAACAGAACAGGGTCTCAAATTTAGAAAACCAACTTATGCTTGCTTAAGGGGAAAGGTGAGTTGGGGTGCTGCATAAAACCAGAGATTGAAATGAGCACAGATAAAGTTCCTTAAGCCAAATATGGAATAGACAAGAGCTACTCCTTGCTCAACGAAATGGACTCAAAACCCCATATTAAACGCCTAAGAATGTACCTGACTAGTAAGTATCTTAAAACCTATGGATTGCTATGTCTCCAAAAGAGAATCAAGCGTGTGTACAGGGGCATAAATGCAGCAGTGATAGGATTGGAGAGGTTCGGTGAACAAATGAAGACCCTTTGAAGTCATATTGCACGGTACCCATTCCACGGGTCTCAACTCTCCAGGTTTAAGGTATTCTTCCTTCAGCTAAAAGATGCATGTGGAACCCAGAGTATGATCAACCATGTGATCGGGAGACGTGTTCAAATATGTCTCAGTTTTCGTACCCTGGTACTCGGGTGCAACATTCCAGATGCTTTACTAACACTCTCCCGACTTGGAGAGTCAGTCTCTTTAACCTCCTGTTTGGCCCAGTTTGCAATTTCTGTGGAAGATGAACAGGAATAGCGAGAACCAATGAGAGACTAGCTGGAGGTGTCTGGATGGGCAAATTTAACTCTCATTTCCCACCAGGAAGAGGAATTATCCAAAGGCTCAGCGTGCCGTGCCAGAACCAGATTAGGGCCTGAAGCCATCCTGCGGTTTTGCGGCCAGGTCACAAGAAAGCGAGTTGAAGAAAGGAGCTCAGGGGCACTGTAATTCACAAACCTGCAGAGTTATAAATGACAGCTATCGTCCAAAAATAGACTGAAGTAAGGCTGCCAAGAGGACTTGAAAGCGGGGCAGAATTGCAGGAAACCGATTTCAGGAGGTAGACTGGAATTGCATTGAAAGCATAGGAAAAGAGGCAGAACGTCCACAATGATGCACTTGGCCAAAAAGGGCGTATGCGTTTTTTCCTGAATATATTCAGGAAAAAACGCATACGCACTTTTTGGCCAATCAAGCAAGCTTGCAAAGGAAATCTGCAGTACAATGAAGTCTCACTTCCCCCCGGTCAAAAGGGCCATCTGAAAAAAGTGTAAAATCTAGAAAGGCAGGACAGGCCATGGAGAACTGGGAGCCTTGTTATGCTGATGGGCGGGATGTAAATTGCCAACAACCACTCGGGAGAAGTGTATGGTGTTTCCTGAAACATCTAAAAAACAAAGCAACAGAGCCTAGGGCACTTCCACTTATGGTCCTATAGCTTAGGGAAATTAAAATCAAAAAGACACAGCCACCCCAAAGTTTGGGACGCCTCCGTTTACAAGAACCTCGTTTACCGTACAAGTTCAATATCACAGAAAGTGAAAAATGGATAAAGAACTTGTGGTACTTACGTACAATGCAGTATCACTCAGCAATGAAATCTATGTCATCAGGCCCGTAGCAGCATAATGAGTGGATTCAGGTACGATGATTCTAACTGAAATAAGTCACACAGAAAAAGAAACATCATAAGATATCACTAATACACGGAATGTAAACTTGGCTACACAGGAACTGCATTCCAAAACAGAACAGGGTCTCAAATTTAGAAAACCAACTTATGCTTGCTTAAGGGGAAAGGTGAGTTGGGGTGCTGCATAAAACCAGAGATTGAAATGAGCACAGATAAAGTTCCTTAAGCCAAATATGGAATAGACAAGAGCTACTCCTTGCTCAACGAAATGGACTCAAAACCCCATATTAAACGCCTAAGAATGTACCTGACTAGTAAGTATCTTAAAACCTATGGATTGCTATGTCTCCAAAAGAGAATCAAGCGTGTGTACAGGGGCATAAATGCAGCAGTGATAGGATTGGAGAGGTTCGGTGAGCAAATGAAGACCCTTTGAAGTCATATTGCACGGTACCCATTCCACGGGTCTCAACTCTCCAGGTTTAAGGTATTCTTCCTTCAGCTAAAACATGCATGTGGAACCCAGAGTATGATCAACCATGTGAACAGGAGACGTGTTCAAATATGTCTCAGTTTTCCTACCCTGGTACTCGGGTGCAACACTCCAGACTCTTTACTAACACTCTCCCGACTTGGAGAGTCAGTCCCTTTAACCTCCTGTTTGGCCCAGTTTGCAATTTCTGCGGAAGATGAACAGGAATAGCGAGAACCAATGAGAGGCTAGCTGCAGGTGTCTGGACGGGCAAATTTAACTCTCATTTCCCACCAGGAAGAGGAATTAACCAAAGGCTCAGCATGCCGGGCCGGAACCAGATTAGGGCCTGAAGCCATCCTGCGGTGTTGCGGCCAGCTCACAAGAAAGCGAGTTGAAGAAAGGAGCTCAGGGGCACTGTAATTCACAAACCTGCAGAGTTATAAATGACAGCTATCGTCCAAAATATACTGAAGTAAGGCTGCCAAGAGGACTTGAAAGCGGGGCAGAATTGCAGGAAACCGATTTCAGGAGGTAGACTGGAATTGCATTGAAAGCATAGGAAAAGAGGCAGAACGTCCACAATGATGCACTTGGCCAAAAAGGGCGTATGCGTTTTTTCCTGAATATATTCAGGAAAAAACGCATACGCCCTTTTTGGCCAACCAAGCAAGCTTGCAAAGGAAATCTGCACTACAATGAAGTCTCACTTCCCCCCGGTCAAAAGGGCCATCTGAAAAAAGTGTAAAATCCAGAAAGGCAGGACAGGCCATGGAGAACTGGGAGCCTTGTTATGCTGATGGGCGGGATGTAAATTGCCAACAGACACTCAGGAGAAGTGTATGGTGTTTCCTGAAACATCTAAAAAACAAAGCAACAGAGCCTAGGGCACTTCCACTTATGGTCCTATAGCTTAGGGAAATTAAAATCAAAAAGACACAGCCACCCCAAAGTTCGGGACGCCTCCGTTTACAAGAACCTCGTTTACCGTACAAGTTCAATATCACAGAAAGTGAAAAATGGATAAAGAACTTGTGGTACTTACGTACAATGCAGTATCACTCAGGAATGAAATCTATGACATCAGGCCCGTAGCAGCATAATGAGTGGATTCAGGTACGATGATTCTAACTGAAATAAGTCACACAGAAAAAGAAACATCATAAGATATCACTAATACACGGAATGTAAACTTGGCTACACAGGAACTGCATTCCAAAACAGAACAGGGTCTCAAATTTAGAAAACCAACTTATGCTTGCTTAAGGGGAAAGGTGAGTTGGGGTGCTGCATAAAACCAGAGATTGAAATGAGCACAGATAAAGTTCCTTAAGCCAAATATGGAATAGACAAGAGCTACTCCTTGCTCAACGAAATGGACTCAACACCCCATATTAAACGCCTAAGAATGTACCTGACTAGTAAGTATCTTAAAACCTATGGATTGCTATGTCTCCAAAAGAGAATCAAGCGTGTGTACAGGGGCATAAATGCAGCAGTGATAGGATTGGAGAGGTTCGGTGAGCAAATGAAGACCCTTTGAAGTCATATTGCACGGTACCCATTCCACGGGTCTCAACTCTCCAGGTTTAAGGTATTCTTCCTTCAGCTAAAACATGCATGTGGAACCCAGAGTATGATCAACCATGTGAATGGGAGACGTGTTCAAATATGTCTCAGTTTTCCTACCCTGGTACTCGGGTGCAACACTCCAGACTCTTTACTAACACTCTCCCGACTTGGAGAGTCAGTCCCTTTAACCTCCTGTTTGGCCCAGTTTGCAATTTCTGCGGAAGATGAACAGGAATAGCGAGAACCAATGAGAGGCTAGCTGCAGGTGTCTGGACGGGCAAATTTAACTCTCATTTCCCACCAGGAAGAGGAATTAACCAAAGGCTCAGCATGCCGGGCCGGAACCAGATTAGGGCCTGAAGCCATCCTGCGGTGTTGCGGCCAGCTCACAAGAAAGCGAGTTGAAGAAAGGAGCTCAGGGGCACTGTAATTCACAAACCTGCAGAGTTATAAATGACAGCTATCGTCCAAAATATACTGAAGTAAGGCTGCCAAGAGGACTTGAAAGCGGGGCAGAATTGCAGGAAACCGATTTCAGGAGGTAGACTGGAATTGCATTGAAAGCATAGGAAAAGAGGCAGAACGTCCACAATGATGCACTTGGCCAAAAAGGGCGTATGTGTTTTTTCCTGAATATATTCAGGAAAAAACGCATACGCCCTTTTTGGCCAACCAAGCAAGCTTGCAAAGGAAATCTGCACTACAATGAAGTCTCACTTCCCCCCGGTCAAAAGGGCCATCTGAAAAAAGTGTAAAATCCAGAAAGGTAGGACAGGCCATGGAGAACTGGGAGCCTTGTTATGCTGATGGGCGGGATGTAAATTGCCAACAGACACTCGGGAGAAGTGTATGGTGTTTCCTGAAACATCTAAAAAACAAAGCAACAGAGCCTAGGGCACTGCCACTTATGGTCCTATAGCTTAGGGAAATTAAAATCAAAAAGACACAGTCACCCCAAAGTTTGGGACGCCTCTGTTTACAAGAACCTCGTTTACAGTACAAGTTCAACATCGCAGAAAGTGAAAAATGGATAAAGAAGTTGTGGTATTTACTTACAAAGCAATATCACTCAGCAATGAAATCTATGTCATCAGGCCCTTAGCAGCACAATGAGTGGATTCAGGTATGATGATTCTAACTGAAATAAGTCACACAGAAAAAGAAACATCATAAGATATCAGTAATACATGGAATGTATACTTGGCTACACAGGAACTGAATTACAGAACAGAACAGGGTCTCAAATTTAGAAAATCAACTTATGCTTGCTTAAGGGGAAAGGTGAGTTGGGGTGCTGCATAAAACCAGAGATTGAAATGAGCACAGATAAAGTTCCTTAAGCCAAATATGGAATAGACAAGAGCTACCCCTTGCTCAAAGAAATGGACTCAACACCGCATATTAAACGCCTAAGAATGTACCTGACTAGTAATTATCTTAAAACCTATGGATTGCTATGTCTCCGAAAGAGAATCAAGCATGTGTACAGGGGCATAAACGCAGCAGTGATAGGATTGGAGATGTTCGGTGAGCAAATGAAGACCCTTTGAAGTCATATTGCATGGTACCCATTCCACGGGTCTCAACTCTCCAGGTTTAAGGTATTCTTCCTTCAGCTAAAACATGCATGTGGAACCCAGAGTATGATCAACCATGTGATCGGGAGACGTGTTCAAATATGTCTCAGTTTTCGTACCCTGGTTTTCGGGTGCAACATTCCAGATGCTTTACTAACACTCTCCCGACTTGGAGAGTCAGTCCCTTTAACCTCCTGTTTGGCCCAGTTTGCAATTTCTGTGGAAGATTAACAGGAATAGCGACAACCAATGAGAGACTACCTGGAGGTGTCTGGATGGGCAAATTTAACTCTCATTTCCCACCAGGAAGAGGAATTAAGCAAAGGCTCAGCGTGCCGTGCCAGAACCAGATTAGGGCCTGAAGACATCCTGCGGTGTTGCGGCCAGGTCACAAGAAAGCGAGTTGAAGAAAGGAGCTCAGGGGCACTGTAATTCACAAACCTGCAGAGTTATAAATGACAGCTATCGTCCAAAAATAGACTGAAGTAAGGCTGCCAAGAGGACTTGAAAGCGGGGCAGAATTACGGGAAACTGATTTCAGAAGGTAGACTGGAATTGCATTGAAAGCATAGGAAAAGAGGCAGAACGTCCACAATGATGCACTTGGCCAAAAAGGGTGTATGCGTTTTTTCCTGAATATATTCAGGAAAAAACGCATACGCCCTTTTTGGCCAACCAAGCAAACTTGCAAAGGAAATCTGCACTACAATGAAGTCTCACTTCCCCCCGGTCAAAAGGGCCATCTGAAAAAAGTGTAAAATCCAGAAAGGCAGGACAGGCCATGGAGAACTGGGAGCCTTGTTATGCGTATGGGCGGGATGTAAATTGCCAACAGACACTCAGGATAAGTGTATGGTGTTTCCTGAAACATCTAAAAAACAAAGCAACAGAGCCTAGGGCACTTCCACTTATGGTCCTATAGCTTAGGGAAATTAAAATCAAAAAGACACAGCCACCCGAAAGTTTGGGACGCCTCCGCTTACAATAACCTCGTTTACCGTACAAGTTCAATATCACAGAAAGTGAAAAATGGATAAAGAACTTGTGGTACTTACGTACAATGCAGTATCACTCAGCAATGAAATCTATGTCATCAGGCCCGTAGCAGCATAATGAGTGGATTCAGGTACGATGATTCTAACTGAAATAAGTCACACAGAAAAAGAAACATCATAAGATATCACTAATACACGGAATGTAAACTTGGCTACACAGGAACTGCATTCCAAAACAGAACAGGGTCTCAAATTTAGAAAACCAACTTATGCTTGCTTAAGGGGAAAGGTGAGTTGGGGTGCTGCATAAAACCAGAGATTGAAATGAGCACAGATAAAGTTCCTTAAGCCAAATATGGAATAGACAAGAGCTACTCCTTGCTCAACGAAATGGACTCAAAACCCCATATTAAACGCCTAAGAATGTACCTGACTAGTAAGTATCTTAAAACCTATGGATTGCTATGTCTCCAAAAGAGAATCAAGCGTGTGTACAGGGGCATAAATGCAGCAGTGATAGGATTGGAGAGGTTCGGTGAGCAAATGAAGACCCTTTGAAGTCATATTGCACGGTACCCATTCCACGGGTCTCAACTCTCCAGGTTTAAGGTATTCTTCCTTCAGCTAAAACATGCATGTGGAACCCAGAGTATGATCAACCATGTGAACGGGAGACGTGTTCAAATATGTCTCAGTTTTCCTACCGTGGTACTCGGGTGCAACACTCCAGACGCTTTACTAACACTCTCCCGACTTGGAGAGTCAGTCCCTTTAACCTCCTGTTTGGCCCAGTTTGCAATTTCTGCGGAAGATGAACAGGAATAGCGAGAACCAATGAGAGGCTAGCTGCAGGTGTCTGGAAGGGCAAATTTAACTCTCATTTCCCACCAGGAAGAGGAATTAACCAAAGGCTCAGCATGCCGGGCCGGAACCAGATTAGGGCCTGAAGCCATCCTGCGGTGTTGCGGCCAGCTCACAAGAAAGCGAGTTGAAGAAAGGAGCTCAGGGGCACTGTAATTCACAAACCTGCAGAGTTATAAATGACAGCTATCGTCCAAAAATAGACTGAAGTAAGGCTGCCAAGAGGACTTGAAAGCGGGGCAGAATTGCAGGAAACCGATTTCAGGAGGTAGACTGGAATTGCATTGAAAGCATAGGAAAAGAGGCAGAACGTCCACAATGATGCACTTGGCCAAAAAGGGCGTATGCGTTTTTTCCTGAATATATTCAGGAAAAAACGCATACGCCCTTTTTGGCCAACCAAGCAAGCTTGCAAAGGAAATCTGCACTACAATGAAGTCTCACTTCCCCCCGGTCAAAAGGGCCATCTGAAAAAAGTGTAAAATCCAGAAAGGCAGGACAGGCCATGGAGAACTGGGAGCCTTGTTATGCTGATGGGCGGGATGTAAATTGCCAACAGACACTTGGGAGAAGTGTATGGTGTTTACTGAAACATCTAAAAAACAAAGCAACAGAGCCTAGGGCACTGCCACTTATGGCCCTATAGCTTAGGGAAATTAAAATCAAAAAGACACAGCCACCCCAAAGTTTGGGACGCCTCTGATTACAAGAACCTCGTCTACAGTACAAGTTCAACATCGCAGAAAGTGAAAAATGGATAAAGAAGTTGTGGTATTTACTTACAAAGCAATATCACTCAGCAATGAAATCTATGTCATCAGGCCCTTAGCAGCACAATGAGTGGATTCAGGTATGATGATTCTAACTGAAATAAGTCACACAGAAAAAGAAACATCATAAGATATCAGTAATACACGGAATGTAAACTTGGCTACACAGGAACTGAATTACAGAACAGAACAGGGTCTCAAATTTAGAAAACCAACTTATGCTTGCTTAATGGTAAAGGTGAGTTGGGGTGCTGCATAAAACCAGAGATTGAAATGAGCACAGATAAAGTTCCTTAAGCCAAATATGGAATAGACAAGAGCTACTCCTTGCTCAAAGAAATTGACTCAACACCGCATATTAAACGCCTAAGAATGTACCTGACTAGTAAGTATCTTAAAATCTAGGGATTGCTATGTCTCCGAAAGAGAATCAAGCATGTGTACAGGGGCATAAACGCAGCAGTGATAGGATTGGAGAGGTTCGGTGAGCAAATGAAGACCCTTTGAAGTCATATTGCATGGTACCCATTCCACGGGTTTCAACTACCCAGGTTTTAGGTATTCTTCCTTCAGCTAAAACATGCATGTGGAACCCAGAGTATGATCAACCATGTGATCGGGAGACGTGTTCAAATATGTCTCAGTTTTCCTCCCCTGGTACTCGGGTGCAACATTCCAGACGCTTTACTAACACTCTCCCCACTTGGAGAGTCAGCGCCTTTAACCTCCTGTTTGGCACAGTTTGCAATTTCTGCGGAGGATGAACAGGAATAGCGAGAACCAATAAGAGACTAGCTGGAGGTGTCTGGACGGGCAAATTTAACTCTCATTTCCCACCAGGAAGAGGAAATAACCAAAGGCTCAGCGTGCCATGCCGGAACCAGATTAGGGCCTGAAGCCATCCTGCGGTGTTGCGGCCAGCTCAAAAGAAAGCGAGTTGAAGAAAGGAGCTCAGGGGCACTGTAATTCACAAACCTGCAGAGTTATAAATGACAGCTATCGTCCAAAAATAGACTGAAGTAAGGCTGCCAAGAGGACTTGAAAGCGGGGCAGAATTGCAGGAAACCGATTTCAGGAGGTAGACTGGAATTGCATTGAAAGCATAGGAAAAGAGGCAGAACGTCCACAATGATGCACTTGGCCAAAAAGGGCGTATGCGTTTTTTCCTGAATATATTCAGGAAAAAACGCATACGCCCTTTTTGGCCAACCAAGCAAGCTTGCAAAGGAAATCTGCACTACAATGAAGTCTCACTTCCCCCCGGTCAAAAGGGCCATCTGAAAAAAGTGTAAAATCCAGAAAGGCAGGACAGGCCATGGAGAACTGGGAGCCTTGTTATGCTGAAGGGCGGGATGTAAATTGCCAACAACCACTCGGGAGAAGTGTATGGTGTTTCCTGAAACATCTAAAAAACAAAGCAACAGAGCCTAGGGCACTTCCACTTATGGTCCTATAGCTTAGGGAATTTAAAATCAAAAAGACACAGCCACCCCAAAGTTTGGAACGGCTCTGTTTACAAGAACCTCGTTTACAGTACAAGTTCAACATCGCAGAAAGTGAAAAATGGATAAAAAAGTTGTGGTATTTACTTACAAAGCAATATCACTCAGCAATGAAATCTGTGTCATCAGGCCCTTAGCAGCACAATGAGTGGATTCAGGTATGATGATTCTAACTGAAATAAGTCACACAGAAAAAGAAACATCATAAGATATCAGTAATACACGGAATGTAAACTTGGCTACACAGGAACTGAATTACAGAACAGAACAGGGTCTCAAATTTAGAAAACCAACTTATGCTTGCTTAAGGGTAAAGGTGAGTTGGGGTACTGCATAAAACCAGAGATTGAAATGAGCACAGATAAAGTTCCTTAAGCCAAATATGGAATAGACAAGAGCTACTCCTTGCTCAAAGAAATGGACTCAACACCGCATATTAAACTCCTAAGAATGTACCTGACTAGTAAGTATCTTAAAATCTAGGGATTGCTATGTCTCCGAAAGAGAATCAAGCATGTGTACAGGGGCATAAACGCAGCAGTGATAGGATTGGAGAGGTTCGGTGAGCAAATGAAGACCCTTTGAAGTCATATTGCATGGTACCCATTCCACGGGTTTCAACTACCCAGGTTTTAGGTATTCTTCCTTCAGCTAAAACATGCATGTGGAACCCAGAGTATGATCAACCATGTGATCGGGAGACGTGTTCAAATATGTCTCAGTTTTCCTCCCCTGGTACTCGGGTGCAACATTCCAGACGCTTTACTAACACTCTCCCCACTTGGAGAGTCAGCGCCTTTAACCTCCTGTTTGGCCCAGTTTGCAATTTCTGCGGAAGATGAACAGGAATAGCGAGAACCAATGAGAGACTAGCTGGAGGTGTCTGGACGGGCAAATTTAACTCTCATTTCCCACCAGGAAGAGGAAATAACCAGAGGCTCAGCGTGCCGTGCCGGACAGATTAGGGCCTGAAGCCATCCTGCGGTGTTGCGGCCAGCTCAAAAGAAAGCGAGTTGAAGAAAGGAGCTCAGGGGCACTGTAATTCACAAACCTGCAGAGTTATAAATGACAGCTATCGTCCAAAAATAGACTGAAGTAAGGCTGCCAAGAGGACTTGAAAGCGGGGCAGAATTGCAGGAAACCGATTTCAGGAGGTAGACTGGAGTTGCATTGAAAGCATAGGAAAAGAGGCAGAACGTCCACAATGATGCACTTGGCCAAAAAGGGCGTATGCGTTTTTTCCTGAATATATTCAGGAAAAAACGCATACGCCCTTTTTGGCCAACCAAGCAAGCTTGCAAAGGAAATCTGCACTACAATGAAGTCTCACTTCCCCCCGGTCAAAAGGGCCATCTGAAAAAAGTGTAAAATCCAGAAAGGCAGGACAGGCCATGGAGAACTGGGAGCCTTGTTATGCTGATGGGCGGGATGTAAATTGCCAACAGACACTCAGGAGAAGTGTATGGTGTTTCCTGAAACATCTAAAAAACAAAGCAACAGAGCCTAGGGCACTTCCACTTATGGTCCTATAGCTTAGGGAAATTAAAATCAAAAAGGCACAGCCACCCAAAAGTTTGGGACGCCTCCGTTTACAAGAACCTCGTTTACCGTACAAGTTCAATATCACAGAAAGTGAAAAATGGATAAAGAACTTGTTGTACTTACGTACAATGCAGTATCACTCAGCAATGAAATCTATGTCATCAGGCCCGTAGCAGCATAATGAGTGGATTCAGGTACGATGATTCTAACTGAAATAAGTCACACAGAAAAAGAAACATCATAAGATATCACTAATACACGGAATGTAAACTTGGCTACACAGGAACTGCATTCCAAAACAGAACAGGGTCTCAAATTTAGAAAACCAACTTATGCTTGCTTAAGGGGAAAGGTGAGTTGGGGTGCTGCATAAAACCAGAGATTGAAATGAGCACAGATAAAGTTCCTTAAGCCAAATATGGAATAGACAAGAGCTACTCCTTGCTCAAAGAAATGGACTCAACACCGCATATTAAACGCCTAAGAATGTACCTGACTAGTAAGTATCTTAAAACCTATGGATTGCTATGTCTCCAAAAGAGAATCAAGCGTGTGTACAGGGGCATAAATGCAGCAGTGATAGGATTGGAGAGGTTTGGTGAGCAAATGAAGACCCTTTGAAGTCATATTGCACGGTACCCATTCCACGGGTCTCAACTCTCCAGGTTTAAGGTATTCTTCCTTCAGCTAAAACATGCATGTGGAACCCAGAGTATGATCAACCATGTGAATTGGAGACGTGTTCAAATATGTCTCAGTTTTCCTACCCTGGTACTCGGGTGCAACACTCCAGACGCTTTACTAAAACTCTCCCGACTTGGAGAGTCAGTCCCTTTAACCTCCTGTTTGGCCCAGTTTGCAATTTCTGCGGAAGATGAACAGGAATAGAGAGAACCAATGAGAGGCTAGCTGCAGGTGTCTGGACGGGCAAATTTAACTCTCATTTCCCACCAGGAAGAGGAAATAACCAAAGGCTGAGCGTGCCGTGCCGGAACCAGATTAGGGCCTGAAGCCATCCTGCGGTGTTGCGGCCAGGTCACAAGAAAGCGAGTTGAAGAAAGGAGCTCAGGGGCACTGTAATTCACAAACCTGCAGAGTTATAAATGACAGCTATCGTCCAAAAATAGACTGAAGTAAGGCTGCCAAGAGGACTTGAAAGCGGGGCAGAATTGCAGGAAACCGATTTCAGGAGGTAGACTGGAATTGCATTGAAAGCATAGGAAAAGAGGCAGAACGTCCACAATGATGCACTTGGCCAAAAAGGGCGTATGCGTTTTTTCCAGAATATATTCAGGAAAAAACGCATACGCCCTTTTTGGCCAACCAAGCAAGCTTGCAAAGGAAATCTGCACTACAATGAAGTCTCACTTCCCCCCGGTCAAAAGGGCCATCTGAAAAAAGTGTAAAATCCAGAAAGGCAGGACAGGCCATGGAGAACTGGGAGCCTTGTTATGCTGAAGGGCGGGATGTAAATTGCCAACAACCACTCGGGAGAAGTGTATGGTGTTTCCTGAAACATCTAAAAAACAAAGCAACAGAGCCTAGGGCACTTCCACTTATGGTCCTATAGCTTAGGGAATTTAAAATCAAAAAGACACAGCCACCCCAAAGTTTGGAACGGCTCTGTTTACAAGAACCTCGTTTACAGTACAAGTTCAACATCGCAGAAAGTGAAAAATGGATAAAAAAGTTGTGGTATTTACTTACAAAGCAATATCACACATCAATGAAATCTGTGTCATCAGGCCCTTAGTAGCACAATGAGTGGATTCAGGTATGATGATTCCAACTGAAATAAGTCACACAGAAAAAGAAACATCATAAGATATCACTAATACACGGAATGTAAACTTGGCTACACAGGAACTGAATGACAGAACAGAACAGGGTCTCAAATTTAGAAAACCAACTTATGCTTGCTTAAGGGGAAAGGTGAGTTGGGGTGCTGCATAAAACCAGAGATTGAAATGAGCACAGATAAAGTTCCTTAAGCCAAATATGGAATAGACAAGAGCTACTCCTTGCTCAACGAAATGGACTCAACACCGCATATTAAACGCCTAAGAATGAACCTGACTAGTAAGTATCTTAAAACCTATGGATTGCTATGTCTCCGAAAGAGAATCAAGCATGTGTACAGGGGCATAAACGCAGCAGTGATAGGATTGGAGAGGTTCGGTGAGCAAATGAAGACCCTTTGAATTCATATTGCATGGTACCCATTCCACGGGTTTCAACTACCCAGGTTTAAGGTATTCTTCCTTCAGATAAAACATGCATGTGGAACCTAGAGTATGATCAACCATGTGATCGGGAGACGTGTTCAAATATGTCTCAGTTTTCCTCCCCTGGTACTCGGGTGCAACATTCCAGACGCTTTACTAACACTCTCCCGACTTGGAGAGTCAGTCCCTTTAACCTCCTGTTTGGCCCAGTTTGCAATTTCTGCGGAAGCTGAACAGGAATAGCGAGAACCAATGAGAGGCTAGCTGCAGGTGTCTGGACGGGCAAATTTAACTCTCATTTCCCACCAGGAAGAGGAATTAACCAAAGGCTCAGCATGCCGGGCTGGAACCAGATTAGGGCCTGAAGCCATCCTGCGGTGTTGCGGCCAGGTCACAAGAAAGCGAGTTGAAGAAAGGAGCTCAGGGGCACTGTAATTCACAAACCTGCAGAGTTATAAATGACAGCTATCGTCCAAAAATAGACTGAAGTAAGGCTGCCAAGAGGACTTGAAAGCGGGGCAGAATTGCAGGAAACCGATTTCAGGAGGTAGACTGGAATTGCATTGAAAGCATAGGAAAAGAGGCAGAACGTCCACAATGATGCACTTGGCCAAAAAGGGCGTATGCGTTTTTTCCTGAATATATTCAGGAAAAAACGCATACGCCCTTTTTGGCCAACCAAGCAAGCTTGCAAAGGAAATCTGCACTACAATGAAGTCTCACTTCCCCCCGGTCAAAAGGGCCATCTGAAAAAAGTGTAAAACCCAGAAAGGCAGGACAGGCCATGGAGAACTGGGAGCCTTGTTATGCTGAAGGGCGGGATGTAAATTGCCAATAAACACTCGGGAGAAGTGTATGGTGTTTCCTGAAACGTCTAAAAAACAAAGCAACAGAGCCTAGGGCACTTCCACTTATGGTCCTATAGCTTAGGGAATTTAAAATCAAAAAGACACAGCCACCCCAAAGTTTGGAACGGCTCTGTTTACAAGAACCTCATTTACAGTACAAGTTCAACATCGCAGAAAGTGAAAAATGGATAAAAAAGTTGTGGTATTTACTTACAAAGCAATATCACTCAGCAATGAAATCTGTGTCATCAGGCCCTTAGCAGCAAAATGAGTGGATTCAGGTATGATGATTCTAACTGAAATAAGTGACACAGAAAAAGAAACATCATAAGATATCAGTAATACACGGAATGTAAACTTGGCTACACAGGAACTGAATTACAGAACAGAACAGGGTCTCAAATTTAAAAAACCAACTTATGCTTGCTTAAGGGTAAAGGTGAGTTGGGGTGCTGCATAAAACCAGAGATTGAAATGAGCACAGATAAAGTTCCTTAAGCCAAATATGGAATAGACAAGAGCTACTCCTTGCTCAACGAAATGGACTCAACACCCCATATTAAACTCCTAAGAATGTACCTGACTAGTAAGTATCTTAAAACCTAGGGATTGCTATGTCTCCGAAAGAGAATCAAGCATGTGTACAGGGGCATAAACGCAGCAGTGATAGGATTGGAGAGGTTCGGTGAGCAAATGAAGACCCTTTGAAGTCATATTGCATGGTACCCATTCCACGGGTTTCAACTACCCAGGTTTAAGGTATTCTTCCTTCAGCTAAAACATGCATGTAGAACCTAGAGTATGATCAACCATGTGATCGGGAGACGTGTTCAAATATGTCTCAGTTTTCCTCCCCTGGTACTCGGGTGCAACATTCCAGACGCTTTACTAACACTCTCCCGACTTGGAGAGTCAGTCCTTTTAACCTCCTGTTTGGCCCAGTTTGCAATTTCTGCGGAAGCTGAACAGGAATAGCGAGAACCAATGAGAGGCTAGCTGCAGGTGTCTGGACGGGCAAATTTAACTCTCATTTCCCACCAGGAAGAGGAATTAACCAAAGGCTCAGCATGCCGGGCCGGAACCAGATTAGGGCCTGAAGCCATCCTGCGGTGTTGCGGCCAGGTCACAAGAAAGCGAGTTGAAGAAAGGAGCTCAGGGGCACTGTAATTCACAAACCTGCAGAGTTATAAATGACAGCTATCATCCAAAAATAGACTGAAGTAAGGCTGCCAAGAGGACTTGAAAGCGGGGCAGAATTGCAGGAAACCGATTTCAGGAGGTAGACTGGAATTGCATTGAAAGCATAGGAAAAGAGGCAGAACGTCCACAATGATGCACTTGGCCAAAAAGGGCGTATGCGTTTTTTCCTGAATATATTCAGGAAAAAACGCATACGCCCTTTTTGGCCAACCAAGCAAGCTTGCAAAGGAAATCTGCACTACAATGAAGTCTCTTTCCCCCCGGTCAAAAGGGCCATCTGAAAAAAGTGTAAAATCCAGAAAGGCAGGACAGGCCATGGAGAACTGGGAGCCTTGTTATGCTGATGGGCGGGATGTAAATTGCCAACAACCACTTGGGAGAAGTGTATGGTGTTTCCTGAAACATCTAAAAAACACAGCAACAGAACCTAGGGCACTTCCACTTATGGTCCTATAGCTTAGGGAAATTAAAATCAAAAAGACACAGCCACCCCAAAGTTTGGAACGGCTCTGTTTACAAGAACCTCGTTTACAGTACAAGTTCAACATCGCAGAAAGTGAAAAATGGATAAAGAAGTTGTGGTATTTACTTACAAAGCAATATCACTCAGCAATGAAATCTGTGTCATCAGGCCCTTAGCAGCACAATGAGTGGATTCAGGTATGATGATTCTAACTGAAATAAGTGACACAGAAAAAGAAACATCATAAGATATCAGTAATACACGGAATGTAAACTTGGCTACACAGGAACTGAATTACAGAACAGAACAGGGTCTCAAATTTAGAAAACCAACTTATGCTTGCTTAAGGGTAAAGGTGAGTTGGGGTACTGCATAAAACCAGAGATTGAAATGAGCACAGATAAAGTTCCTTAAGTCAAATATGGAATAGACAAGAGCTACTCCTTGCTCAACGAAATGGACTCAACACCGCATATTAAACGCCTAAGAATGTACCTGACTAGTAAGTATCTTAAAACCTAGGGATTGCTATGTCTCCGAAAGAGAATCAAGCATGTGTACAGGGGCATAAACGCAGCAGTGATAGGATTGGAGAGGTTCGGTGAGCAAATGAAGACCCTTTGAAGTCATATTGCATGGTACCCATTCCACGGGTTTCAACTACCCAGGTTTAAGGTATTCTTCCTTCAGCTAAAACATGCATGTGGAACCTAGAGTATGATCAACCATGTGATCGGGAGACGTGTTCAAATATGTCTCAGTTTTCCTCCCCTGGTACTCGGGTGCAACATTCCAGACGCTTTACTAACACTCTCCCGACTTGGAGAGTCAGTCCCTTTAACCTCCTGTTTGGCCCAGTTTGCAATTTCTGCGGAAGCTGAACAGGAATAGCGAGAACCAATGAGAGGCTAGCTGCAGGTGTCTGGACGGGCAAATTTAACTCTCATTTCCCACCAGGAAGAGGAATTAACCAAAGGCTCAGCATGCCGGGCTGGAACCAGATTAGGGCCTGAAGCCATCCTGCGGTGTTGCGGCCAGGTCACAAGAAAGCGAGTTGAAGAAAGGAGCTCAGGGGCACTGTAATTCACAAACCTGCAGAGTTATAAATGACAGCTATCGTCCAAAAATAGACTGAAGTAAGGCTGCCAAGAGGACTTGAAAGCGGGGCAGAATTGCAGGAAACCGATTTCAGGAGGTAGACTGGAATTGCATTGAAAGCATAGGAAAAGAGGCAGAACGTCCACAATGATGCACTTGGCCAAAAAGGGCGTATGCGTTTTTTCCTGAATATATTCAGGAAAAAACGCATACGCCCTTTTTGGCCAACCAAGCAAGCTTGCAAAGGAAATCTGCACTACAATGAAGTCTCACTTCCCCCCGGTCAAAAGGGCCATCTGAAAAAAGTGTAAAACCCAGAAAGGCAGGACAGGCCATGGAGAACTGGGAGCCTTGTTATGCTGAAGGGCGGGATGTAAATTGCCAATAAACACTCGGGAGAAGTGTATGGTGTTTCCTGAAACATCTAAAAAACAAAGCAACAGAGCCTAGGGCACTTCCACTTATGGTCCTATAGCTTAGGGAATTTAAAATCAAAAAGACACAGCCACCCCAAAGTTTGGAACGGCTCTGTTTACAAGAACCTCATTTACAGTACAAGTTCAACATCGCAGAAAGTGAAAAATGGAAAAAAAAGTTGTGGTATTTACTTACAAAGCAATATCACTCAGCAATGAAATCTGTGTCATCAGGCCCTTAGCAGCAAAATGAGTGGATTCAGGTATGATGATTCTAACTGAAATAAGTGACACAGAAAAAGAAACATCATAAGATATCAGTAATACACGGAATGTAAACTTGGCTACACAGGAACTGAATTACAGAACAGAACAGGGTCTCAAATTTAAAAAACCAACTTATGCTTGCTTAAGGGTAAAGGTGAGTTGGGGTGCTGCATAAAACCAGAGATTGAAATGAGCACAGATAAAGTTCCTTAAGCCAAATATGGAATAGACAAGAGCTACTCCTTGCTCAACGAAATGGACTCAACACCCCATATTAAACTCCTAAGAATGTACCTGACTAGTAAGTATCTTAAAACCTAGGGATTGCTATGTCTCCGAAAGAGAATCAAGCATGTGTACAGGGGCATAAACGCAGCAGTGATAGGATTGGAGAGGTTCGGTGAGCAAATGAAGACCCTTTGAAGTCATATTGCATGGTACCCATTCCACGGGTTTCAACTACCCAGGTTTAAGGTATTCTTCCTTCAGCTAAAACATGCATGTGGAACCTAGAGTATGATCAACCATGTGATCGGGAGACGTGTTCAAATATGTCTCAGTTTTCCTCCCCTGGTACTCGGGTGCAACATTCCAGACGCTTTACTAACACTCTCCCGACTTGGAGAGTCAGTCCCTTTAACCTCCTGTTTGGCCCAGTTTGCAATTTCTGCGGAAGCTGAACAGGAATAGCGAGAACCAATGAGAGGCTAGCTGCAGGTGTCTGGACGGGCAAATTTAACTCTCATTTCCCACCAGGAAGAGGAATTAACCAAAGGCTCAGCATGCCGGGCCGGAACCAGATTAGGGCCTGAAGCCATCCTGCGGTGTTGCGGCCAGGTCACAAGAAAGCGAGTTGAAGAAAGGAGCTCAGGGGCACTGTAATTCACAAACCTGCAGAGTTATAAATGACAGCTATCATCCAAAAATAGACTGAAGTAAGGCTGCCAAGAGGACTTGAAAGCGGGGCAGAATTGCAGGAAACCGATTTCAGGAGGTAGACTGGAATTGCATTGAAAGCATAGGAAAAGAGGCAGAACGTCCACAATGATGCACTTGGCCAAAAAGGGCGTATGCGTTTTTTCCTGAATATATTCAGGAAAAAACGCATACGCCCTTTTTGGCCAACCAAGCAAGCTTGCAAAGGAAATCTGCACTACAATGAAGTCTCTTTCCCCCCGGTCAAAAGGGCCATCTGAAAAAAGTGTAAAATCCAGAAAGGCAGGACAGGCCATGGAGAACTGGGAGCCTTGTTATGCTGATGGGCGGGATGTAAATTGCCAACAACCACTTGGGAGAAGTGTATGGTGTTTCCTGAAACATCTAAAAAACACAGCAACAGAACCTAGGGCACTTCCACTTATGGTCCTATAGCTTAGGGAAATTAAAATCAAAAAGACACAGCCACCCCAAAGTTTGGAACGGCTCTGTTTACAAGAACCTCGTTTACAGTACAAGTTCAACATCGCAGAAAGTGAAAAATGGATAAAGAAGTTGTGGTATTTACTTACAAAGCAATATCACTCAGCAATGAAATCTGTGTCATCAGGCCCTTAGCAGCACAATGAGTGGATTCAGGTATGATGATTCTAACTGAAATAAGTCACACAGAAAAAGAAACATCATAAGATATCAGTAATACATGGAATGTAAACTTGGCTACACAGGAACTGAATTACAGAACAGAACAGGGTCTCAAATTTAGAAAACCAACTTATGCTTGCTTAAGGGTAAAGGTGAGTTGGGGTGCTGCATAAAACCAGAGATTGAAATGAGCACAGATAAAGTTCCTTAAGTCAAATATGGAATAGACAAGAGCTACTCCTTGCTCAACGAAATGGACTCAACACCGCATATTAAACGCCTAAGAATGTACCTGACTAGTAAGTATCTTAAAACCTATGGATTGCTATGTCTCCGAAAGAGAATCAAGCATGTGTACAGGGGCATAAATGCAGCAGTGATAGGATTGGAGATGTTCGGTGAGCAAATGAAGACCCTTTGAAGTCATATTGCATGGTACCCATTCCACGGGTTTCAACTACCCAGGTTTAAGGTATTCTTCCTTCAGCTAAAACATGCATGTGGAACCTAGAGTATGATCAACCATGTGATCGGGAGAAGTGTTCAAATATGTCTCAGTTTTCGTACCCTGGTACTCGGGTGCAACATTCCAGACACTTTACTAACACTCTCCCGACTTGGAGAGTCAGTCCCTTTAACCTCCTGTTTGGCCCAGTTTGCAATTTCTGCGGAAGATGAACAGGAATAGCGAGAACCAATGAGAGACTAGCTGGAGGTGTCTGGACGGGCAAATTTAACTCTCATTTCCCACCAGGAAGAGGAAATAACCAAAGGCTCAGCGTGCCGTGCCGGAACCAGATTAGGGCCTGAAGCCATCCTGCGGTGTTGCGGCCAGCTCACAAGAAAGCGAGTTGAAGAAAGGAGCTCAGGGGCACTGTAATTCACAAACCTGCAGAGTTATAAATGACAGCTATCGTCCAAAAATAGACTGAAGTAAGGCTGCCAAGAGGACTTGAAAGCGGGGCAGAATTGCAGGAAACCGATTTCAGGAGGTAGACTGGAATTGCATTGAAAGCATAGGAAAAGAGGCAGAACGTCCACAATGATGCACTTGGCCAAAAAGGGCGTATGCGTTTTTTCCTGAATATATTCAGGAAAAAACGCATACGCCCTTTTTGGCCAACCAAGCAAGCTTGCAAAGGAAATCTGCACTACAATGAAGTCTCATTCCCCCCGGTCAAAAGGGCCATCTGAAAAAAGTGTAAAATCCAGAAAGGCAGGACAGGCCATGGAGAACTGGGAGCCTTGTTATGCTGATGGGCGGGATGTAAATTGCCAACAACCACTTGGGAGAAGTGTATGGTGTTTCCTGAAACATCTAAAAAACAAAGCAACAGAACCTAGGGCACTTCCACTTATGGTCCTATAGCTTAGGGAAATTAAAATCAAAAAGACACAGCCACCCCGAAGTTTGGAACGGCTCTGTTTACAAGAACCTCGTTTACAGTACAAGTTCAACATCGCAGAAAGTGAAAAATGGATAAAGAAGTTGTGGTATTTACTTACAAAGCAATATCACTCAGCAATGAAATCTGTGTCATCAGGCCCTTAGCAGCACAATGAGTGGATTCAGGTATGATGATTCTAACTGAAATAAGTGACACAGAAAAAGAAACATCATAAGATATCAGTAATACATGGAATGTAAACTTGGCTACACAGGAACTGAATTACAGAACAGAACAGGGTCTCAAATTTAGAAAACCAACTTATGCTTGCTTAAGGGGAAAGGTGAGTTGGGGTGCTGCATAAAACCAGAGATTGAAATGAGCACAGATAAAGTTCCTTAAGCCAAATATGGAATAGACAACAGCTACTCCTTGCTCAACCAAATGGACTCAACACCGCATATTAAACGCCTAAGAATGTACCTGACTAGTAAGTATCTTAAAACCTATGGATTGCTATGTCTCCGAAAGAGAATCAAGCATGTGTACAGGGGCATAAACGCAGCAGTGATAGGATTGGAGAGGTTCGGTGAGCAAATGAAGACCCTTTGAAGTCATATTGCATGGTACCCATTCCACGGGTTTCAACTACCCAGGTTTAAGGTATTCTTCCTTCAGCTAAAACATGCATGTGGAACCTAGAGTATGATCAACCATGTGATCGGGAGACGTGTTCAAATATGTCTCAGTTTTCCTCCCCTGGTACTCGGGTGCAACATTCCAGACGCTTTACTAACACTCTCCCGACTTGGAGAGTCAGTCCCTTTAACCTCCTGTTTGGCCCAGTTTCCAATTTCTGCGGAAGATGAACAGGAATAGCGAGAACCAATGAGAGGCTAGCTGCAGGTGTCTGGACGGGCAAATTTAACTCTCATTTCCCACCAGGAAGAGGAATTAACCAAAGGCTCTGCATGCCAGGCCGGAACCAGATTAGGGCCTGAAGCCATCCTGCGGTGTTGCGGCCAGGTCACAAGAAAGCGAGTTGAAGAAAGGAGCTCAGGGGCACTGTAATTCACAAACCTGCAGAGTTATAAATGACAGCTATCGTCCAAAAATAGACTGAAGTAAGGCTGCCAAGAGGACTTGAAAGCGGGGCAGAATTGCAGGAAACCGATTTCAGGAGGTAGACGGGAATTGCATTGAAAGCATAGGAAAAGAGGCAGAACGTCCACAATGATGCACTTGGCCAAAAAGGGCGTATGCGTTTTTTCCTGAATATATTCACGAAAAAACGCATACGCCCTTTTTGGCCAACCAAGCAAGCTTGCAAAGGAAATCTGCACTACAATGAAGTCTCACTTCCCCCCGGTCAAAAGGGCCATCTGAAAAAAGTGTAAAATCCAGAAAGGCAGGACAGGCCATGGAGAACTGGGAGCCTTGTTATGCTGATGGGCGGGATGTAAATTGCCAACAGACACTCGGGAGAAGTGGATGGTGTTTCCTGAAACATCTAAAAAACAAAGCAACAGAGCCTAGGGCACTTCCACTTATGGTCCTATAGCTTAGGGAAATTAAAATCAAAAAGACACAGCCACCCCAAAGTTTGGGACGCCTCTGTTTACAAGAACCTCGTTTACAGTACAAGTTCAACATCGCAGAAAGTGAAAAATGGATAAAGAAGTTGTGGTATTTACTTACAAAGCAATATCACTCAGCAATGAAATCTATGTCATCAGGCCCTTAGCAGCACAATGAGTGGATTCAGGTATGATGATTCTAACTGAAATAAGTCACACAGAAAAAGAAACATCATAAGATATCACTAATACACGGAATGTAAACTTGGCTATACAGGAACTGCATTCCAAAACAGAACAGGGTCTCAAATTTAGAAAACCAACTTATGCTTGCTTAAGGGGAAAGGTGAGTTGGGGTGCTGCATAAAACCAGAGATTGAAATGAGCACAGATAAAGTTCCTTAAGCCAAATATGGAATAGACAAGAGCTACTCCTTGCTCAACGAAATGGACTCAAAACCCCATATTAAACGCCTAAGAATGTACCTGACTAGTAAGTATCTTAAAACCTATGGATTGCTATGTCTCCAAAAGAGAATCAAGCGTGTGTACAGGGGCATAAATGCAGCAGTGATAGGTTTGGAGAGGTTCGGTGAGCAAATGAAGACCCTTTGAAGTCATATTGCACGGTACCCATTCCACAGGTCTCAACTCTCCAGGTGTAAGGTATTCTTCCTTCAGCTAAAAGATGCATGTGGAACCCAGAGTATGATCAACCATGTGATCGGGAGACGTGTTCAAATATGTCTCAGTTTTCGTACCCTGGTACTCGGGTGCAACATTCCAGATGCTTTACTAACACTCTCCCGACTTGGAGAGTCAGTCCCTTTAACCTCCTGTTTGGCCCAGTTTGCAATTTCTGTGGAAGATGAACAGGAAGAGCGAGAACCAATGAGAGACTAGCTGGAGGTGTCTGGATGGGCAAATTTAACTCTCATTTCCCACCAGGAAGAGGAATTAACCAAAGGCTCAGCGTGCCGTGCCAGAACCAGATTAGGGCCTGAAGACATCCTGCGGTGTTGCGGCCAGGTCACAAGAAAGCGAGTTGAAGAAAGGAGCTCAGGGGCACTGTAATTCACAAACCTGCAGAGTTATAAATGACAGCTATCGTCCAAAAATAGACTGAAGTAAGGCTGCCAAGAGGACTTGAAAGCGGGGCAGAATTGCAGGAAACCGATTTCAGGAGGTAGACTGGAATTGCATTGAAAGCATAGGAAAAGAGGCAGAACGTCCACAATGATGCACTTGGCCAAAAAGGGCGTATGCGTTTTTTCCTGAATATATTCAGGAAAAAACGCATACGCCCTTTTTGGCCAACCAAGCAAGCTTGCAAAGGAAATCTGCACTACAATGAAGTCTCACTTCCCCCCGGTCAAAAGGGCCATCTGAAAAAAGTGTAAAATCCAGAAAGGCAGGACAGGCCATGGAGAACTGGGAGCCTTGTTATGCTGATGGGCGGGATGTAAATTGCCAACAACCACTCGGGAGAAGTGTATGGTGTTTCCTGAAACATCTAAAAAACAAAGCAACAGAGCCTAGGGCACTTCCACTTATGGTCCTATAGCTTAGGGAAATTAAAATCAAAAAGACACAGCCACCCCAAAGTTTGGGACGCCTCCGTTTACAAGAACCTCGTTTACCGTACAAGTTCAATATCACAGAAAGTGAAAAATGGATAAAGAACTTGTGGTACTTACGTACAATGCAGTATCACTCAGCAATGAAATCTATGTCATCAGGCCCGTAGCAGCATAATGAGTGGATTCAGGTACGATGATTCTAACTGAAATAAGTCACACAGAAAAAGAAACATCATAAGATATCACTAATACACGGAATGTAAACTTGGCTACACAGGAACTGCATTCCAAAACAGAACAGGGTCTCAAATTTAGAAAACCAACTTATGCTTGCTTAAGGGGAAAGGTGAGTTGGGGTGCTGCATAAAACCAGAGATTGAAATGAGCACAGATAAAGTTCCTTAAGCCAAATATGGAATAGACAAGAGCTACTCCTTGCTCAACGAAATGGACTCAAAACCCCATATTAAACGCCTAAGAATGTACCTGACTAGTAAGTATCTTAAAACCTATGGATTGCTATGTCTCCAAAAGAGAATCAAGCGTGTGTACAGGGGCATAAATGCAGCAGTGATAGGATTGGAGAGGTTCGGTGAGCAAATGAAGACCCTTTGAAGTCATATTGCATGGTACCCATTCCACGGGTCTCAACTCTCCAGGTTTAAGGTATTCTTCCTTCAGCTAAAACATGCATGTGGAACCCAGAGTATGATCAACCATGTGAACGGGAGACGTGTTCAAATATGTCTCAGTTTTCCTACCCTGGTACTCGGGTGCAACACTCCAGACTCTTTACTAACACTCTCCCGACTTGGAGAGTCAGTCCCTTTAACCTCCTGTTTGGCCCAGTTTGCAATTTCTGCGGAAGATGAACAGGAATAGCGAGAACCAATGAGAGGCTAGCTGCAGGTGTCTGGACGGGCAAATTTAACTCTCATTTCCCACCAGGAAGAGGAATTAACCAAAGGCTCAGCATGCCGGGCTGGAACCAGATTAGGGCCTGAAGCCATCCTGCGGTGTTGCGGCCAGCTCACAAGAAAGTGAGTTGAAGAAAGGAGCTCAGGGGCACTGTAATTCACAAACCTGCAGAGTTATAAATGACAGCTATCGTCCAAAATATACTGAAGTAAGGCTGCCAAGAGGACTTGAAAGCGGGGCAGAATTGCAGGAAACCGATTTCAGGAGGTAGACTGGAATTGCATTGAAAGCATAGGAAAAGAGGCAGAACGTCCACAATGATGCACTTGGCCAAAAAGGGCGTATGCGTTTTTTCCTGAATATATTCAGGAAAAAACGCATACGCCCTTTTTGGCCAACCAAGCAAGCTTGCAAAGGAAATCTGCACTACAATGAAGTCTCACTTCCCCCCGGTCAAAAGGGCCATCTGAAAAAAGTGTAAAATCCAGAAAGGCAGGACAGGCCATGGAGAACTGGGAGCCTTGTTATGCTGATGGGCGGGATGTAAATTGCCAACAGACACTCAGGAGAAGTGGATGGTGTTTCCTGAAACATCTAAAAAACAAAGCAACAGAGCCTAGGGCACTTCCACTTATGGTCCTATAGCTTAGGGAAATTAAAATCAAAAAGACACAGCCACCCCAAAGTTTGGGACGCCTCTGTTTACAAGAACCTCGTTTACAGTACAAGTTC
The DNA here is from genome assembly GCF_951394435.1 of Stenella coeruleoalba. Lineage (NCBI taxonomy): Eukaryota > Metazoa > Chordata > Mammalia > Artiodactyla > Delphinidae > Stenella > Stenella coeruleoalba. The sequence continues at coordinate 665,398 of NW_027646341.1, read as the reverse complement.
AACATCGCAGAAAGTGAAAAATGGATAAAGAAGTTGTGGTATTTACTTACAAAGCAATATCACTCAGCAATGAAATCTATGTCATCAGGCCCTTAGCAGCACAATGAGTGGATTCAGGTATGATGATTCTAACTGAAATAAGTCACACAGAAAAAGAAACATCATAAGATATCAGTAATACACGGAATGTATACTTGGCTACACAGGAACTGAATTACAGAACAGAACAGGGTCTCAAATTTAGAAAATCAACTTATGCTTGCTTAAGGGGAAAGGTGAGTTGGGGTGCTGCATAAAACCAGAGATTGAAATGAGCACAGATAAAGTTCCTTAAGCCAAATATGGAATAGACAAGAGCTACTCCTTGCTCAAAGAAATGGACTCAACACCGCATATTAAACGCCTAAGAATGTACCTGACTAGTAAGTATCTTAAAACCTATGGATTGCTATGTCTCCGAAAGAGAATCAAGCATGTGTACAGGGGCATAAACGCAGCAGTGATAGGATTGGAGAGGTTCGGTGAGCAAATGAAGACCCTTTGAAGTCATATTGCATGGTACCCATTCCACGGGTCTCAACTCTCAAGGTTTAAGGTATTCTTCCTTCAGCTAAAACATGCATGTGGAACCCAGAGTATGATCAACCATGTGATCGGGAGACGTGTTCAAATATGTCTCAGTTTTCGTACCCTGGTACTCGGGTGCAACATTCCAGATGCTTTACTAACACTCTCCCGACTTGGAGAGTCAGTCCCTTTAACCTCCTGTTTGGCCCAGTTTGCAATTTCTGTGGAAGATGAACAGGAATAGCGACAACCAATGAGAGACTAGCTGGAGGTGTCTGGATGGGCAAATTTAACTCTCATTTCCCACCAGGAAGAGGAATTAACAAAAGGCTCAGCGTGCCGTGCCAGAACCAGATTAGGGCCTGAAGACATCCTGCGGTGTTGCGACCAGGTCACAAGAAAGCGAGTTGAAGAAAGGAGCTCAGGGGCACTGTAATTCACAAACCTGCAGAGTTATAAATGACAGCTATCGTCCAAAAATATACTGAAGTAAGGATGCCAAGAGGACTTGAAAGCGGGGCAGAATTACGGGAAACTGATTTCAGGAGGTAGACTGGAATTGCATTGAAAGCATAGGAAAAGAGGCAGAACGTCCACAATGATGCACTTGGCCAAAAAGGGTGTATGCGTTTTTTCCTGAATATATTCAGGAAAAAACGCATACGCCCTTTTTGGCCAACCAAGCAAACTTGCAAAGGAAATCTGCACTACAATGAAGTCTCACTTCCCCCCGGTCAAAAGGGCCATCTGAAAAAAGTGTAAAATCCAGAAAGGCAGGACAGGCCATGGAGAACTGGGAGCCTTGTTATGCTGATGGGCGGGATGTAAATTGCCAACAGACACTCAGGAGAAGTGTATGGTGTTTCCTGAAACATCTAAAAAACAAAGCAACAGAGCCTAGGGCACTTCCACTTATGGTCCTATAGCTTAGGGAAATTAAAATCAAAAAGACACAGCCACCCCAAAGTTTGGGACGCCTCCGCTTACAAGAACCTCGTTTACCGTACAAGTTCAATATCACAGAAAGTGAAAAATAGATAAAGAACTTGTGGTACTTACGTACAATGCAGTATCACTCAGCAATGAAATCTATGTCATCAGGCCCGTAGCAGCATAATGAGTGGATTCAGGTACGATGATTCTAACTGAAATAAGTCACACAGAAAAAGAAACATCATAAGATATCACTAATACACGGAATGTAAACTTGGCTACACAGGAACTGCATTCCAAAACAGAACAGGGTCTCAAATTTAGAAAACCAACTTATGCTTGCTTAAGGGGAAAGGTGAGTTGGGGTGCTGCATAAAACCAGAGATTGAAATGAGCACAGATAAAGTTCCTTAAGCCAAATATGGAATAGACAAGAGCTACTCCTTGCTCAACGAAATGGACTCAAAACCCCATATTAAACGCCTAAGAATGTACCTGACTAGTAAGTATCTTAAAACCTATGGATTGCTATGTCTCCAAAAGAGAATCAAGCGTGTGTACAGGGGCATAAATGCAGCAGTGATAGGATTGGAGAGGTTTGGTGAGCAAATGAAGACCCTTTGAAGTCATATTGCACGGTACCCATTCCACGGGTCTCAACTCTCCAGGTTTAAGGTATTCTTCCTTCAGCTAAAACATGCATGTGGAACCCAGAGTATGATCAACCATGTGAACGGGAGACGTGTTCAAATATGTCTCAGTTTTCCTACCCTGGTACTCGGGTGCAACACTCCAGACGCTTTACTAACACTCTCCCGACTTGGAGAGTCAGTCCCTTTAACCTCCTGTTTGGCCCAGTTTGCAATTTCTGCGGAAGATGAACAGGAATAGCGAGAACCAATGAGAGGCTAGCTGCAGGTGTCTGGACGGGCAAATTTAACTCTCATTTCCCACCAGGAAGAGGAATTAACCAAAGGCTCAGCATGCCGGGCCGGAACCAGATTAGGGCCTGAAGCCATCCTGCGGTGTTGCGGCCGGCTCACAAGAAAGCGAGTTGAAGAAAGGAGCTCAGGGGCACTGTAATTCACAAACCTGCAGAGTTATAAATGACAGCTATCGTCCAAAAATAGACTGAAGTAAGGCTGCCAAGAGGACTTGAAAGCGGGGCAGAATTGCAGGAAACCGATTTCAGGAGGTAGACTGGAATTGCATTGAAAGCATAGGAAAAGAGGCAGAACGTCCACAATGATGCACTTGGCCAAAAAGGGCGTATGCGTTTTTTCCTGAATATATTCAGGAAAAAACGCATACGCCCTTTTTGGCCAACCAAGCAAGCTTGCAAAGGAAATCTGCACTACAATGAAGTCTCACTTCCCCCCGGTCAAAAGGGCCATCTGAAAAAAGTGTAAAATCCAGAAAGGCAGGACAGGCCATGGAGAACTGGGAGCCTTGTTATGCTGATGGGCGGGATGTAAATTGCCAACAGACACTCGGGAGAAGAGTATGGTGTTTCCTGAAACATCTAAAAAACAAAGCAACAGAGCCTAGGGCACTGCCACTTATGGTCCTATAGCTTAGGGAAATTAAAATCAAAAAGACACAGCCACCCCAAAGTTTGGGACGCCTCTGTTTACAAGAACCTCGTTTACAGTACAAGTTCAACATCGCAGAAAGTGAAAAATGGATAAAGAAGTTGTGGTATTTACTTACAAAGCAATATCACTCAGCAATGAAATCTATGTCATCAGGCCCTTAGCAGCACAATGAGTGGATTCAGGTATGATGATTCTAACTGAAATAAGTCACACAGAAAAAGAAACATCATAAGATATCAGTAATACACGGAATGTATACTTGGCTACACAGGAACTGAATTACAGAACAGAACAGGGTCTCAAATTTAGAAAATCAAGTTATGCTTGCTTTAGGGGAAAGGTGAGTTGGGGTGCTGCATAAAACCAGAGATTGAAATGAGCACAGATAAAGTTCCTTAAGCCAAATATGGAATAGACAAGAGCTACTCTTTGCTCAAAGAAATGGACTCAACACCGCATATTAAACGCCTAAGAATGTACCTGACTAGTAAGTATCTTAAAACCTATGGATTGCTATGTCTCCGAAAGAGAATCAAGCATGTGTACAGGGGCATAAACGCAGCAGTGATAGGATTGGAGATGTTCGGTGAGCAAATGAAGACCCTTTGAAGTCATATTGCATGGTACCCATTCCACGGGTCTCAACTCTCCAGGTTTAAGGTATTCTTCCTTCAGCTAAAACATGCATGTGGAACCCAGAGTATGATCAACCATGTGATCGGGAGACGTGTTCAAATATGTCTCAGTTTTCGTACCCTGGTACTCGGGTGCAACATTCCAGATGCTTTACTAACACTCTCCCGACTTGGAGAGTCAGTCCCTTTAACCTCCTGTTTGGCCCAGTTTGCAATTTCTGTGGAAGATGAACAGGAATAGCGACAACCAATGAGAGACTAGCTGGAGGTGTCTGGATGGGCAAATTTAACTCTCATTTCCCACCAGGAAGAGGAATTAACCAAAGGCTCAGCGTGCCGTGCCAGAACCAGATTAGGGCCTGAAGACATCCTGCGGTGTTGCGGCCATGTCACAAGAAAGCGAGTTGAAGAAAGGAGCTCAGGGGCACTGTAATTCACAAACCTGTAGAGTTATAAATGACAGCTATCGTCCAAAAATATACTGAAGTAAGGCTGCCAAGAGGACTTGAAAGCGGGGCAGAATTACGGGAAACTGATTTCAGGAGGTAGACTGGAATTGCATTGAAAGCATAGGAAAAGAGGCAGAACGTCCACAATGATGCACTTGGCCAAAAAGGGCGTATGCGTTTTTTCCTGAATATATTCAGGAAAAAACGCATACGCCCTTTTTGGCCAACCAAGCAAACTTGCAAAGGAAATCTGCACTACAATGAAGTCTCACTTCCCCCCGGTCAAAAGGGCCATCTGAAAAAAGTGTAAAATCCAGAAAGGCAGGACAGGCCATGGAGAACTGGGAGCCTTGTTATGCTGATGGGCGGGATGTAAATTGCCAACAGACACTCAGGAGAAGTGTATGGTGTTTCCTGAAACATCTAAAAAACAAAGCAACAGAGCCTAGGGCACTTCCACTTATGGTCCTATAGCTTAGGGAAATTAAAATCAAAAAGACACAGCCACCCCAAAGTTTGGGACGCCTCCGCTTACAAGAACCTCGTTTACCGTACAAGTTCAATATCACAGAAAGTGAAAAAAAGATAAAGAACTTGTGGTACTTACGTACAATGCAGTATCACTCAGCAATGAAATCTATGTCATCAGGCCCGTAGCAGCATAATGAGTGGATTCAGGTACGATGATTCTAACTGAAATAAGTCACACAGAAAAAGAAACATCATAAGATATCACTAATACACGGAATGTAAACTTGGCTACACAGGAACTGCATTCCAAAACAGAACAGGGTCTCAAATTTAGAAAACCAACTTATGCTTGCTTAAGGGAAAGGTGAGTTGGGGTGCTGCATAAAACCAGAGATTGAAATGAGCACAGATAAAGTTCCTTAAGCCAAATATGGAATAGACAAGAGCTACTCCTTGCTCAACGAAATGGACTCAAAACCCCATATTAAACGCCTAAGAATGTACCTGACTAGTAAGTATCTTAAAACCTATGGATTGCTATGTCTCCAAAAGAGAATCAAGCGTGTGTACAGGGGCATAAATGCAGCAGTGATAGGATTGGAGAGGTTCGGTGAGCAAATGAAGACCCTTTGAAGTCATATTGCATGGTACCCATTCCACGGGTCTCAACTCTCCAGGTTTAAGGTATTCTTCCTTCAGCTAAAACATGCATGTGGAACCCAGAGTATGATCAACCATGTGAATGGGAGACGTGTTCAAATATGTCTCAGTTTTCCTACCCTGGTACTCGGGTGCAACACTCCAGACGCTTTACTAACACTCTCCCGACTTGGAGAGTCAGTCCCTTTAACCTCCTGTTTGGCCCAGTTTGCAATTTCTGCGGAAGATGAACAGGAATAGCGAGAACCAATGAGAGGCTAGCTGCAGGTGTCTGGACGGGCAAATTTAACTCTCATTTCCCACCAGGAAGAGGAATTAACCAAAGGCTCAGCATGCCGGGCCGGAACCAGATTAGGGCCTGAAGCCATCCTGCGGTGTTGCGGCCAGCTCACAAGAAAGCGAGTTGAAGAAAGGAGCTCAGGGGCACTGTAATTCACAAACCTGCAGAGTTATAAATGACAGCTATCGTCCAAAAATAGACTGAAGTAAGGCTGCCAAGAGGACTTGAAAGCGGGGCAGAATTGCAGGAAACCGATTTCAGGAGGTAGACTGGAATTGCATTGAAAGCATAGGAAAAGAGGCAGAACGTCCACAATGATGCACTTGGCCAAAAAGGGCGTATGCGTTTTTTCCTGAATATATTCAGGAAAAAACGCATACGCCCTTTTTGGCCAACCAAGCAAGCTTGCAAAGGAAATCTGCACTACAATGAAGTCTCACTTCCCCCCGGTCAAAAGGGCCATCTGAAAAAAGTGTAAAATCCAGAAAGGCAGGACAGGCCATGGAGAACTGGGAGCCTTGTTATGCTGATGGGCGGGATGTAAATTGCCAACAGACACTCAGGAGAAGTGTATGGTGTTTCCTGAAACATCTAAAAAACAAAGCAACAGAGCCTAGGGCACTGCCACTTATGGTCCTATAGCTTAGGGAAATTAAAATCAAAAAGACACAGCCACCCCAAAGTTTGGGACGCCTCTGTTTACAAGAACCTCGTTTACAGTACAAGTTCAACATCACAGAAAGTGAAAAATGGATAAAGAAGTTGTGGTATTTACTTACAAAGCAATATCACTCAGCAATGAAATCTATGTCATCAGGCCCTTAGCAGCACAATGAGTGGATTCAGGTATGATGATTCTAACTGAAATAAGTCACACAGAAAAAGAAACATCATAAGATATCAGTAATACACGGAATGTATACTTGGCTACACAGGAACTAAATTACAGAACAGAACAGGGTCTCAAATTTAGAAAATCAAGTTATGCTTGCTTAAGGGGAAAGGTGAGTTGGGGTGCTGCATAAAACCAGAGATTGAAATGTGCACAGATAAAGTTCCTTAAGCCAAATATGGAATAGACAAGAGCTACTCCTTGCTCAAAGAAATGGACTCAACACCGCATATTAAACGCCTAAGAATGTACCTGACTAGTAAGTATCTTAAAACCTATGGATTGCTATGTCTCCGAAAGAGAATCAAGCATGTGTACAGGGGCATAAATGCAGCAGTGATAGGATTGGAGATGTTCGGTGAGCAAATGAAGACCCTTTGAAGTCATATTGCATGGTACCCATTCCACGGGTCTCAACTCTCCAGGTTTAAGGTATTCTTCCTTCAGCTAAAACATGCATGTGGAACCCAGAGTATGATCAACCATGTGATCGGGAGACGTGTTCAAATATGTCTCAGTTTTCGTACCCTGGTACTCGGGTGCAACATTCCAGATGCTTTACTAACACTCTCCCGACTTGGAGAGTCAGTCCCTTTAACCTCCTGTTTGGCCCAGTTTGCAATTTCTGTGGAAGATGAACAGGAATAGCGACAACCAATGAGAGGCTAGCTGGAGGTGTCTGGATGGGCAAATTTAACTCTCATTTCCCACCAGGAAGAGGAATTAACCAAAGGCTCAGCGTGCCGTGCCAGAACCAGATTAGGGCCTGAAGACATCCTGCGGTGTTGCGGCCATGTCACAAGAAAGCGAGTTGAAGAAAGGAGCTCAGGGGCACTGTAAATCACAAACCTGTAGAGTTATAAATGACAGCTATCGTCCAAAAATATACTGAAGTAAGGCTGCCAAGAGGACTTGAAAGCGGGGCAGAATTACGGGAAACTGATTTCAGGAGGTAGACTGGAATTGCATTGAAAGCATAGGAAAAGAGGCAGAACGTCCACAATGATGCACTTGGCCAGAACGGGTGTATGCGTTTTTTCCTGAATATATTCAGGAAAAAACGCATACGCCCTTTTTGGCCAACCAAGCAAACTTGCAAAGGAAATCTGCACTATAATGAAGTCTCACTTCCCCCCGGTCAAAAGGGCCATCTGAAAAAAGTGTAAAATCCAGAAAGGCAGGACAGGCCATGGAGAACTGGGAGCCTTGTTATGCTGATGGGCGGGATGTAAATTGCCAACAGACACTCAGGAGAAGTGTATGGTGTTTCCTGAAACATCTAAAAAACAAAGCAACAGAGCCTAGGGCACTTCCACTTATGGTCCTATAGCTTAGGGAAATTAAAATCAAAAAGACACAGCCACCCCAAAGTTTGGGACGCCTCCGCTTACAAGAACCTCGTTTACCGTACAAGTTCAATATCACAGAAAGTGAAAAAAAGATAAAGAACTTGTGGTACTTATGTACAATGCAGTATCACTCAGCAATGAAATCTATGTCATCAGGCCCGTAGCAGCATAATGAGTGGATTCAGGTACGATGATTCTAACTGAAATAAGTCACACAGAAAAAGAAACATCATAAGATATCACTAATACACGGAATGTAAACTTGGCTACACAGGAACTGCATTCCAAAACAGAACAGGGTCTCAAATTTAGAAAACCAACTTATGCTTGCTTAAGGGGAAAGGTGAGTTGGGGTGCTGCATAAAACCAGAGATTGAAATGAGCACAGATAAAGTTCCTTAAGCCAAATATGGAATAGACAAGAGCTACTCCTTGCTCAACGAAATGGACTCAAAACCCCATATTAAACGCCTAAGAATGTACCTGACTAGTAAGTATCTTAAAACCTATGGATTGCTATGTCTCCAAAAGAGAATCAAGCGTGTGTACAGGGGCATAAATGCAGCAGTGATAGGATTGGAGAGGTTCGGTGAGCAAATGAAGACCCTTTGAAGTCATATTGCATGGTACCCATTCCACGGGTCTCAACTCTCCAGGTTTAAGGTATTCTTCCTTCAGCTAAAACATGCATGTGGAACCCAGAGTATGATCAACCATGTGAACGGGAGACGTGTTCAAATATGTCTCAGTTTTCCTACCCTGGTACTCGGGTGCAACACTCCAGACGCTTTACTAACACTCTCCCGACTTGGAGAGTCAGTCCCTTTAACCTCCTGTTTGGCCCAGTTTGCAATTTCTGCGGAAGATGAACAGGAATAGCGAGAACCAATGAGAGGCTAGCTGCAGGTGTCTGGACGGGCAAATTTAACTCTCATTTCCCACCAGGAAGAGGAATTAACCAAAGGCTCAGCATGCCGGGCCGGAACCAGATTAGGGCCTGAAGCCATCCTGCGGTGTTGCGGCCAGCTCACAAGAAAGCGAGTTGAAGAAAGGAGCTCAGGGGCACTGTAATTCACAAACCTGCAGAGTTATAAATGACAGCTATCGTCCAAAAATAGACTGAAGTAAGGCTGCCAAGAGGACTTGAAAGCGGGGCAGAATTGCAGGGAACCGATTTCAGGAGGTAGACTGGAATTGCATTGAAAGCATAGGAAAAGAGGCAGAACGTCCACAATGATGCACTTGGCCAAAAAGGGCGTATGCGTTTTTTCCTGAATATATTCAGGAAAAAACGCATACGCCCTTTTTGGCCAACCAAGCAAGCTTGCAAAGGAAATCTGCACTACAATGAAGTCTCACTTCCCCGCGGTCAAAAGGGCCATCTGAAAAAAGTGTAAAATCCAGAAAGGCAGGACAGGCCATGGAGAACTGGGAGCCTTGTTATGCTGATGGGCGGGATGTAAATTGCCAACAGACACTTGGGAGAAGTGTATGGTGTTTCCTGAAACATCTAAAAAACAAAGCAACAGAGCCTAGGGCACTGCCACTTATGGTCCTATAGCTTAGGGAAATTAAAATCAAAAAGACACAGCCACCCCAAAGTTTGGGACGCCTCTGATTACAAGAACCTCGTTTAGAGTACAAGTTCAACATCGCAGAAAGTGAAAAATGGATAAAGAAGTTGTGGTGTTTACTTACAAAGCAATATCACTCAGCAATGAAATCTATGTCATCAGGCCCTTAGCAGCACAATGAGTGGATTCAGGTATGATGATTCTAACTGAAATAAGTCACACAGAAAAAGAAACATCATAAGATATCAGTAATACACGGAATGTAAACTTGGCTACACAGGAACTGAATTACAGAACAGAACAGGGTCTCAAATTTAGAAAACCAACTTATGCTTGCTTAAGGGTAAAGGTGAGTTGGGGTGCTGCATAAAACCAGAGATTGAAATGAGCACAGATAAAGTTCCTTAAGCCAAATATGGAATAGACAAGAGCTACTCCTTGCTCAACGAAATGGACTCAACACCGCATATTAAACGCCTAAGAATGTACCTGACTAGTAAGTATCTTAAAACCTATGGATTGCTATGTCTCCGAAAGAGAATCAAGCGTGTGTACAGGGGCATAAACGCAGCAGTGATAGGATTGGAGAGGTTCGGTGAGCAAATGAAGACCCTTTGAAGTCATATTGCATGATACCCATTACACGGGTCTCAACTCTCCAGGTTTAAGGTATTCTTCCTTCAGCTAAAACATGCACGTGCAACCCAGGTATGATCAACCATGTGAACGAGAGACGTGTTCAAATATGTCTCAGTTTTCCTCCCCTGGTACTCGGGTGCAACATTCCAGATGCTTTACTAACACTCTCCCCACTTGGAGAGTCAGCGCCTTTAACCTCCTGTTTGGCCCAGTTTGCAATTTCTGCGGAAGATGAACAGGAATAGCGAGAACCAATGAGAGGCTAGCTGGAGGTGTCTGGACGGGCAAATTTAACTCTCATTTCCCACCAGGAAGAGGAAATAACCAAAGGCTCAGCGTGCCGTGCCGGAACCAGATTAGGGCCTGAAGCCATCCTGCGGTGTTGCGGCCAGCTCAAAAGAAAGCGAGTTGAAGAAAGGAGCTCAGGGGCACTGTAATTCACAAACCTGCAGAGTTATAAATGACAGCTATCGTCCAAAAATAGACTGAAGTAAGGCTGCCAAGAGGACTTGAAAGCGGGGCAGAATTGCAGGAAACCGATTTCAGGAGGTAGACTGGAATTGCATTGAAAGCATAGGAAAAGAGGCAGAACGTCCACAATGATGCACTTGGCCAAAAAGGGCGTATGCGTTTTTTCCTGAATATATTCAGGAAAAAACGCATACGCCCTTTTTGGCCAACCAAGCAAGCTTGCAAAGGAAATCTGCACTACAATGAAGTCTCACTTCCCCCCGGTCAAAAGGGCCATCTGAAAAAAGTGTAAAATCCAGAAAGGCAGGACAGGCCATGGAGAACTGGGAGCCTTGTTATGCTGAAGGGCGGGATGTAAATTGCCAACAGACACTCGGGAGAAGTGTATGGTGTTTCCTGAAACATCTAAAAAACAAAGCAACAGAGCCTAGGGCATTTCCACTTATGGTCCTATAGCTTAGGGAATTTAAAATCAAAAAGACACAGCCACCCCAAAGTTTGGAACGGCTCTGTTTACAAGAACCTCGTTTACAGTACAAGTTCAACATCGCAGAAAGTGAAAAATGGATAAAAAAGTTGTGGTATTTACTTACAAAGCAATATCACTCAGCAATGAAATCTGTGTCATCAGGCCCTTAGTAGCACAATGAGTGGATTCAGGTATGATGATTCTAACTGAAATAAGTCACACAGAAAAAGAAACATCATAAGATATCAGTAATACACGGAATGTAAACTTGGCTACACAGGAACTGAATTACAGAACACAACAGGGTCTCAAATTTAGAAAACCAACTTATTCTTGCTTAAGGGTAAAGGTGAGTTGGGGTGCTGCATAAAACCAGAGATTGAAATGAGCACAGATAAAGTTCCTTAAGCCAAATATGGAATAGACAAGAGCTACTCCTTGCTCAAAGAAATGGACCCAACACCGCATATTAAACGCCTAAGAATGTACCTGACTAGTAAGTATCTTAAAACCTATGGATTGCTATGTCTCCGAAAGAGAATCAAGCATGTGTACAGGGGCATAAACGCAGCAGTGATAGGATTGGAGAGGTTCGGTGAGCAAATGAAGACCGTTTGAAGTCATATTGCATGGTACCCATTACACGGGTCTCAACTCTCCAGGTTTAAGGTATTCTTCCTTCAGCTAAAACATGCATGTGGAACCCAAGTAAGGTCAACCATGTGAACGAGAGACGTGTTCAAATATGTCTCAGTTTTCCTCCCCTGGTACTCGGGTGCAACATTCCAGATGCTTTACTAACACTCTCCCCACTTGGAGAGTCAGCGCCTTTAACCTCCTGTTTGGCCCAGTTTGCGATTTCTGCGGAAGATGAACAGGAATAGCGAGAACCAATGAGAGGCTAGCTGGAGGTGTCTGGACGGGCAAATTTAACTCTCATTTCCCACCAGGAAGAGGAAATAACCAAAGGCTGAGCGTGCCGTGCCGGAACCAGATTAGGGCCTGAAGCCATCCTGCGGTGTTGCGGCCAGCTCAAAAGAAAGCGAGTTGAAGAAAGGAGCTCAGGGGCACTGTAATTCACAAACCTGCAGAGTTATAAATGACAGCTATCGTCCAAAAATAGACTGAAGTAAGGCTGCCAAGAGGACTTGAAAGCGGGGCAGAATTGCAGGAAACCGATTTCAGGAGGTAGACTGGAATTGCATTGAAAGCATAGGAAAAGAGGCAGAACGTCCACAATGATGCACTTGGCCAAAAAGGGCGTATGCGTTTTTTCCTGAATATATTCAGGAAAAAACGCATACGCCCTTTTTGGCCAACCAAGCAAGCTTGCAAAGGAAATCTGCACTACAATGAAGTCTCACTTCCCCCCGGTCAAAAGGGCCATCTGAAAAAAGTGTAAAATCCAGAAAGGCAGGACAGGCCATGGAGAACTGGGAGCCTTGTTATGCTGAAGGGCGGGATGTAAATTGCCAACAGACACTCGGGAGAAGTGTATGGTGTTTCCTGAAACATCTAAAAAACAAAGCAACAGAGCCTAGGGCATTTCCACTTATGGTCCTATAGCTTAGGGAATTTAAAATCAAAAAGACACAGCCACCCCAAAGTTTGGAACGGCTCTGTTTACAAGAACCTCGTTTACAGTACAAGTTCAACATCGCAGAAAGTGAAAAATGGATAAAAAAGTTGTGGTATTTACTTACAAAGCAATATCACTCAGCAATGAAATCTGTGTCATCAGGCCCTTAGTAGCACAATGAGTGGATTCAGGTATGATGATTCTAACTGAAATAAGTCACACAGAAAAAGAAACATCATAAGATATCAGTAATACACGGAATGTAAACTTGGCTACACAGGAACTGAATTACAGAACACAACAGGGTCTCAAATTTAGAAAACCAACTTATTCTTGCTTAAGGGTAAAGGTGAGTTGGGGTGCTGCATAAAACCAGAGATTGAAATGAGCACAGATAAAGTTCCTTAAGCCAAATATGGAATAGACAAGAGCTACTCCTTGCTCAAAGAAATGGACCCAACACCGCATATTAAACGCCTAAGAATGTACCTGACTAGTAAGTATCTTAAAACCTATGGATTGCTATGTCTCCGAAAGAGAATCAAGCATGTGTACAGGGGCATAAACGCAGCAGTGATAGGATTGGAGAGGTTCGGTGAGCAAATGAAGACCGTTTGAAGTCATATTGCATGGTACCCATTACACGGGTCTCAACTCTCCAGGTTTAAGGTATTCTTCCTTCAGCTAAAACATGCATGTGGAACCCAAGTAAGGTCAACCATGTGAACGAGAGACGTGTTCAAATATGTCTCAGTTTTCCTCCCCTGGTACTCGGGTGCAACATTCCAGATGCTTTACTAACACTCTCCCCACTTGGAGAGTCAGCGCCTTTAACCTCCTGTTTGGCCCAGTTTGCGATTTCTGCGGAAGATGAACAGGAATAGTGAGAACCAATGAGAGGCTAGCTGGAGGTGTCTGGACGGGCAAATTTAACTCTCATTTCCCACCAGGAAGAGGAAATAACCAAAGGCTGAGCGTGCCGTGCCGGAATCAGATTAGGGCCTGAAGCCATCCTGCGGTGTTGCGGCCAGCTCAAAAGAAAGCGAGTTGAAGAAAGGAGCTCAGGGGCACTGTAATTCACAAACCTGCAGAGTTATAAATGACAGCTATCGTCCAAAAATAGACTGAAGTAAGGCTGCCAAGAGGACTTGAAAGCGGGGCAGAATTGCAGGAAACCGATTTCAGGAGGTAGACTGGAATTGCATTGAAAGCATAGGAAAAGAGGCAGAACGTCCACAATGATGCACTTGGCCAAAAAGGGCATATGCGTTTTTTCCTGAATATATTCAGGAAAAAACGCATACGCCCTTTTTGGCCAACCAAGCAAGCTTGCAAAGGAAATCTGCACTACAATGAAGTCTCACTTCCCCCTGGTCAAAAGGGCCATCTGAAAAAAGTGTAAAATCCAGAAAGGCAGGACAGGCCATGGAGAACTGGGAGCCTTGTTATGCTGAAGGGCGGGATGTAAATTGCCAACAACCACTCGGGAGAAGTGTATGGTGTTTCCTGAAACATCTAAAAAACAAAGCAACAGAGCCTAGGGCACTTCCACTTATGGTCCTATAGCTTAGGGAATTTAAAATCAAAAAGACACAGCCACCCCAAAGTTTGGAACGGCTCTGTTTACAAGAACCTCGTTTACAGTACAAGTTCAACATCGCAGAAAGTGAAAAATGGATAAAAAAGTTGTGGTATTTACTTACAAAGCAATATCACTCAGCAATGAAATCTGTGTCATCAGGCCCTTAGTAGCACAATGAGTGGATTCAGGTATGATGATTCTAACTGAAATAAGTCACACAGAAAAAGAAACATCATAAGATATCAGTAATACACGGAATGTAAACTTGGCTACACAGGAACTGAATTACAGAACAGAACAGGGTCTCAAATTTAGAAAACCAACTTATGCTTGCTTAAGGGTAAAGGTGAGTTGGGGTGCTGCATAAAACCAGAGATTGAAATGAGCACAGATAAAGTTCCTTAAGCCAAATATGGAATAGACAAGAGCTACTCCTTGCTCAACGAAATGGACTCAACACCGCATATTAAACGCCTAAGAATGTACCTGACTAGTAAGTATCTTAAAACCTATGGATTGCTATGTCTCCGAAAGAGAATCAAGCGTGTGTACAGGGGCATAAACGCAGCAGTGATAGGATTGGAGAGGTTCGGTGAGCAAATGAAGACCCTTTGAAGTCATATTGCATGATACCCATTACACGGGTCTCAACTCTCCAGGTTTAAGGTATTCTTCCTTCAGCTAAAACATGCACGTGCAACCCAGGTATGATCAACCATGTGAACGAGAGACGTGTTCAAATATGTCTCAGTTTTCCTCCCCTGGTACTCGGGTGCAACATTCCAGATGCTTTACTAACACTCTCCCCACTTGGAGAGTCAGGGCCTTTAACCTCCTGTTTGGCCCAGTTTGCAATTTCTGCGGAAGATGAACAGGAATAGCGAGAACCAATGAGAGGCTAGCTGGAGGTGTCTGGACGGGCAAATTTAACTCTCATTTCCCACCAGGAAGAGGAAATAACCAAAGGCTCAGCGTGCCGTGCCGGAACCAGATTAGGGCCTGAAGCCATCCTGCGGTGTTGCGGCCAGCTCAAAAGAAAGCGAGTTGAAGAAAGGAGCTCAGGGGCACTGTAATTCACAAACCTGCAGAGTTATAAATGACAGCTATCGTCCAAAAATAGACTGAAGTAAGGCTGCCAAGAGGACTTGAAAGCGGGGCAGAATTGCAGGAAACCGATTTCAGGAGGTAGACTGGAATTGCATTGAAAGCATAGGAAAAGAGGCAGAACGTCCACAATGATGCACTTGGCCAAAAAGGGCGTATGCGTTTTTTCCTGAATATATTCAGGAAAAAACGCATACGCCCTTTTTGGCCAACCAAGCAAGCTTGCAAAGGAAATCTGCACTACAATGAAGTCTCACTTCCCCCCGGTCAAAAGGGCCATCTGAAAAAAGTGTAAAATCCAGAAAGGCAGGACAGGCCATGGAGAACTGGGAGCCTTGTTATGCTGAAGGGCGGGATGTAAATTGCCAACAGACACTCGGGAGAAGTGTATGGTGTTTCCTGAAACATCTAAAAAACAAAGCAACAGAGCCTAGGGCATTTCCACTTATGGTCCTATAGCTTAGGGAATTTAAAATCAAAAAGACACAGCCACCCCAAAGTTTGGAACGGCTCTGTTTACAAGAACCTCGTTTACAGTACAAGTTCAACATCGCAGAAAGTGAAAAATGGATAAAAAATTTGTGGTATTTACTTACAAAGCAATATCACTCAGCAATGAAATCTGTGTCATCAGGCCCTTAGTAGCACAATGAGTGGATTCAGGTATGATGATTCTAACTGAAATAAGTCACACAGAAAAAGAAACATCATAAGAAATCAGTAATACACGGAATGTAAACTTGGCTACACAGGAACTGAATTACAGAACACAACAGGGTCTCAAATTTAGAAAACCAACTTATTCTTGCTTAAGGGTAAAGGTGAGTTGGGGTGCTGCATAAAACCAGAGATTGAAATGAGCACAGATAAAGTTCCTTAAGCCAAATATGGAATAGACAAGAGCTACTCCTTGCTCAAAGAAATGGACCCAACACCGCATATTAAACGCCTAAGAATGTACCTGACTAGTAAGTATCTTAAAACCTATGGATTGCTATGTCTCCGAAAGAGAATCAAGCATGTGTACAGGGGCATAAACGCAGCAGTGATAGGATTGGAGAGGTTCGGTGAGCAAATGAAGACCGTTTGAAGTCATATTGCATGGTACCCATTACACGGGTCTCAACTCTCCAGGTTTAAGGTATTCTTCCTTCAGCTAAAACATGCATGTGGAACCCAAGTAAGGTCAACCATGTGAACGAGAGACGTGTTCAAATATGTCTCAGTTTTCCTCCCCTGGTACTCGGGTGCAACATTCCAGATGCTTTACTAACACTCTCCCCACTTGGAGAGTCAGCGCCTTTAACCTCCTGTTTGGCCCAGTTTGCGATTTCTGCGGAAGATGAACAGGAATAGCGAGAACCAATGAGAGGCTAGCTGGAGGTGTCTGGACGGGCAAATTTAACTCTCATTTCCCACCAGGAAGAGGAAATAACCAAAGGCTGAGCGTGCCGTGCCGGAACCAGATTAGGGCCTGAAGCCATCCTGCGGTGTTGCGGCCAGCTCAAAAGAAAGCGAGTTGAAGAAAGGAGCTCAGGGGCACTGTAATTCACAAACCTGCAGAGTTATAAATGACAGCTATCGTCCAAAAATAGACTGAAGTAAGGCTGCCAAGAGGACTTGAAAGCGGGGCAGAATTGCAGGAAACCGATTTCAGGAGGTAGACTGGAATTGCATTGAAAGCATAGGAAAAGAGGCAGAACGTCCACAATGATGCACTTGGCCAAAAAGGGCGTATGCGTTTTTTCCTGAATATATTCAGGAAAAAACGCATACGCCCTTTTTGGCCAACCAAGCAAGCTTGCAAAGGAAATCTGCACTACAATGAAGTCTCACTTCCCCCCGGTCAAAAGGGCCATCTGAAAAAAGTGTAAAATCCAGAAAGGCAGGACAGGCCATGGAGAACTGGGAGCCTTGTTATGCTGAAGGGCGGGATGTAAATTGCCAACAGACACTCGGGAGAAGTGTATGGTGTTTCCTGAAACATCTAAAAAACAAAGCAACAGAGCCTAGGGCATTTCCACTTATGGTCCTATAGCTTAGGGAATTTAAAATCAAAAAGACACAGCCACCCCAAAGTTTGGAACGGCTCTGTTTACAAGAACCTCGTTTACAGTACAAGTTCAACATCGCAGAAAGTGAAAAATGGATAAAAAAGTTGTGGTATTTACTTACAAAGCAATATCACTCAGCAATGAAATCTGTGTCATCAGGCCCTTAGTAGCACAATGAGTGGATTCAGGTATGATGATTCTAACTGAAATAAGTCACACAGAAAAAGAAACATCATAAGATATCAGTAATACACGGAATGTAAACTTGGCTACACAGGAACTGAATTACAGAACACAACAGGGTCTCAAATTTAGAAAACCAACTTATTCTTGCTTAAGGGTAAAGGTGAGTTGGGGTGCTGCATAAAACCAGAGATTGAAATGAGCACAGATAAAGTTCCTTAAGCCAAATATGGAATAGACAAGAGCTACTCCTTGCTCAAAGAAATGGACCCAACACCGCATATTAAACGCCTAAGAATGTACCTGACTAGTAAGTATCTTAAAACCTATGGATTGCTATGTCTCCGAAAGAGAATCAAGCATGTGTACAGGGGCATAAACGCAGCAGTGATAGGATTGGAGAGGTTCGGTGAGCAAATGAAGACCGTTTGAAGTCATATTGCATGGTACCCATTACACGGGTCTCAACTCTCCAGGTTTAAGGTATTCTTCCTTCAGCTAAAACATGCATGTGGAACCCAAGTAAGGTCAACCATGTGAACGAGAGACGTGTTCAAATATGTGTCAGTTTTCCTCCCCTGGTACTCGGGTGCAACATTCCAGATGCTTTACTAACACTCTCCCCACTTGGAGAGTCAGCGCCTTTAACCTCCTGTTTGGCCCAGTTTGCGATTTCTGCGGAAGATGAACAGGAATAGTGAGAACCAATGAGAGGCTAGCTGGAGGTGTCTGGACGGGCAAATTTAACTCTCATTTCCCACCAGGAAGAGGAAATAACCAAAGGCTGAGCGTGCCGTGCCGGAATCAGATTAGGGCCTGAAGCCATCCTGCGGTGTTGCGGCCAGCTCAAAAGAAAGCGAGTTGAAGAAAGGAGCTCAGGGGCACTGTAATTCACAAACCTGCAGAGTTATAAATGACAGCTATCGTCCAAAAATAGACTGAAGTAAGGCTGCCAAGAGGACTTGAAAGCGGGGCAGAATTGCAGGAAACCGATTTCAGGAGGTAGACTGGAATTGCATTGAAAGCATAGGAAAAGAGGCAGAACGTCCACAATGATGCACTTGGCCAAAAAGGGCATATGCGTTTTTTCCTGAATATATTCAGGAAAAAACGCATACGCCCTTTTTGGCCAACCAAGCAAGCTTGCAAAGGAAATCTGCACTACAATGAAGTCTCACTTCCCCCTGGTCAAAAGGGCCATCTGAAAAAAGTGTAAAATCCAGAAAGGCAGGACAGGCCATGGAGAACTGGGAGCCTTGTTATGCTGAAGGGCGGGATGTAAATTGCCAACAACCACTCGGGAGAAGTGTATGGTGTTTCCTGAAACATCTAAAAAACAAAGCAACAGAGCCTAGGGCACTTCCACTTATGGTCCTATAGCTTAGGGAATTTAAAATCAAAAAGACACAGCCACCCCAAAGTTTGGAACGGCTCTGTTTACAAGAACCTCGTTTACAGTACAAGTTCAACATCGCAGAAAGTGAAAAATGGATAAAAAAGTTGTGGTATTTACTTACAAAGCAATATCACTCAGCAATGAAATCTGTGTCATCAGGCCCTTAGTAGCACAATGAGTGGATTCAGGTATGATGATTCTAACTGAAATAAGTCACACAGAAAAAGAAACATCATAAGATATCAGTAATACACGGAATGTAAACTTGGCTACACAGGAACTGAATTACAGAACAGAACAGGGTCTCAAATTTAGAAAACCAACCTATGCTTGCTTAAGGGTAAAGGTGAGTTGGGGTGCTGCATAAAACCAGAGATTGAAATGAGCACAGATAAAGTTCCTTAAGCCAAATATGGAATAGACAAGAGCTACTCCTTGCTCAACGAAATGGACTCAACACCGCATATTAAACGCCTAAGAATGTACCTGACTAGTAAGTATCTTAAAATCTAGGGATTGCTATGTCTCCGAAAGAGAATCAAGCATGTGTACAGGGGCATAAACGCAGCAGTGATAGGATTGGAGAGGTTCGGTGAGCAAATGAAGACCCTTTGAAGTCATATTGCATGGTACCCATTCCACGGGTTTCAACTACCCAGGTTTTAGGTATTCTTCCTTCAGCTAAAACATGCATGTGGAACCCAGAGTATGATCAACCATGTGATCGGGAGACGTGTTCAAATATGTCTCAGTTTTCCTCCCCTGGTACTCGGGTGCAACATTCCAGACGCTTTACTAACACTCTCCCCACTTGGAGAGTCAGCGCCTTTAACCTCCTGTTTGGCCCAGTTTGCAATTTCTGCGGAAGATGAACAGGAATAGCGAGAACCAATGAGAGACTAGCTGGAGGTGTCTGGACGGGCAAATTTAACTCTCATTTCCCACCAAGAAGAGGAAATAACCAGAGGCTCAGCGTGCCGTGCCGGAACCAGATTAGGGCCTGAAGCCCTCCTGCAGTGTTGCGGCCAGCTCAAAAGAAAACGAGTTGAAGAAAGGAGCTCAGGGGCACTGTAATTCACAAACCTGCAGATTTATAAATGACAGCTATCGTCCAATAATAGACTGAAGTAAGGCTGCCAAGAGGACTTGAAAGCGGGGCAGAATTGCAGGAAACCGATTTCAGGAGGTAGACTGGAATTGCATTGAAAGCATAGGAAAAGAGGCAGAACGTCCACAATGATGCACTTGGCCAAAAAGGGCGTATGCGTTTTTTCCTGAATATATTCAGGAAAAAACGCATACGCCCTTTTTGGCCAACCAATCAAACTTGCAAAGGAAATCTGCACTACAATGAAGTCTCACTTCCCCCCGGTCAAAAGGGCCATCTGAAAAAAGTGTAAAATCCAGAAAGGCAGGACAGGCCATGGAGAACTGGGAGCCTTGTTATGCTGATGGGCGGGATGCAAATTGCCAACAGACACTCAGGAGAAGTGTATGGTGTTTCCTGAAACATCTAAAAAACAAAGCAACAGAGCCTAGGGCACTTCCACTTATGGTCCTATAGCTTAGGGAAATTAAAATCAAAAAGACACAGCCACCCCAAAGTTTGGGACGCCTCCGTTTACAAGAACCTCGTTTACCGTACAAGTTCAATATCACAGAAAGTGAAAAATGGATAAAGAACTTGTGGTACTTATGTACAATGCAGTATCACTCAGCAATGAAATCTATGTCATCAGGCCCGTAGCAGCATAATGAGTGGATTCAGGTACGATGATTCTAACTGAAATAAGTCACACAGAAAAAGAAACATCATAAGATATCACTAATACACGGAATGTAAACTTGGCTACACAGGAACTGCATTCCAAAACAGAACAGGGTCTCAAATTTAGAAAACCAACTTATGCTTGCTTAAGGGGAAAGGTGAGTTGGGGTGCTGCATAAAACCAGAGATTGAAATGAGCACAGATAAAGTTCCTTAAGCCAAATATGGAATAGACAAGAGCTACTCCTTGCTCAACGAAATGGACTCAAAACCCCATATTAAACGCCTAAGAATGTACCTGACTAGTAAGTATCTTAAAACCTATGGATTGCTATGTCTCCAAAAGAGAATCAAGCGTGTGTACAGGGGCATAAATGCAGCAGTGATAGGATTGGAGAGGTTCGGTGAGCAAATGAAGACCCTTTGAAGTCATATTGCACGGTACCCATTCCACGGGTCTCAACTCTCCAGGTTTAAGGTATTCTTCCTTCAGCTAAAACATGCATGTGGAACCCAGAGTATGATCAACCATGTGAACGGGAGACGTGTTCAAATATGTCTCAGTTTTCCTACCCTGGTACTCGGGTGCAACACTCCAGACGCTTTACTAACACTCTCCCGACTTGGAGAGTCAGTCCCTTTAACCTCCTGTTTGGCCCAGTTTGCAATTTCTGCGGAAGATGAACAGGAATAGCGAGAACCAATGAGAGGCTAGCTGCAGGTGTCTGGACGGGCAAATTTAACTCTCATTTCCCACCAGGAAGAGGAATTAACCAAAGGCTCAGCATGCCGGGCCGGAACCAGATTAGGGCCTAAAGCCATCCTGCGGTGTTGCGGCCAGCTCACAAGAAAGCGAGTTGAAGAAAGGAGCTCAGGGGCACTGTAATTCACAAACCTGCAGAGTTATAAATGACAGCTATCGTCCAAAAATAGACTGAAGTAAGGCTGCCAAGAGGACTTGAAAGCGGGGCAGAATTGCAGGAAACCGATTTCAGGAGGTAGACTGGAATTGCATTGAAAGCATAGGAAAAGTGGCAGAACGTCCACAATGATGCACTTGGCCAAAAAGGGCGTATGCGTTTTTTCCTGAATATATTCAGGAAAAAACGCATACGCCCTGTTTGGCCAACCAAGCAAGCTTGCAAAGGAAATCTGCACTACAATGAAGTCTCACTTCCCCCCGGTCAAAAGGGCCATCTGAAAAGTGTAAAATCCAGAAAGGCAGGACAGGCCATGGAGAACTGGGAGCCTTGTTATGCTGAAGGGCGGGATGTAAATTGCCAACAACCACTCGGGAGAAGTGTATGGTGTTTCCTGAAACATCTAAAAAACAAAGCAACAGAGCCTAGGGCACTGCCACTTATGGTCCTATAGCTTAGGGAAATTAAAATCAAAAAGACACAGCCACCCCAAAGTTTGGGACGCCTCTGTTTACAAGAACCTCATTTACAGTACAAGTTCAACATCGCAGAAAGTGAAAAATGGATAAAGAAGTTGTGGTATTTACTTACAAAGCAATATCACTCAGCAATGAAATCTATGTCATCAGGCCCTTAGCAGCACAATGAGTGGATTCAGGTATGATGATTCTAACTGAAATAAGTCACACAGAAAAAGAAACATCATAAGATATCAGTAATACACGGAATGTAAACTTGGCTACACAGGAACTGAATTACAGAACACAACAGGGTCTCAAATTTAGAAAACCAACTTATTCTTGCTTAAGGGTAAAGGTGAGTTGGGGTGCTGCATAAAACCAGAGATTGAAATGAGCACAGATAAAGTTCCTTAAGCCAAATATGGAATAGACAAGAGCTACTCCTTGCTCAAAGAAATGGACCCAACACCGCATATTAAACGCCTAAGAATGTACCTGACTAGTAAGTATCTTAAAACCTATGGATTGCTATGTCTCCGAAAGAGAATCAAGCATGTGTACAGGGGCATAAACGCAGCAGTGATAGGATTGGAGAGGTTCGGTGAGCAAATGAAGACCGTTTGAAGTCATATTGCATGGTACCCATTACACGGGTCTCAACTCTCCAGGTTTAAGGTATTCTTCCTTCAGCTAAAACATGCATGTGGAACCCAAGTAAGGTCAACCATGTGAACGAGAGACGTGTTCAAATATGTCTCAGTTTTCCTCCCCTGGTACTCGGGTGCAACATTCCAGATGCTTTACTAACACTCTCCCCACTTGGAGAGTCAGCGCCTTTAACCTCCTGTTTGGCCCAGTTTGCGATTTCTGCGGAAGATGAACAGGAATAGCGAGAACCAATGAGAGGCTAGCTGGAGGTGTCTGGACGGGCAAATTTAACTCTCATTTCCCACCAGGAAGAGGAAATAACCAAAGGCTGAGCGTGCCGTGCCGGAATCAGATTAGGGCCTGAAGCCATCCTGCGGTTTTGCGGCCAGCTCAAAAGAAAGCGAGTTGAAGAAAGGAGCTCAGGGGCACTGTAATTCACAAACCTGCAGAGTTATAAATGACAGCTATCGTCCAAAAATAGACTGAAGTAAGGCTGCCAAGAGGACTTGAAAGCGGGGCAGAATTGCAGGAAACCGATTTCAGGAGGTAGACTGGAATTGCATTGAAAGCATAGGAAAAGAGGCAGAACGTCCACAATGATGCACTTGGCCAAAAAGGGCGTATGCGTTTTTTCCTGAATATATTCAGGAAAAAACGCATACGCCCTTTTTGGCCAACCAAGCAAGCTTGCAAAGGAAATCTGCACTACAATGAAGTCTCACTTCCCCCTGGTCAAAAGGGCCATCTGAAAAAAGTGTAAAATCCAGAAAGGCAGGACAGGCCATGGAGAACTGGGAGCCTTGTTATGCTGAAGGGCGGGATGTAAATTGCCAACAACCACTCGGGAGAAGTGTATGGTGTTTCCTGAAACATCTAAAAAACAAAGCAACAGAGCCTAGGGCACTTCCACTTATGGTCCTATAGCTTAGGGAATTTAAAATCAAAAAGACACAGCCACCCCAAAGTTTGGAACGGCTCTGTTTACAAGAACCTCGTTTA
This sequence comes from Stenella coeruleoalba, assembly GCF_951394435.1. Lineage (NCBI taxonomy): Eukaryota > Metazoa > Chordata > Mammalia > Artiodactyla > Delphinidae > Stenella > Stenella coeruleoalba. Next base: position 641,720 of record NW_027646341.1, on the reverse strand, counting down.
CAGTACAAGTTCAACATCGCAGAAAGTGAAAAATGGATAAAAAAGTTGTGGTATTTACTTACAAAGCAATATCACTCAGCAATGAAATCTGTGTCATCAGGCCCTTAGTAGCACAATGAGTGGATTCAGGTATGATGATTCTAACTGAAATAAGTCACACAGAAAAAGAAACATCATAAGATATCAGTAATACACGGAATGTAAACTTGGCTACACAGGAACTGAATTACAGAACAGAACAGGGTCTCAAATTTAGAAAACCAACCTATGCTTGCTTAAGGGTAAAGGTGAGTTGGGGTGCTGCATAAAACCAGAGATTGAAATGAGCACAGATAAAGTTCCTTAAGCCAAATATGGAATAGACAAGAGCTACTCCTTGCTCAACGAAATGGACTCAACACCGCATATTAAACGCCTAAGAATGTACCTGACTAGTAAGTATCTTAAAATCTAGGGATTGCTATGTCTCCGAAAGAGAATCAAGCATGTGTACAGGGGCATAAACGCAGCAGTGATAGGATTGGAGAGGTTCGGTGAGCAAATGAAGACCCTTTGAAGTCATATTGCATGGTACCCATTCCACGGGTTTCAACTACCCAGGTTTTAGGTATTCTTCCTTCAGCTAAAACATGCATGTGGAACCCAGAGTATGATCAACCATGTGATCGGGAGACGTGTTCAAATATGTCTCAGTTTTCCTCCCCTGGTACTCGGGTGCAACATTCCAGACGCTTTACTAACACTCTCCCCACTTGGAGAGTCAGCGCCTTTAACCTCCTGTTTGGCCCAGTTTGCAATTTCTGCGGAAGATGAACAGGAATAGCGAGAACCAATGAGAGACTAGCTGGAGGTGTCTGGACGGGCAAATTTAACTCTCATTTCCCACCAAGAAGAGGAAATAACCAGAGGCTCAGCGTGCCGTGCCGGAACCAGATTAGGGCCTGAAGCCCTCCTGCAGTGTTGCGGCCAGCTCAAAAGAAAACGAGTTGAAGAAAGGAGCTCAGGGGCACTGTAATTCACAAACCTGCAGAGTTATAAATGACAGCTATCGTCCAATAATAGACTGAAGTAAGGCTGCCAAGAGGACTTGAAAGCGGGGCAGAATTGCAGGAAACCGATTTCAGGAGGTAGACTGGAATTGCATTGAAAGCATAGGAAAAGAGGCAGAACGTCCACAATGATGCACTTGGCCAAAAAGGGCGTATGCGTTTTTTCCTGAATATATTCAGGAAAAAACGCATACGCCCTTTTTGGCCAACCAATCAAACTTGCAAAGGAAATCTGCACTACAATGAAGTCTCACTTCCCCGCGGTCAAAAGGGCCATCTGAAAAAAGTGTAAAATCCAGAAAGGCAGGACAGGCCATGGAGAACTGGGAGCCTTGTTATGCTGATGGGCGGGATGCAAATTGCCAACAGACACTCAGGAGAAGTGTATGGTGTTTCCTGAAACATCTAAAAAACAAAGCAACAGAGCCTAGGGCACTTCCACTTATGGTCCTATAGCTTAGGGAAATTAAAATCAAAAAGACACAGCCACCCCAAAGTTTGGGACGCCTCCGTTTACAAGAACCTCGTTTACCGTACAAGTTCAATATCACAGAAAGTGAAAAATGGATAAAGAACTTGTGGTACTTATGTACAATGCAGTATCACTCAGCAATGAAATCTATGTCATCAGGCCCGTAGCAGCATAATGAGTGGATTCAGGTACGATGATTCTAACTGAAATAAGTCACACAGAAAAAGAAACATCATAAGATATCACTAATACACGGAATGTAAACTTGGCTACACAGGAACTGCATTCCAAAACAGAACAGGGTCTCAAACTTAGAAAACCAACTTATGCTTGCTTAAGGGGAAAGGTGAGTTGGGGTGCTGCATAAAACCAGAGATTGAAATGAGCACAGATAAAGTTCCTTAAGCCAAATATGGAATAGACAAGAGCTACTCCTTGCTCAACGAAATGGACTCAAAACCCCATATTAAACGCCTAAGAATGTACCTGACTAGTAAGTATCTTAAAACCTATGGATTGCTATGTCTCCAAAAGAGAATCAAGCGTGTGTACAGGGGCATAAATGCAGCAGTGATAGGATTGGAGAGGTTCGGTGAGCAAATGAAGACCCTTTGAAGTCATATTGCACGGTACCCATTCCACGGGTCTCAACTCTCCAGGTTTAAGGTATTCTTCCTTCAGCTAAAACATGCATGTGGAACCCAGAGTATGATCAACCATGTGAACGGGAGACGTGTTCAAATATGTCTCAGTTTTCCTACCCTGGTACTCGGGTGCAACACTCCAGACGCTTTACTAACACTCTCCCGACTTGGAGAGTCAGTCCCTTTAACCTCCTGTTTGGCCCAGTTTGCAATTTCTGCGGAAGATGAACAGGAATAGCGAGAACCAATGAGAGGCTAGCTGCAGGTGTCTGGACGGGCAAATTTAACTCTCATTTCCCACCAGGAAGAGGAATTAACCAAAGGCTCAGCATGCCGGGCCGGAACCAGATTAGGGCCTAAAGCCATCCTGCGGTGTTGCGGCCAGCTCACAAGAAAGCGAGTTGAAGAAAGGAGCTCAGGGGCACTGTAATTCACAAACCTGCAGAGTTATAAATGACAGCTATCGTCCAAAAATAGACTGAAGTAAGGCTGCCAAGAGGACTTGAAAGCGGGGCAGAATTGCAGGAAACCGATTTCAGGAGGTAGACTGGAATTGCATTGAAAGCATAGGAAAAGAGGCAGAACGTCCACAATGATGCACTTGGCCAAAAAGGGCGTATGCGTTTTTTCCTGAATATATTCAGGAAAAAACGCATACGCCCTTTTTGGCCAACCAAGCAAGCTTGCAAAGGAAATCTGCACTACAATGAAGTCTCACTTCCCCCTGGTCAAAAGGGCCATCTGAAAAAAGTGTAAAATCCAGAAAGGCAGGACAGGCCATGGAGAACTGGGAGCCTTGTTATGCTGAAGGGCGGGATGTAAATTGCCAACAACCACTCGGGAGAAGTGTATGGTGTTTCCTGAAACATCTAAAAAACAAAGCAACAGAGCCTAGGGCACTTCCACTTATGGTCCTATAGCTTAGGGAATTTAAAATCAAAAAGACACAGCCACCCCAAAGTTTGGAACGGCTCTGTTTACAAGAACCTCGTTTACAGTACAAGTTCAACATCGCAGAAAGTGAAAAATGGATAAAAAAGTTGTGGTATTTACTTACAAAGCAATATCACTCAGCAATGAAATCTGTGTCATCAGGCCCTTAGTAGCACAATGAGTGGATTCAGGTATGATGATTCTAACTGAAATAAGTCACACAGAAAAAGAAACATCATAAGATATCAGTAATACACGGAATGTAAACTTGGCTACACAGGAACTGAATTACAGAACAGAACAGGGTCTCAAATTTAGAAAACCAACCTATGCTTGCTTAAGGGTAAAGGTGAGTTGGGGTGCTGCATAAAACCAGAGATTGAAATGAGCACAGATAAAGTTCCTTAAGCCAAATATGGAATAGACAAGAGCTACTCCTTGCTCAACGAAATGGACTCAACACCGCATATTAAACGCCTAAGAATGTACCTGACTAGTAAGTATCTTAAAATCTAGGGATTGCTATGTCTCCGAAAGAGAATCAAGCATGTGTACAGGGGCATAAACGCAGCAGTGATAGGATTGGAGAGGTTCGGTGAGCAAATGAAGACCCTTTGAAGTCATATTGCATGGTACCCATTCCACGGGTTTCAACTACCCAGGTTTTAGGTATTCTTCCTTCAGCTAAAACATGCATGTGGAACCCAGAGTATGATCAACCATGTGATCGGGAGACGTGTTCAAATATGTCTCAGTTTTCCTCCCCTGGTACTCGGGTGCAACATTCCAGACGCTTTACTAACACTCTCCCCACTTGGAGAGTCAGCGCCTTTAACCTCCTGTTTGGCCCAGTTTGCAATTTCTGCGGAAGATGAACAGGAATAGCGAGAACCAATGAGAGACTAGCTGGAGGTGTCTGGACGGGCAAATTTAACTCTCATTTCCCACCAAGAAGAGGAAATAACCAGAGGCTCAGCGTGCCGTGCCGGAACCAGATTAGGGCCTGAAGCCCTCCTGCAGTGTTGCGGCCAGCTCAAAAGAAAACGAGTTGAAGAAAGGAGCTCAGGGGCACTGTAATTCACAAACCTGCAGAGTTATAAATGACAGCTATCGTCCAATAATAGACTGAAGTAAGGCTGCCAAGAGGACTTGAAAGCGGGGCAGAATTGCAGGAAACCGATTTCAGGAGGTAGACTGGAATTGCATTGAAAGCATAGGAAAAGAGGCAGAACGTCCACAATGATGCACTTGGCCAAAAAGGGCGTATGCGTTTTTTCCTGAATATATTCAGGAAAAAACGCATACGCCCTTTTTGGCCAACCAATCAAACTTGCAAAGGAAATCTGCACTACAATGAAGTCTCACTTCCCCCCGGTCAAAAGGGCCATCTGAAAAAAGTGTAAAATCCAAAGGCAGGACAGGCCATGGAGAACTGGGAGCCTTGTTATGCTGATGGGCGGGATGCAAATTGCCAACAGACACTCAGGAGAAGTGTATGGTGTTTCCTGAAACATCTAAAAAACAAAGCAACAGAGCCTAGGGCACTTCCACTTATGGTCCTATAGCTTAGGGAAATTAAAATCAAAAAGACACAGCCACCCCAAAGTTTGGGACGCCTCCGTTTACAAGAACCTCGTCTACAGTACAAGTTCAATATCACAGAAAGTGAAAAATGGATAAAGAACTTGTGGTACTTATGTACAATGCAGTATCACTCAGCAATGAAATCTATGTCATCAGGCCCGTAGCAGCATAATGAGTGGATTCAGGTACGATGATTCTAACTGAAATAAGTCACACAGAAAAAGAAACATCATAAGATATCACTAATACACGGAATGTAAACTTGGCTACACAGGAACTGCATTCCAAAACAGAACAGGGTCTCAAACTTAGAAAACCAACTTATGCTTGCTTAAGGGGAAAGGTGAGTTGGGGTGCTGCATAAAACCAGAGATTGAAATGAGCACAGATAAAGTTCCTTAAGCCAAATATGGAATAGACAAGAGCTACTCCTTGCTCAACGAAATGGACTCAAAACCCCATATTAAACGCCTAAGAATGTACCTGACTAGTAAGTATCTTAAAACCTATGGATTGCTATGTCTCCAAAAGAGAATCAAGCGTGTGTACAGGGGCATAAATGCAGCAGTGATAGGATTGGAGAGGTTCGGTGAGCAAATGAAGACCCTTTGAAGTCATATTGCACGGTACCCATTCCACGGGTCTCAACTCTCCAGGTTTAAGGTATTCTTCCTTCAGCTAAAACATGCATGTGGAACCCAGAGTATGATCAACCATGTGAACGGGAGACGTGTTCAAATATGTCTCAGTTTTCCTACCCTGGTACTCGGGTGCAACACTCCAGACGCTTTACTAACACTCTCCCGACTTGGAGAGTCAGTCCCTTTAACCTCCTGTTTGGCCCAGTTTGCAATTTCTGCGGAAGATGAACAGGAATAGCGAGAACCAATGAGAGGCTAGCTGCAGGTGTCTGGACGGGCAAATTTAACTCTCATTTCCCACCAGGAAGAGGAATTAACCAAAGGCTCAGCATGCCGGGCCGGAACCAGATTAGGGCCTAAAGCCATCCTGCGGTGTTGCGGCCAGCTCACAAGAAAGCGAGTTGAAGAAAGGAGCTCAGGGGCACTGTAATTCACAAACCTGCAGAGTTATAAATGACAGCTATCGTCCAAAAATAGACTGAAGTAAGGCTGCCAAGAGGACTTGAAAGCGGGGCAGAATTGCAGGAAACCGATTTCAGGAGGTAGACTGGAATTGCATTGAAAGCATAGGAAAAGAGGCAGAACGTCCACAATGATGCACTTGGCCAAAAAGGGCGTATGCGTTTTTTCCTGAATATATTCAGGAAAAAACGCATACGCCCTGTTTGGCCAACCAAGCAAGCTTGCAAAGGAAATCTGCACTACAATGAAGTCTCACTTCACCCCGGTCAAAAGGGCCATCTGAAAAAAGTGTAAAATCCAGAAAGGCAGGACAGGCCATGGAGAACTGGGAGCCTTGTTATGCTGAAGGGCGGGATGTAAATTGCCAACAGACACTCAGGAGAAGTGTATGTTGTTTCCTGAAACATCTAAAAAACAAAGCAACAGAGCCTAGGGCACTGCCACTTATGGTCCTATAGCTTAGGGAAATTAAAATCAAAAAGACACAGCCACCCCAAAGTTTGGGATGCCTCTGTTTACAAGAACCTCGTTTACAGTACAAGTTCAACATCGCAGAAAGTGAAAAATGGATAAAGAAGTTGTGGTATTTACTTACAAAGCAATATCACTCAGCAATGAAATCTATGTCATCAGGCCCTTAGCAGCACAATGAGTGGATTCAGGTATGATGATTCTAACTGAAATAAGTCACACAGAAAAAGAAACATCATAAGATATCAGTAATACACAGAATGTAAACTTGGCTACACAGGAACTGAATTACAGAACACAACAGGGTCTCAAATTTAGAAAACCAACTTATGCTTGCTTAAGGGTAAAGGTGAGTTTGGGTGCTGCATAAAACCAGAGATTGAAATGAGCACAGATAAAGTTCCTTAAGCCAAATATGGAATAGACAAGAGCTACTCCTTGCTCAACCAAATGGACTCAACACCGCATATTAAACGCCTAAGAATGTACCTGACTAGTAAGTATCTTAAAACCTATGGATTGCTATGTCTCCGAAAGAGAATCAAGCGTGTGTACAGGGGCATAAACGCAGCAGTGATAGGATTGGAGAGGTTCGGTGAGCAAATGAAGACCCTTTGAAGTCATATTGCATGGTACCCATTCCACGGGTCTCAACTCTCCAGGTTTAAGGTATTCTTCCTTCAGCTAAAACATGCATGTGGAACCCAGAGTATGATCAACCATGTGAACGGGAGACGTGTTCAAATATGTCTCAGTTTTCCTACCCTGGTACTCGGGTGCAACACTCCAGACGCTTTACTAACACTCTCCCGACTTGGAGAGTCAGTCCCTTTAACCTCCTGTTTGGCCCAGTTTGCAATTTCTGCGGAAGATGAACAGGAATAGCGAGAACCAATGAGAGGCTAGCTGCAGGTGTCTGGACGGGCAAATTTAACTCTCATTTCCCACCAGGAAGAGGAATTAACCAAAGGCTCAGCATGCCGGGCCGGAACCAGATTAGGGCCTGAAGCCATCCTGCGGTGTTGCGGCCAGGTCACAAGAAAGCGAGTTGAAGAAAGGAGCTCAGGGGCACTGTAATTCACAAACCTGCAGAGTTATAAATGACAGCTATCGTCCAAAAATAGACTGAAGTAAGGCTGCCAAGAGGACTTGAAAGCGGGGCAGAATTGCAGGAAACCGATTTCAGGAGGTAGACTGGAATTGCATTGAAAGCATAGGAAAAGAGGCAGAACGTCCACAATGATGCACTTGGCCAAAAAGGGCGTATGCGTTTTTTCCTGAATATATTCAGGAAAAAACGCATACGCCCTTTTTGGCCAACCAAGCAAGCTTGCAAAGGAAATCTGCACTACAATGAAGTCTCACTTCCCCCCGGTCAAAAGGGCCATCTAAAAAAAGTGTAAAATCCAGAAAGGCAGGACAGGCCATGGAGAACTGGGAGCCTTGTTATGCTGATGGGCGGGATGTAAATTGCCAACAGACACTCCGGAGAAGTGCATGGTGTTTCCTGAAACATCTAAAAAACAAAGCAACAGAGCCTAGGGCACTTCCACTTATGGTCCTATAGCTTAGGGAAATTAAAATCAAAAAGACACAGCCACCCCAAAGTTTGGAACGGCTCTGTTTACAAGAACCTCGTTTACAGTACAAGTTCAACATCGCAGAAAGTGAAAAATGGAGAAAGAAGTTGTGGTATTTACTTACAAAGCAATAACAATCAGCAATGAAACCTATGTCATCAAGCCCTTAGCAGCACAATGAGTGGATTCAGGTATGATGATTCTAACTGAAATAAGTCACACAGAAAAAGAAACATCATAAGATATCAGTAATACACGGAATGTAAACTTGGCTACACAGGAACTGAATTACAGAACAGAACAGGGTCTCAAATTTAGAAAACCAACTTATGCTTGCTTAAGGGTAAAGGTGAGTTGGGGTGTTGCATAAAACCAGAGATTGAAATGAGCACAGATAAAGTTCCTTAAGCCAAATATGGAATAGACAAGAGCTACTCCTTGCTCAACGAAATGGACTCAACACCGCATATTAAACGCCTAAGAATGTACCTGACTAGTAAGTATCTTAAAACCTATGGATTGCTATGTCTCCGAAAGAGAATCAAGCGATGTGTACAGGGGCATAAACGCAGCAGTGATAGGATTGGAGATGTTCGGTGAGCAAATGAAGACCCTTTGAAGTCATATTGCATGGTACCCATTACACGGGTCTCAACTCTCCAGGTTTAAGGTATTCTTCCTTCAGCTAAAACATGCATGTGGAACCCAGAGTATGATCAACCATGTGAACGAGAGACGTGTTCAAATATGTCTCAGTTTTCCTCCCCTGGTACTCGGGTGCAACATTCCAGACGCTTTACTAACACTCTCCCCACTTGGAGAGTCAGCGCCTTTAACCTCCTGTTTGGCCCAGTTTGCAATTTCTGCGGAAGATGAACAGGAATAGCGAGAACCAATGAGAGGCTAGCTGGAGGTGTCTGGACAGGCAAATTTAACACTCATTTCCCACCAGGAAGAGGAAATAACCAAAGCCTCAGCGTGCCGTGCCGGAACCAGATTAGGGCCTGAAGCCATCCTGCAGTGTTGCGGCCAGCTCAAAAGAAAGCGAGTTGAAGAAAGGAGCTCAGGGGCACTGTAATTCACAAACCTGCAGAGTTATAAATGACAGCTATCGTCCAATAATAGACTGATGTAAGGCTGCCAAGAGGACTTGAAAGCGGGGCAGAATTGCAGGAAACCGATTTCAGGAGGTAGACTGGAATTGCATTGAAAGCATAGGAAAAGAGGCAGAACGTCCACAATGATGCACTTGGCCAAAAAGGGCGTATGCGTTTTTTTCTGAATATATTCAGGAAAAAACGCATACGCCCTTTTTGGCCAACCAAGCAAACTTGCAAAGGAAATCTGCACTACAATGAAGTCTCACTTCCCCCCTGTCAAAAGGGCCATCTGAAAAAAGTGTAAAATCCAGAAAGGCAGGACAGGCCATGGAGAACTGGGAGCCTTGTTATGCTGATGGGCGGGATGTAAATTGCCAACAGACACTCAGGAGAAGTGTATGGTGTTTCCTGAAACATCTAAAAAACAAAGCAACAGAGCCTAGGGCACTTCCACTTATGGTCCTATAGCTTAGGGAAATTAAAATCAAAAAGACACAGCCACCCCAAAGTTTGGGACGCCTCCGTTTACAAGAACCTCGTTTACCGTACAAGTTCAATATCACAGAAAGTGAAAAATGGATAAAGAACTTGTGGTACTTACGTACAATGCAGTATCACTCAGCAATGAAATCTATGTCATCAGGCCCGTAGCAGCATAATGAGTGGATTCAGGTACGATGATTCTAACTGAAATAAGTCACACAGAAAAAGAAACATCATAAGATATCACTAATACACGGAATGTAAACTTGGCTACACAGGAACTGCATTCCAAAACAGAACAGGGTCTCAAATTTAGAAAACCAACTTATGCTTGCTTAAGGGGAAAGGTGAGTTGGGGTGCTGCATAAAACCAGAGATTGAAATGAGCACAGATAAAGTTCCTTAAGCCAAATATGGAATAGACAAGAGCTACTCCTTGCTCAACGAAATGGACTCAAAACCCCATATTAAACGCCTAAGAATGTACCTGACTAGTAAGTATCTTAAAACCTATGGATTGCTATGTCTCCAAAAGAGAATCAAGCGTGTGTACAGGGGCATAAATGCAGCAGTGATAGGATTGGAGAGGTTCGGTGAGCAAATGAAGACCCTTTGAAGTCATATTGCCCGGTACCCATTCCACGGGTCTCAACTCTCCAGGTTTAAGGTATTCTTCCTTCAGCTAAAACATGCATGTGGAACCCAGAGTATGATCAACCATGTGAACGGGAGACGTGTTCAAATATGTCTCAGTTTTCCTACCCTGGTACTCGGGTGCAACACTCCAGACGCTTTACTAACACTCTCCCGACTTGGAGAGTCAGTCCCTTTAACCTCCTGTTTGGCCCAGTTTGCAATTTCTGCGGAAGATGAACAGGAATAGCGAGAACCAATGAGAGGCTAGCTGGAGGTGTCTGGACGGGCAAATTTAACTCTCATTTCCCACCAGGAAGAGGAATTAACCAAAGGCTCAGCATGCCGGGCCGGAACCAGATTAGGGCCTAAAGCCATCCTGCGGTGTTGCGGCCAGCTCACAAGAAAGCGAGTTGAAGAAAGGAGCTCAGGGGCACTGTAATTCACAAACCTGCAGAGTTATAAATGACAGCTATCGTCCAAAAATAGACTGAAGTAAGGCTGCCAAGAGGACTTGAAAGCGGGGCAGAATTGCAGGAAACCGATTTCAGGAGGTAGACTGGAATTGCATTGAAAGCATAGGAAAAGTGGCAGAACGTCCACAATGATGCACTTGGCCAAAAAGGGCGTATGCGTTTTTTCCTGAATATATTCAGGAAAAAACGCATACGCCCTGTTTGGCCAACCAAGCAAGCTTGCAAAGGAAATCTGCACTACAATGAAGTCTCACTTCCCCCCGGTCAAAAGGGCCATCTGAAAAAAGTGTAAAATCCAGAAAGGCAGGACAGGCCATGGAGAACTGGGAGCCTTGTTATGCTGAAGGGCGGGATGTAAATTGCCAACAACCACTCGGGAGAAGTGTATGGTGTTTCCTGAAACATCTAAAAAACAAAGCAACAGAGCCTAGGGCACTGCCACTTATGGTCCTATAGCTTAGGGAAATTAAAATCAAAAAGACACAGCCACCCCAAAGTTTGGGACGCCTCTGTTTACAAGAACCTCGTTTACAGTACAAGTTCAACATCGCAGAAAGTGAAAAATGGATAAAGAAGTTGTGGTATTTACTTACAAAGCAATATCACTCAGCAATGAAATCTATGTCATCAGGCCCTTAGCAGCACAATGAGTGGATTCAGGTATGATGATTCTAACTGAAATAAGTCACACAGAAAAAGAAACATCATAAGATATCAGTAATACACGGAATGTAAACTTGGCTACACAGGAACTGAATTACAGAACAGAACAGGGTCTCAAATTTAGAAAACCAACTTATGCTTGCTTAAGGGTAAAGGTGAGTTGGGGTGTTGCATAAAACCAGAGATTGAAATTAGCACAGATAAAGTTCCTTAAGCCAAATATGGAATAGACAAGAGCTACTCCTTGCTCAACGAAATGGACTCAACACCGCATATTAAACGCCTAAGAATGTACCTGACTAGTAAGTATCTTAAAACCTATGGATTGCTATGTCTCCGAAAGAGAATCAAGCGTGTGTACAGGGGCATAAACGCAGCAGTGATAGGATTGGAGATGTTCGGTGAGCAAATGAAGACCCTTTGAAGTCATATTGCATGGTACCCATTACACGGGTCTCAACTCTCCAGGTTTAAGGTATTCTTCCTTCAGCTAAAACATGCATGTGGAACCCAGAGTATGATCAACCATGTGAACGAGAGACGTGTTCAAATATGTCTCAGTTTTCCTCCCCTGGTACTCGGGTGCAACATTCCAGACGCTTTACTAACACTCTCCCCACTTGGAGAGTCAGCGCCTTTAACCTCCTGTTTGGCCCAGTTTGCAATTTCTGCGGAAGATGAACAGGAATAGCGAGAACCAATGAGAGGCTAGCTGGAGGTGTCTGGACAGGCAAATTTAACACTCATTTCCCACCAGGAAGAGGAAATAACCAAAGCCTCAGCGTGCCGTGCCGGAACCAGATTAGGGCCTGAAGCCATCCTGCGGTGTTGCGGCCAGCTCAAAAGAAAGCGAGTTGAAGAAAGGAGCTCAGGGGCACTGTAATTCACAAACCTGCAGAGTTATAAATGACAGCTATCGTCCAATAATAGACTGATGTAAGGCTGCCAAGAGGACTTGAAAGCGGGGCAGAATTGCAGGAAACCGATTTCAGGAGGTAGACTGGAATTGCATTGAAAGCATAGGAAAAGAGGCAGAACGTCCACAATGATGCACTTGGCCAAAAAGGGCGTATGCGTGTTTTTCTGAATATATTCAGGAAAAAACGCATACGCCCTTTTTGGCCAACCAAGCAAACTTGCAAAGGAAATCTGCACTACAATGAAGTCTCACTTCCCCCCTGTCAAAAGGGCCATCTGAAAAAAGTGTAAAATCCAGAAAGGCAGGACAGGCCATGGAGAACTGGGAGCCTTGTTATGCTGATGGGCGGGATGTAAATTGCCAACAGACACTCAGGAGAAGTGTATGGTGTTTCCTGAAACATCTAAAAAACAAAGCAACAGAGCCTAGGGCACTTCCACTTATGGTCCTATAGCTTAGGGAAATTAAAATCAAAAAGACACAGCCACCCCAAAGTTTGGGATGCCTCTGTTTACAAGAACCTCGTTTACAGTACAAGTTCAACATCGCAGAAAGTGAAAAATGGATAAAGAAGTTGTGGTATTTACTTACAAAGCAATATCACTCAGCAATGAAATCTATGTCATCAGGCCCTTAGCAGCACAATGAGTGGATTCAGGTATGATGATTCTAACTGAAATAAGTCACACAGAAAAAGAAACATCATAAGATATCAGTAATACACGGAATGTAAACTTGGCTACACAGGAACTGAATTACAGAACAGAACAGGGTCTCAAATTTAGAAAACCAACTTATTCTTGCTTAAGGGTAAAGGTGAGTTGGGGTGCTGCATAAAACCAGAGATTGAAATGAGCACAGATAAAGTTCCTTAAGCCAAATATGGAATAGACAAGAGCTACTCCTTGCTCAACGAAATGGACCCAACACCGCATATTAAACGCCTAAGAATGTACCTGACTAGTAAGTATCTTAAAACCTATGGATTGCTATGTCTCCGAAAGAGAATCAAGCGTGTGTACAGGGGCATAAACGCAGCAGTGATAGGATTGGAGAGGTTCGGTGAGCAAATGAAGACCGTTTGAAGTCATATTGCATGGTACCCATTACACGGGTCTCAACTCTCCAGGTTTAAGGTATTCTTCCTTCAGCTAAAACATGCATGTGGAACCCAAGTAAGGTCAACCATGTGAACGAGAGACGTGTTCAAATATGTCTCAGTTTTCCTCCCCTGGTACTCGGGTGCAACATTCCAGATGCTTTACTAACACTCTCCCCACTTGGAGAGTCAGCGCCTTTAACCTCCTGTTTGGCCCAGTTTGCAATTTCTGCGGAAGATGAACAGGAATAGCGAGAACCAATGAGAGGCTAGCTGGAGGTGTCTGGACGGGCAAATTTAACTCTCATTTCCCACCAGGAAGAGGAAATAACCAAAGGCTGAGCGTGCCGTGCCGGAATCAGATTAGGGCCTGAAGCCATCCTGCGGTGTTGCGGCCAGCTCAAAAGAAAGCGAGTTGAAGAAAGGAGCTCAGGGGCACTGTAATTCAAAAACCTGCAGAGTTATAAATGACAGCTATCGTCCAAAAATAGACTGAAGTAAGGCTGCCAAGAGGACTTGAAAGCGGGGCAGAATTGCAGGAAACCGATTTCAGGAGGTAGACTGGAATTGCATTGAAAGCATAGGAAAAGAGGCAGAACGTCCACAATGATGCACTTGGCCAAAAAGGGCGTATGCGTTTTTTCCTGAATATATTCAGGAAAAAACGCATACGCCCTTTTTGGCCAACCAAGCAAGCTTGCAAAGGAAATCTGCACTACAATGAAGTCTCACTTCCCCCCGGTCAAAAGGGCCATCTGAAAAAAGTGTAAAATCCAGAAAGGCAGGACAGGCCATGGAGAACTGGGAGCCTTGTTATGCTGAAGGGCGGGATGTAAATTGCCAACAACCACTCGGGAGAAGTGTATGGTGTTTCCTGAAACATCTAAAAAACAAAGCAACAGAGCCTAGGGCACTTCCACTTATGGTCCTATAGCTTAGGGAATTTAAAATCAAAAAGACACAGCCACCCCAAAGTTTGGAACGGCTCTGTTTACAAGAACCTCGTTTACAGTACAAGTTCAACATCGCAGAAAGTGAAAAATGGATAAAAAAGTTGTGGTATTTACTTACAAAGCAATATCACTCAGCAATGAAATCTGTGTCATCAGGCCCTTAGTAGCACAATGAGTGGATTCAGGTATGATGATTCTAACTGAAATAAGTCACACAGAAAAAGAAACATCATAAGATATCAGTAATACACGGAATGTAAACTTGGCTACACAGGAACTGAATTACAGAACAGAACAGGGTCTCAAATTTAGAAAACCAACCTATGCTTGCTTAAGGGTAAAGGTGAGTTGGGGTGCTGCATAAAACCAGAGATTGAAATGAGCACAGATAAAGTTCCTTAAGCCAAATATGGAATAGACAAGAGCTACTCCTTGCTCAAAGAAATGGACTCAACACCGCATATTAAACGCCTAAGAATGTACCTGACTAGTAAGTATCTTAAAATCTAGGGATTGCTATGTCTCCGAAAGAGAATCAAGCATGTGTACAGGGGCATAAACGCAGCAGTGATAGGATTGGAGAGGTTCGGTGAGCAAATGAAGACCCTTTGAAGTCATATTGCATGGTACCCATTCCACGGGTTTCAACTACCCAGGTTTTAGGTATTCTTCCTTCAGCTAAAACATGCATGTGGAACCCAGAGTATGATCAACCATGTGATCGGGAGACGTGTTCAAATATGTCTCAGTTTTCCTCCCCTGGTACTCGGGTGCAACATTCCAGACGCTTTACTAACACTCTCCCCACTTGGAGAGTCAGCGTCTTTAACCTCCTGTTTGGCCCAGTTTGCAATTTCTGCGGAAGATGAACAGGAATAGCGAGAACCAATGAGAGACTAGCTGGAGGTGTCTGGACGGGCAAATTTAACTCTCATTTCCCACCAGGAAGAGGAAATAACCAGAGGCTCAGCGTGCCGTGCCGGAACCAGATTAGGGCCTGAAGCCCTCCTGCGGTGTTGCGGCCAGCTCAAAAGAAAACGAGTTGAAGAAAGGAGCTCAGGGGCACTGTAATTCACAAACCTGCAGAGTTATAAATGACAGCTATCGTCCAATAATAGACTGAAGTAAGGCTGCCAAGAGGACTTGAAAGCGGGGCAGAATTGCAGGAAACCGATTTCAGGAGGTAGACTGGAATTGCATTGAAAGCATAGGAAAAGAGGCAGAACGTCCACAATGATGCACTTGGCCAAAAAGGGCGTATGCGTTTTTTCCTGAATATATTCAGGAAAAAACGCATACGCCCTTTTTGGCCAACCAAGCAAACTTGCAAAGGAAATCTGCACTACAATGAAGTCTCACTTCCCCCCGGTCAAAAGGGCCATCTGAAAAAAGTGTAAAATCCAGAAAGGCAGGACAGGCCATGGAGAACTGGGAGCCTTCTTATGCTGATGGGTGGGATGTAAATTGCCAACAGACACTCAGGAGAAGTGTATGGTGTTTCCTGAAACATCTAAAAAACAAAGCAACAGAGCCTAGGGCTCTTCCACTTATGGTCCTATAGCTTAGGGAAATTAAAATCAAAAAGACACAGCCACCCCAAAGTTTGGGACGCCTCCGTTTACAAGAACCTCGTTTACCGTACAAGTTCAATATCACAGAAAGTGAAAAATGGTTAAAGAACTTGTGGTACTTATGTACAATGCAGTATCACTCAGCAATGAAATCTATGTCATCAGGCCCGTAGCAGCATAATGAGTGGATTCAGGTACGATGATTCTAACTGAAATAAGTCACACAGAAAAAGAAACATCATAAGATATCACTAATACACGGAATGTAAACTTGGCTACACAGGAACTGCATTCCAAAACAGAACAGGGTCTCAAATTTAGAAAACCAACTTATGCTTGCTTAAGGGGAAAGGTGAGTTGGGGTGCTCCATAAAACCAGAGATTGAAATGAGCACAGATAAAGTTCCTTAAGCCAAATATGGAATAGACAAGAGCTACTCCTTGCTCAATGAAATGGACTCAAAACCCCATATTAAACGCCTAAGAATGTACCTGACTAGTAAGTATCTTAAAACCTATGGATTGCTATGTCTCCAAAAGAGAATCAAGCGTGTGTACAGGGGCATAAATGCAGCAGTGATAGGATTGGAGAGGTTCGGTGAGCAAATGAAGACCCTTTGAAGTCATATTGCACGGTACCCATTCCACGGGTCTCAACTCTCCAGGTTTAAGGTATTCTTCCTTCAGCTAAAACATGCATGTGGAACCCAGAGTATGATCAACCATGTGATCGGGAGACGTGTTCAAATATGTCTCAGTTTTCCTACCCTGGTACTCGGGTGCAACACTCCAGACGCTTTACTAACACTCTCCCGACTTGGAGAGTCAGTCCCTTTAACCTCCTGTTTGGCCCAGTTTGCAATTTCTGCGGAAGATGAACAGGAATAGCGAGAACCAATGAGAGGCTAGCTGCAGGTGTCTGGACGGGCAAATTTAACTCTCATTTCCCACCAGGAAGAGGAATTAACCAAAGGCTCAGCATGCCGGGCCGGAACCAGATTAGGGCCTGAAGCCATCCTGCGGTGTTGCGGCCAGCTCACAAGAAAGCGAGTTGAAGAAAGGAGCTCAGGGGCACTGTAATTCACAAACCTGCAGAGTTATAAATGACAGCTATCGTCCAAAAATAGACTGAAGTAAGGCTGCCAAGAGGACTTGAAAGCGGGGCAGAATTGCAGGAAACCGATTTCAGGAGGTAGACTGGAATTGCATTGAAAGCATAGGAAAAGAGGCAGAACGTCCACAATGATGCACTTGGCCAAAAAGGGCGTATGCGTTTTTTCCTGAATATATTCAGGAAAAAACGCATACGCCCTTTTTGGCCAACCAAGCAAGCTTGCAAAGGAAATCTGCACTACAATGAAGTCTCACTTCCCCCCGGTCAAAAGGGCCATCTGAAAAAAGTGTAAAATCCAGAAAGGCAGGACAGGCCATGGAGAACTGGGAGCCTTGTTATGCTGAAGGGCGGGATGTAAATTGCCAACAACCACTCGGGAGAAGTGTATGGTGTTTCCTGAAACATCTAAAAAACAAAGCAACAGAGCCTAGGGCACTGCCACTTATGGTCCTATAGCTTAGGGAAATTAAAATCAAAAAGACACAGCCACCCCAAAGTTTGGGACGCCTCTGTTTACAAGAACCTCGTTTACAGTACAAGTTCAACATCGCAGAAAGTGAAAAATGGATAAAGAAGTTGTGGTATTTACTTACAAAGCAATATCACTCAGCAATGAAATCTATGTCATCAGGCCCTTAGCAGCACAATGAGTGGATTCAGGTATGATGATTCTAACTGAAATAAGTCACACAGAAAAAGAAACATCATAAGATATCAGTAATACACAGAATGTAAACTTGGCTACACAGGAACTGAATTACAGAACACAACAGGGTCTCAAATTTAGAAAACCAACTTATGCTTGCTTAAGGGTAAAGGTGAGTTGGGGTGCTGCATAAAACCAGAGATTGAAATGAGCACAGATAAAGTTCCTTAAGCCAAATATGGAATAGACAAGAGCTACTCCTTGCTCAACGAAATGGACCCAACACCGCATATTAAACGCCTAAGAATGTACCTGACTAGTAAGTATCTTAAAACCTATGGATTGCTATGTCTCCGAAAGAGAATCAAGCGTGTGTACAGGGGCATAAACGCAGCAGTGATAGGATTGGAGAGGTTCGGTGAGCAAATGAAGACCGTTTGAAGTCATATTGCATGGTACCCATTACACGGGTCTCAACTCTCCAGGTTTAAGGTATTCTTCCTTCAGCTAAAACATGCATGTGGAACCCAAGTAAGGTCAACCATGTGAACGAGAGACGTGTTCAAATATGTCTCAGTTTTCCTCCCCTGGTACTCGGGTGCAACATTCCAGATGCTTTACTAACACTCTCCCCAGTTGGAGAGTCAGCGCCTTTAACCTCCTGTTTGGCCCAGTTTGCAATTTCTGCGGAAGATGAACAGGAATAGCGAGAACCAATGAGAGGCTAGTTGGAGGTGTCTGGACGGGCAAATTTAACTCTCATTTCCCACCAGGAAGAGGAAATAACCAAAGGCTGAGCGTGCCGTGCCGGAATCAGATTAGGGCCTGAAGCCATCCTGCGGTGTTGCGGCCAGCTCAAAAGAAAGCGAGTTGAAGAAAGGAGCTCAGGGGCACTGTAATTCACAAACCTGCAGAGTTATAAATGACAGCTATCGTCCAAAAATAGACTGAAGGAAGGCTGCCAAGAGGACTTGAAAGCGGGGCAGAATTGCAGGAAACCGATTTCAGGAGGTAGACTGGAATTGCATTGAAAGCATAGGAAAAGAGGCAGAACGTCCACAATGATGCACTTGGCCAAAAAGGGCGTATGCGTTTTTTCCTGAATATATTCAGGAAAAAACGCATACGCCCTTTTTGGCCAACCAAGCAAGCTTGCAAAGGAAATCTGCACTACAATGAAGTCTCACTTCCCCCTGGTCAAAAGGGCCATCTGAAAAAAGTGTAAAATCCAGAAAGGCAGGACAGGCCATGGAGAACTGGGAGCCTTGTTATGCTGAAGGGCGGGATGTAAATTGCCAACAACCACTCGGGAGAAGTGTATGGTGTTTCCTAAAACATCTAAAAAACAAAGCAACAGAGCCTAGGGCACTTCCACTTATGGTCCTATAGCTTAGGGAATTTAAAATCAAAAAGACACAGCCACCCCAAAGTTTGGAACGGCTCTGTTTACAAGAACCTCGTTTACAGTACAAGTTCAACATCGCAGAAAGTGAAAAATGGATAAAAAAGTTGTGGTATTTACTTACAAAGCAATATCACTCAGCAATGAAATCTGTGTCATCAGGCCCTTAGTAGCACAATGAGTGGATTCAGGTATGATGATTCTAACTGAAATAAGTCACACAGAAAAAGAAACATCATAAGATATCAGTAATACACGGAATGTAAACTTGGCTACACAGGAACTGAATTACAGAACAGAACAGGGTCTCAAATTTAGAAAACCAACCTATGCTTGCTTAAGGGTAAAGGTGAGTTGGGGTGCTGCATAAAACCAGAGATTGAAATGAGCACAGATAAAGTTCCTTAAGCCAAATATGGAATAGACAAGAGCTACTCCTTGCTCAAAGAAATGGACTCAACACCGCATATTAAACGCCTAAGAATGTACCTGACTAGTAAGTATCTTAAAATCTAGGGATTGCTATGTCTCCGAAAGAGAATCAAGCATGTGTACAGGGGCATAAACGCAGCAGTGATAGGATTGGAGAGGTTCGGTGAGCAAATGAAGACCCTTTGAAGTCATATTGCATGGTACCCATTCCACGGGTTTCAACTACCCAGGTTTTAGGTATTCTTCCTTCAGCTAAAACATGCATGTGGAACCCAGAGTATGATCAACCATGTGATCGGGAGACGTGTTCAAATATGTCTCAGTTTTCCTCCCCTGGTACTCGGGTGCAAAATTCCAGACGCTTTTCTAACACTCTCCCCACTTGGAGAGTCAGCGCCTTTAACCTCCTGTTTGGCCCAGTTTGCAATTTCTGCGGAAGATGAACAGGAATAGCGAGAACCAATGAGAGACTAGCTGGAGGTGTCTGGACGGGCAAATTTAAGTCTCATTTCTCACCAGGAAGAGGAAATAACCAGAGGCTCAGCGTGCCGTGCCGGAACCAGATTAGGGCCTGAAGCCATCCTGCGGTGTTGCGGCCAGGTCACAAGAAAGCAAGTTGAAGAAAGGAGCTCAGGGGCACTGTAATTCACAAACCTGCAGAGTTATAAATGACAGCTATCGTCCAAAAATAGACTGAAGTAAGGCTGCCAGGAGGACTTGAAAGCGGGGCAGAATTGCAGGAAACCGATTTCAGGAGGTAGACTGGAATTGCATTGAAAGCATAGGAAAAGAGGCAGAACGTCCACAATGATGCACTTGGCCAAAAAGGGCGTATGCGTTTTTTCCTGAATATATTCAGGAAAAAACGCATACGCCCTTTTTGGCCAACCAAGCAAACTTGCAAAGGAAATCTGCACTACAATGAAGTCTCACTTCCCCCCGGTCAAAAGGGCCATCTGAAAAAAGTGTAAAATCCAGAAAGGCAGGACAGGCCATGGAGAACTGGGAGCCTTGTTATGCTGATGGGCGGGATGTAAATTGCCAACAGACACTCAGGATAAGTGTATGGTGTTTCCTGAAACATCTAAAAAACAAAGCAACAGAGCCTAGGGCACTTCCACTTATGGTCCTATAGCTTAGGGAAATTAAAATCAAAAAGACACAGCCACCCCAAAGTTTGGGACGCCTCCGTTTAAAAGAACCTCGTTTACCGTACAAGTTCAATATCACAGAAAGTGAAAAATGGATAAAGAACTTGTGGTACTTACGTACAATGCAGTATCACTCAGCAATGAAATCTATGTCATCAGGCCCGTAGCAGCATAATGAGTGGATTCAGGTACGATGATTCTAACTGAAATAAGTCACACAGAAAAAGAAACATCATAAGATATCACTAATACACGGAATGTAAACTTGGCTACACAGGAACTGCATTCCAAAACAGAACAGGGTCTCAAATTTAGAAAACCAACTTATGCTTGCTTAAGGGGAAAGGTGAGTTGAGGTGCTGCATAAAACCAGAGATTGAAATGAGCACAGATAAAGTTCCTTAAGCCAAATATGGAATAGACAAGAGCTACGCCTTGCTCAACGAAATGGACTCAAAACCCCATATTAAACGCCTAAGAATGTACCTGACTAGTAAGTATCTTAAAACCTATGGATTGCTATGTCTCCAAAAGAGAATCAAGCGTGTGTACAGGGGCATAAATGCAGCAGTGATAGGATTGGAGAGGTTCGGGGAGCAAATGAAGACCCTTTGAAGTCATATTGCACGGTACCCATTCCACGGGTCTCAACTCTCCAGGTTTAAGGTATTCTTCCTTCAGCTAAAACATGCATGTGGAACCCAGAGTATGATCAACCATGTGAACGGGAGACGTGTTCAAATATGTCTCAGTTTTCCTACCCTGGTACTCGGGTGCAACACTCCAGACGCTTTACTAACACTCTCCCGACTTGGAGAGTCAGTCCCTTTAACCTCCTGTTTGGCCCAGTTTGCAATTTCTGCGGAAGATGAACAGGAATAGCGAGAACCAATGAGAGGCTAGCTGCAGGTGTCTGGACGGGCAAATTTAACTCTCATTTCCCACCAGGAAGAGGAATTAACCAAAGGCTCAGCATGCCGGGCCGGAACCAGATTAGGGCCTGAAGCCATCCTGCGGTGTTGCGGCCAGCTCAAAAGAAAGCGAGTTGAAGAAAGGAGCTCAGGGGCACTGTAATTCACAAACCTGCAGAGTTATAAATGACAGCTATCGTCCAAAAATAAACTGAAGTAAGGCTGCCAAGAGGACTTGAAAGCGGGGCAGAATTGCAGGAAACCGATTTCAGGAGGTAGACTGGAATTGCATTGAAAGCATAGGAAAAGAGGCAGAATGTCCACAATGATGCACTTGGCCAAAAAGGGCGTATGCGTTTTTTCCTGAATATATTCAGGAAAAAACGCATACGCCCTTTTTGGCCAACCAAGCAAGCTTGCAAAGGAAATCTGCACTACAATGAAGTCTCACTTCCCCCCGGTCAAAAGGGCCATCTGAAAAAAGTGTAAAATCCAGAAAGGCAGGACAGGCCATGGAGAACTGGGAGCCTTGTTATGCTGATGGGCGGGATGTAAATTGCCAATAGACACTCCGGAGAAGTGCATGGTGTTTCCTGAAACATCTAAAAAACAAAGCAACAGAGCCTAGGGCACTTCCACTTATGGTCCTATAGCTTAGGGAAATTAAAATCAAAAAGACACAGCCACCCCAAAGTTTGGAACGGCTCTGTTTACAAGAACCTCGTTTACAGTACAAGTTCAACATCGCAGAAAGTGAAAAATGGATAAAGAAGTTGTGGTATTTACTTACAAAGCAATAACACTCAGCAATGAAACCTATGTCATCAGGCCCTTAGCAGCACAATGAGTGGATTCAGGTATGATGATTCTAACTGAAATAAGTCACACAGAAAAAGAAACATCATAAGATATCAGTAATACACGGAATGTAAACTTGGCTACACAGGAACTGAATTACAGAACAGAACAGGGTCTCAAATTTAGAAAACCAACTTATGCTTGCTTAAGGGTAAAGGTGAGTTGGGGTGTTGCATAAAACCAGAGATTGAAATGAGCACAGATAAAGTTCCTTAAGCCAAATATGGAATAGACAAGAGCTACTCCTTGCTCAACGAAATGGACTCAACACCGCATATTAAACGCCTAAGAATGTACCTGACTAGTAAGTATCTTAAAACCTATGGATTGCTATGTCTCCGAAAGAGAATCAAGCATGTGTACAGGGGCATAAACGCAGCAGTGATAGGATTGGAGCGGTTTGGTGAGCAAATGAAGACCCTTTGAAGTCATGTTGCATGGTACCCATTCCACGGGTTTCAAATACACAGGTTTAAGGTATTCTTCCTTCAGCTAAATCATGCATGTGGAACCCAAGTATGATCAACCATGTGAACGGGAGACGTGTTCAAATATGGCTCAGCTTTCCTCCACTGGTACTCGTGTGCAACATTCCAGACGCTTTACTAACACTCTCCCCACTTGGAGAGTCAGCGCCTTTAACCTCCTGTTTGGCACAGTTTGCAATTTCTGCGGAAGATGAACAGGAATAGCGAGAACCAATGAGAGACTAGCTGGAGGTGTCTAGACGGGCAAATTTAACTCTCATTTCCCACCAGGAAGAGGAAATAACCAAAGGCTCAGCGTGCCGTGCCGGAACCAGATTAGGGCCTGAAGCCATCCTGTGGTGTTGCGGCCAGGTCACAAGAAAGCGAGTTGAAGAAAGGAGCTCAGGGGCACTGTAATTCACAAACCTGCAGAGTTACAAATGACAGCTATCGTCCAAAAATAGACTGAAGTAAGGCTGCCAAGAGGCCTTGAAAGCGGGGCAGAATTCCAGGAAACCGATTTCAGGAGGTAGACTGGAATTGCATTGAAAGCATAGGAAAAGAGGCAGAACGTCCACAATGATGCACTTGGCCAAAAAGGGCGTATGCGTTTTTTCCTGAATATATTCAGGAAAAAACGCATACGCACTTTTTGGCCAACCAAGCAAGCTTGCAAAGGAAATCTGCACTACAATGAAGTCTCACTTCCCCCCGGTCAAAAGGGCCATCTGAAAAAAGGGTAAAATCCAGAAAGGCAGGACAGGCCATGGAGAACTGGGAGCCTTGTTATGCTGATGGTTGGGATGTAAATTGTCAACAACCACTCAGGAGAAGTGTATGGTGTTTCCTGAAACATCTAAAAAACAAAGCAACAGAACCTAGGGCACTTCCACTTATGGTCCTATAGCTTAGGGAAATTAAAATCAAAAAGACACAGCCACCCCAAAGTTTGGAACGGCTCTGTTTACAAGAACCTCGTTTACAGTACAAGTTCAACATCACAGAAAGAGAAAAATGGATAAAAAAGTTGTGGTATTTACTTACAAAGCAATATCACTCAGCAATGAAATCTGTGTCATCAGGCCCTTAGCAGCACAATGAGTGGATTCAGGTATGATGATTCTAACTGAAATAAGTGACACAGAAAAAGAAACATCATAAGATATCAGTAATACACGGAATGTAAACTTGGCTACACAGGAACTGAATTACAGAACAGAACAGGGTCTCAAATTTAGAAAACCAACTTATGCTTGCTTAAGGGTAAAGGTGAGTTGGGGTGCTGCATAAAACCAGAGATTGAAATGAGCACAGATAAATTTCCTTAAGCCAAATATGGAATAGACAAGAGCTACTCCTTGCTCAACGAAATCGACTCAACACCCCATGTTAAACTCCTAAGAATGTACCTGACTAGTAAGTATCTTAAAACCTAGGGATTGCTATGTCTCCGAAAGAGAATCAAGCATGAGTACAGGGGCATAAACGCAGCAGTGATAGGATTGGAGAGGTTCGGTGAGCAAATGAAGACCCTTTGAAGTCATATTGCATGGTACCCATTCCACGGGTTTCAACTACCCAGGTTTAAGGTATTCTTCCTTCAGCTAAAACATGCATGTGGAACCTAGAGTATGATCAACCATGTGATCGGGAGACGTGTTCAAATATGTCTCAGTTTTCCTCCCCTGGTACTCGGGTGCAACATTCCAGACGCTTTACTAACACTCTCCCGACTTGGAGAGTCAGTCCCTTTAACCTCCTGTTTGGCCCAGTTTGCAATTTCTGCGGAAGCTGAACAGGAATAGCGAGAACCAATGAGAGGCTAGCTGCAGGTGTCTGGACGGGCAAATTTAACTCTCATTTCCCACCAGGAAGAGGAATTAACCAAAGGCTCAGCATGCCGGGCTGGAACCAGATTAGGGCCTGAAGCCATCCTGCGGTGTTGCGGCCAGGTCACAAGAAAGCGAGTTGAAGAAAGGAGCTCAGGGGCACTGTAATTCACAAACCTGCAGAGTTATAAATGACAGCTATCGTCCAAAAATAGACTGAAGTAAGGCTGCCAAGAGGACTTGAAAGCGGGGCAGAATTGCAGGAAACCGATTTCAGGAGGTAGACTGGAATTGCATTGAAAGCATAGGAAAAGAGGCAGAACGTCCACAATGATGCATTTGGCCAAAAAGGGCGTATGCGTTTTTTCCTGAATATATTCAGGAAAAAACGCATACGCACTTTTTGGCCAACCAAGCAAGCTTGCAAAGGAAATCTGCACTACAATGAAGTCTCACTTCCCCCCGGTCAAAAGGGCCATCTGAAAAAAGTGTAAAATCCAGAAAGGCAGGACAGGCCATGGAGAAATGGGAGCCTTGTTATGCTGATGGGCGGGATGTAAATTGCCAACAGACACTGGGGAGAAGTGTATGGTGTTTCCTGAAACATCTAAAAAACAAAGCAACAGAACCTAGGGCACTTCCACTTATGGTCCTATAGCTTAGGGAATTTAAAATCAAAAAGACACAGCCACCCCAAAGTTTGGAACGGCTCTGTTTACAAGAACCTCGTTTACAGTACAAGTTCAACATCGCAGAAAGTGAAAAATGGATAAAGAAGTTGTGGTATTTACTTACAAAGCAATATCACTCAGCAATGAAATCTGTGTCATCAGGCCCTTAGCAGCACAATGAGTGGATTCAGGTATGATGATTCTAACTGAAATAAGTCACACAGAAAAAGAAACATCATAAGATATCAGTAATACATGGAATGTAAACTTGGCTACACAGGAACTGAATTACAGAACAGAACAGGGTCTCAAATTTAGAAAACCAACTTATGCTTGCTTAAGGGTAAAGGTGAGTTGGGGTGCTGCATAAAACCAGAGATTGAAATGAGCACAGATAAAGTTCCTTAAGTCAAATATGGAATAGACAAGAGCTACTCCTTGCTCAACGAAATGGACTCAACACCGCATATTAAACGCCTAAGAATGTACCTGACTAGTAAGTATCTTAAAACCTATGGATTGCTATGTCTCCGAAAGAGAATCAAGCATGTGTACAGGGGCATAAACGCAGCAGTGATAGGATTGGAGAGGTTCGGTGAGCAAATGAAGACCCTTTGAAGTCATATTGCATGGTACCCATTCCACGGGTCTTAACTCTCCAGGTTTAAGGTATTCTTCCTTCAGCTAAAACATGCATGTGGAACCCAAGTATGATCAACGATGTGAACGGGAGACGTGTTCAAATATGGCTCAGCTTTCCTCCACTGGTACTCGCGTGCAACATTCCAGACGCTTTACTAACACTCTCCCCACTTGGAGAGTCAGCGCCTTTAACCTCCTGTTTGGCACAGTTTGCAATTTCTGCGGAAGATGAACAGGAATAGCGAGAACCAATGAGAGACTAGCTGGAGGTGTCTGGACGGGCAAATTTAACTCTCATTTCCCACAAGGAAGAGGAAATAACCAAAGGCTCAGCATGCCGGGCCGGAACCAGATTAGGGCCTGAAGCCATCCTGCGGTGTTGCGGCCAGGTCACAAGAAAGCGAGTTGAAGAAAGGAGCTCAGGGGCACTGTAATTCACAAACCTGCAGACTTATAAATGACAGCTATCGTCCAAAAATAGACTGAAGTAAGGCTGCCAAGAGGACTTGAAAGTGGGGCAGAATTGCAGGAAACCGATTTCAGGAGGTAGACTGGAATTGCATTGAAAGCATAGGAAAAGAGGCAGAACGTCCACAATGATGCACTTGGCCAAAAAGGGCGTATGCGTTTTTTCCTGAATATATTCAGGAAAAAACGCATACGCCCTTTTTGGCCAACCAAGCAAGCTTGCAAAGGAAATCTGCACTACAATGAAGTCTCACTTCCCCCCGGTCAAAAGGGCCATCTGAAAAAAGTGTAAAATCCAGAAAGGCAGGACAGGCCATGGAGAACTGGGAGCCTTGTTATGCTGATGGGCGGGATGTAAATTGCCAACAACCACTCGGGAGAAGTGTATGGTGTTTCCTGAAACATCTAAAAAACAAAGCAACAGAGCCTAGGGCACTTCCACTTATGGTCCTATAGCTTAGGGAAATTAAAATGAAAAAGACACAGCCACCCCAAAGTTTGGGACGCCTCTGTTTACAAGAACCTCGTTTACCGTACAAGTTCAATATCACAGAAAGTGAAAAATGGAGAAAGAACTTTTGGTACTTACGTACAATGCAGTATCACTCAGCAATGAAATCTATGTCATCAGGCCCGTAGCAGCATAATGAGTGGATTCAGGTACGATGATTCTAACTGAAATAAGTCACACAGAAAAAGAAACATCATAAGATATCACTAATACACGGAATGTAAACTTGGCTACACAGGAACTGAATTCCAAAACAGAACAGGTTCTCAAATTTAGAAAACCAACTTATGCTTGCTTAAGGGGAAAGGTGAGTTGGATTGCTGCATAAAACCAGAGATTGAAATGAGCACAGATAAAGTTCCTTAAGCCAAATATGGAATAGACAAGAGCTACTCCTTGCTCAACGAAATGGACTCAACACCGCATATTAAACGCCTAAGAATGTACCTGACTAGTAAGTATCTTAAAACCTAGGGATTGCTATGTCTCCGAAAGAGAATCAAGCATGTGTACAGGGGCATAAATGCAGCAGTGATAGGATTGGAGAGGTTCGGTGAGCAAATGAAGACCCTTTGAAGTCATATTGCATGGTACCCATTCCACGGGTTTCAACTACCCAGGTTTAAGGTATTCTTCCTTCAGCTAAAACATGCATGTGGAACCTAGAGTATGATCAACCATGTGATCGGGAGACGTGTTCAAATATGTCTCAGTTTTCCTCCCCTGGTACTCGGGTGCAACATTCCAGACGCTTTACTAACACTCTCCCGACTTGGAGAGTCAGTCCCTTTAACCTCCTGTTTGGCCCAGTTTGCAATTTCTGCGGAAGCTGAACAGGAATAGCGAGAACCAATGAGAGGCTAGCTGCAGGTGTCTGGACGGGCAAATTTAACTCTCATTTCCCACCAGGAAGAGGAATTAACCAAAGGCTCAGCATGCCGGGCCGGAACCAGATTAGGGCCTGAAGCCATCCTGCGGTGTTGCGGCCAGGTCACAAGAAAGCGAGTTGAAGAAAGGAGCTCAGGGGCACTGTAATTCACAAACCTGCAGAGTTATAAATGACAGCTATCGTCCAAAAATAGACTGAAGTAAGGCTGCCAAGAGGACTTGAAAGCGGGGCAGAATTGCAGGAAACCGATTTCAGGAGGTAGACTGGAATTGCATTGAAAGCATAGGAAAAGAGGCAGAACGTCCACAATGATGCACTTGGCCAAAAAGGGCGTATGCGTTTTTTCCTGAATATATTCAGGAAAAAACGCATACGCCCTTTTTGGCCAATCAAGCAAGCTTGGAAAGGAAATCTGCACTACAATGAAGTCTCACTTCTCCCCGGTCAAAAGGGCCATCTGAAAAAAGTGTAAAATCCAGAAAGGCAGGACAGGCCATGGAGAACTGGGAGCCTTGTTATGCTGAAGGGCGGGATGTAAATTGCCAACAAACACTCGGGAGAAGTGTATGGTGCTTCCTGAAACATCTAAAAAACAAAGCAACAGAGCCTAGGGCACTTCCACTTATGGTCCTATAGCTTAGGGAATTTAAAATCAAAAAGACACAGCCACCCCAAAGTTTCGAACGGCTCTGTTTACAAGAACCTCGTTTACAGTACAAGTTCAACATCGAAGAAAGTGAAAAATGGATAAACAGTTGTGGTATTTTCTTACAAAGCAATATCACTCAGCAATGAAATCTGTGTCATCAGGCCCTTAGCAGCACAATGAGTGGATTCAGGTATGATGATTCTAATTGAAATATGTGACACAGAAAAAGAAACATCATAAGATATCAGTAATACACGGAATGTAAACTTGACTACACAGGAACTGAATTACAGAACAGAACAGGGTCTCAAATTTAGAAAACCAAATTATGCTTGCTTAAGGGTAAAGGTGAGTTGGGGTGCTGCATAAAACCAGAGATTGAAATGAGCACAGATAAAGTTCCTTAAGCCAAATATGGAATAGACAAGAGCTACTCCTTGCTCAACGAAATGGACTCAACACCGCATATTAAACGCCTAAGAATGTACCTGACTAGTAAGTATCTTAAAACCTAGGGATTGCTATGTCTCCGAAAGAGAATCAAGCATGTGTACAGGGGCATAAACGCAGCAGTGATAGGATTGGAGAGGTTCGGTGAGCAAATGAAGACCCTTTGAAGTCATATTGCATGGTACCCATTCCACGGGTTTCAACTACCCAGGTTTAAGGTATTCTTCCTTCAGCTAAAACATGCATGTGGAACCTAGAGTATGATCAACCATGTGATCGGGAGACGTGTTCAAATATGTCTCAGTTTTCGTACCCTGGTACTCGGGTGCAACATTCCAGACGCTTTACTAACACTCTCCCGACTTGGAGAGTCAGTCCCTTTAACCTCCTGTTTGGCCCAGTTTGCAATTTCTGCGGAAGATGAACAGGAATAGCGAGAACCAATGAGAGGCTAGCTGGAGGTGTCTGGACGGGCAAATTTAACTCTCATTTCCCACCAGGAAGAGGAATTAACCAAAGGCTCAGCATGCCGTGCCGGAAACAGATTAGGGCCTGAAGCCATCCTGCGGTGTTGCGGCCAGCTCAAAAGAAAGCGAGTTGAAGAAAGGAGCTCAGGGGCACTGTAATTCACAAACCTGCAGAGTTATAAATGACAGCTATCCTCCAAAAATACACTGAAGTAAGGCTGCCAAGAGGACTTGAAAGCGGGGCAGAATTGCAGGAAACCGATTTCAGGAGGTAGACTGGAATTGCATTGAAAGCATAGGAAAAGAGGCAGAACGTCCACAATGATGCACTTGGCCAAAAAGGGCGTATGCGTTTTTTCCTGAATATATTCAGGAAAAAACGCATACGCCCTTTTTGGCCAACCAAGCAAACTTGCAAAGGAAATCTGCACTACAATGAAGTCTCACTTCCCCCCAGTCAAAAGGGCCATCTGAAAAAAGTGTAAAATCCAGAAAGGCAGGACAGGCCATGGAGAACTGGGAGCCTTGTTATGCTGATGGGCGGGATGTAAATTGCCAACAACCACTCGGAAGAAGTGTATGATGTTTCCTGAAACATCTAAAAAACAAAGCAACAGAGCCTAGGGCACTTCCACTTATGGTCCTATAGCTTAGGGAAATTAAAATCAAAAAGACACAGCCACCCCAAAGTTTGGGACGCCTCTGTTTACAAGAACCTCGTTTACCGTACAAGTTCAATATCACAGAAAGTGAAAAATGGATAAAGAACTTGTGGTACTTACGTACAATGCAGTATCACTCAGCAATGAAATCTATGTCATCAGGCCCGTAGCAGCATCAAGAGTGGATTCAGGTACGATGATTCTAACTGAAATAAGTCACACAGAAAAAGAAACATCATAAGATATCACTAATACACGGAATGTAAACTTGGCTACACAGGAACTGAATTCCAAAACAGAACAGGTTCTCAAATTTAGAAAACCAACTTATGCTTGCTTAAGGGGAAAGGTGAGTTGGATTGCTGCATAAAACCAGAGATTGAAATGAGCACAGATAAAGTTCCTTAAGCCAAATATGGAATAGACAAGAGCTACTCCTTGCTCAACGAAATGGACTCAACACCGCATATTAAACGCCTAAGAATGTACCTGACTAGTAAGTATCTTAAAACCTATGGATTGCTATGTCTCCGAAAGAGAATCAAGCATGTGTACAGGGGCATAAACGCAGCAGTGATAGGATTGGAGATGTTCGGTGAGCAAATGAAGACCCTTTGAAGTCATATTGCATGGTACCCATTCCACGGGTTTCAACTACCCAGGTTTAAGGTATTCTTCCTTCAGCTAAAACATGCATGTGGAACCTAGAGTATGATCAACCATGTGATCGGGAGACGTGTTCAAATATGTCTCAGTTTTCGTACCCTGGTACTTGGGTGCAACATTCCAGACGCTTTACTAACACTCTCCCGACTTGGAGAGTCAGTCCCTTTAACCTCCTGTTTGGCCCAGTTTGCAATTTCTGCGGAAGATGAACAGGAATAGCGAGAACCAATGAGAGACTAGCTGGAGGTGTCTGGACAGGCAAATTTA
Source organism: Stenella coeruleoalba (assembly GCF_951394435.1). Lineage (NCBI taxonomy): Eukaryota > Metazoa > Chordata > Mammalia > Artiodactyla > Delphinidae > Stenella > Stenella coeruleoalba. Next base: position 610,835 of record NW_027646341.1, on the reverse strand, counting down.
ACTCTCATTTCCCACCAGGAAGAGGAAATAACCAAAGGCTCAGCGTGCCGTACCAGAATCAGATTAGGGCTTGAAGCCATCCTGCGGTGTTGCGGCCAGCTCAAAAGAAAGCGAGTTGAAGAAAGGAGCTCAGGGGCACTGTAATTCACAAACCTGCAGAGTTATAAATCACAGCTATCGTCCAAAAATAGACTGAAGTAAGGCTGCCAAGAGGACTTGAAAGCAGGGCAGAATTGCAGGAAACCGATTTCAGGAGGTAGACTGGAATTGCATTGAAAGCATAGGAAAAGAGGCAGAACGTCCACAATGATGCACTTGGCCAAAAAGGGCGTATGCGTTTTTTCCTGAATATATTCAGGAAAAAACGCATACGCCCTTTTTGGCCAACCAAGCAAACTTGCAAAGGAAATCTGCACTACAATGAAGTCTCACTTCCCCCCGGTCAAAAGGGCCATCTGAAAAAAGTATAAAATCCAGAAAGGCAGGACAGGCCATGGAGAACTGGGAGCCTTGTTATGCTGATGGGCGGGATGTAAATTGCCAACAGACACTCGGGAGAAGTGTATGGTGTTTCCTGAAACATCTAAAAAACAAAGCAACAGAGCCTAGGGCACTTCCACTTATGGTCCTATAGCTTAGGGAAATTAAAATCAAAAAGACACAGCCACCCCAAAGTTTGGGACGCCTCTGTTTACAAGAACCTCGTTTACAGTACAAGTTCAACATCACAGAAAGTGAAAAATGGATAAAGAAGTTGTGGTATTTACTTACAAAGCAATATCACTCAGCAATGAAATCTGTGTCATCAGGCCCTTAGCAGCACAATGAGTGGATTCAGGTATGATGATTCTAACTGAAATAAGTCACACAGAAAAAGACACATCATAAGATATCAGTAATACAAGGAATGTAAACTTGGCTACTCAGGAACTGAATTACAGAACAGAACAGGGTCTCAAATTTAGAAAACCAACTTATGCTTGCTTAAGGGTAAAGGTGAGTTGGGGTGCTGCATAAAACCAGAGATTGAAATGAGCACAGATAAAGTTCCTTAAGTCAAATATGGAATAGACAAGAGCTACTCCTTGCTCAACGAAATGGACTCAACACCGCATATTAAACGCCTAAGAATGTACCTGACTAGTAAGTATCTTAAAACCTATGGATTGCTATGTCTCCGAAAGAGAATCAAGCATGTGTACAGGGGCATAAACGCAGCAGTGATAGGATTGGAGAGGTTCGGTGAGCAAATGAAGACCCTTTGAAGTCATATTGCATGGTACCCATTCCATGGGTTTCAACTACCCAGGTTTAAGGTATTCTTCCTTCAGCTAAAACATGCATGTGGAACCTAGAGTATGATCAACCATGTGATCGGGAGACGTGTTCAAATATGTCCCAGTTTTCGTACCCTGGTACTCGGGTGCAACATTCCAGACGCTTTACTAACACTCTCCCGACTTGGAGAGTCAGTCCCTTTAACCTCCTGTTTGGCCCAGTTTGCAATTTCTGCGGAAGATGAACAGGAATAGCGAGAACCAATGAGAGACTAGCTGGAGGTGTCTGGACGGGCAAATTTAACTCTCATTTCCCACCAGGAAGAGGAATTAAGCAAAGGCTCAGCGTGCCGTACCGGAACGAGATTAGGGCCTGAAGCCATCCTGCGGTGTTGCGGCCAGGTCACAAGAAAGCGAGTTGAAGAAAGGAGCTCAGGGGCACTGTAATTCACAAACCTGCAGAGTTATAAATGACAGCTATCGTCCAAAAATAGACTGAAGTAAGGCTGCCAAGAGGACTTGAAAGCGGGGCAGAATTGCAGGAAACCGATTTCAGGAGGTAGACTGGAATTGCATTGAAAGCATAGGAAAAGAGGCAGAACGTCCACAATGATGCACTTGGCCAAAAAGGGCGTATGCGTTTTTTCCTGAATATATTCAGGAAAAAACGCATACGCCCTTTTTGGCCAACCAAGCAAGCTTGCAAAGGAAATCTGCACTACAATGAAGTCTCACTTCCCCCGGTCAAAAGGGCCATCTGAAAAAAGTGTAAAATCCAGAAAGGCAGGACAGGCCATGGAGAACTGGGAGCCTTGTTATGCTGATGGGCGGGATGTAAATTGCCAACAAACACTCGGGAGAAGTGTATGGTGTTTCCTGAAACATCTAAAAAACAAAGCAACAGAGCCTAGGGCACTTCCACTTATGGTCCTATAGCTTAGGGAATTTAAAATCAAAAAGACACAGCCACCCCAAAGTTTGGAACGGCTCTGTTTACAAGAACCTCGTTTACAGTACAAGTTCAACATCGAAGAAAGTGAAAAATGGATAAAAAAGTTGTGGTATTTACTTACAAAGCAATATCACTCAGCAATGAAATCTGTGTCATCAGGCCCTTAGCAGCACAATGAGTGGATTCAGGTATGATGATTCTAATTGAAATAAGTGACACAGAAAAAGAAACATCATAAGATATCAGTAATACACGGAATGTAAACTTGGCTACACAGGAACTGAATTACAGAACAGAACAGGGTCTCAAATTTAGAAAACCAACTTATGCTTGCTTAAGGGTAAAGGTGAGTTGGGGTGCTGCATAAAACCAGAGATTGAAATGAGCACAGATAAAGTTCCTTAAGCCAAATATGGAATAGACAAGAGCTACTCCTTGCTCAACGAAATGGACTCAACACCGCATATTAAACGCCTAAGAATGTACCTGACTAGTAAGTATCTTAAAACCTAGGGATTGCTATGTCTCTGAAAGAGAATCAAGCATGTGTACAGGGGCATAAACGCAGCAGTGATAGGATTGGAGAGGTTCGGTGAGCAAATGAAGACCCTTTGAAGTCATATTGTATGGTACCCATTCCACGGGTTTCAACTACCCAGGTTTAAGGTATTCTTCCTTCAGCTAAAACATGCATGTGGAACCTAGAGTATGATCAACCATGTGATCGGGAGACGTGTTCAAATATGTCCCAGTTTTCGTACCCTGGTACTCGGGTGCAACATTCCAGACGCTTTACTAACACTCTCCCGACTTGGAGAGTCAGCGCCTTTAACCTCCTGTTTGGCCCAGTTTGCAATCTCTGCGGAAGATGAACAGGAATAGCGAGAACCAATGAGAGGCTAGCTGGAGGTGTCTGGACGGGCAAATTTAACTCTCATTTCCCACCAGGAAGAGGAATTAACCAAAGGCTCAGCGTGCCGTGCCGGAAACAGATTAGGGCCTGAAGCCATCCTGCGGTGTTGCGGCCAGCTCAAAAGAAAGCGAGTTGAAGAAAGGAGCTCAGGGGCACTGTAATTCACAAACCTGCAGAGTTACAAATGACAGCTATCGTCCAAAAATAGACTGAAGTAAGGCTGCCAAGAGGACTTGAAAGCGGGGCAGAATTGCAGGAAACCGATTTCAGGAGGTAGACTGGAATTGCATTGAAAGCATAGGAAAAGAGGCAGAACGTCCACAATGATGCACTTGGCCAAAAAGGGTGTATGCGTTTTTTCCTGAATATATTCAGGAAAAAATGCATACGTCCTTTTTGGCCAACCAAGCAAACTTGCAAAGGAAATCTGCACTACAATGAAGTCTCACTTCCCCCCAGTGAAAAGGGCCATCTGAAAAAAGTGTAAAATCCAGAAAGGCAGGACAGGCCATGGAGAACTGGGAGCCTTGTTATGCTGATGGGCGGGATGTAAATTGCCAACAACCACTCGGGAGAAGTGTATGGTGTTTCCTGAAACATCTAAAAAAACAAAGCAACAGAGCCTAGGGCACTTCCACTTATGGTCCTATAGCTTAGGGAAATTAAAATGAAAAAGACACAGCCACCCCAAAGTTTGGGACGCCTCTGTTTACAAGAACCTCGTTTACCGTACAAGTTCAATATCACAGAAAGTGAAAAATGGATAAAGAACTTTTGGTACTTACGTACAATGCAGTATCACTCAGCAATGAAATCTATGTCATCAGGCCCGTAGCAGGATAATGAGTGGATTCAGGTACGATGATTCTAACTGAAATAAGTCACACAGAAAAAGAAACATCATAAGATATCACTAATACACGGATTGTAAACTTGGCTACACAGGAACTGAATTACAGAACAGAACAGGGTCTCAAATTTAGAAAACCAACTTATGCTTGCTTAAGGGTAAAGGTGAGTTGGGGTGCTGCATAAAACCAGAGATTGAAATGAGCACAGATAAAGTTCCTTAAGCCAAATATGGAATAGACAAGAGCTACTCCTTGCTCAACGAAATGGACTCAACACCGCATATTAAACGCCTAAGAATGTACCTGACTAGTAAGTATCTTAAAACCTATGGATTGCTATGTCTCCGAAAGAGAATCAAGCATGTGTACAGGGGCATAAACGCAGCAGTGATAGGATTGGAGAGGTTCGGTGAGCAAATGAAGACCCTTTGAAGTCATATTGCATGGTACCCATTCCACGGGTTTCAACTACCCAGGTTTAAGGTATTCTTCCTTCAGCTAAAACATGCATGTGGAACCTAGAGTATGATCAACCATGTGATCGGGAGACGTGTTCAAATATGTCCCAGTTTTCGTACCCTGGTACTCGGGTGCAACATTCCACATGCTTTACTAACACTCTCCCGACTTGGAGAGTCAGTCCCTTTAACCTCCTGTTTGGCCCAGTTTGCAATTTCTGCGGAAGATGAACAGGAATAGCGAGAACCAATGAGAGACTACCTGGAGGTTTCTGAACGGGCAAATTTAACTCTCATTTCCCACCAGGAAGAGGAAATAACCAAAGGCTCAGCGTGCCGTGCCGGAACCAGATTAGGGCCTGAAGCCATCCTGCGGTGTTGCGGCCGGGTCACAAGAAAGCGAGTTGAAGAAAGGAGCTCAGGGGCACTGTAATTCACAAACCTGCAGAGTTATAAATGAGAGCTATCGTCCAAAAATAGACTGAAGTAAGGCTGCCAAGAGGACTTGAAAGCGGGGCAGAATTGCAGGAAACCGATTTCAGGAGGTAGACTGGAATTGCATTGAAAGCATAGGAAAAGAGGCAGAACGTCCACAATGATGCACTTGGCCAAAAAGGGCGTATGCGTTTTTTCCTGAATATATTCAGGAAAAAACGCATACGCCCTTTTTGGCCAACCAAGCAAGCTTGCAAAGGAAATCTGCACTACAATGAAGTCTCACTTCCCCCCGGTCAAAAGGGCCATCTGAAAAAAGTGTAAAATCCAGAAAGGCAGGACAGGCCATGGAGAACTGGGAGCCTTGTTATGCTGAAGGGCGGGATGTAAATTGCCAACAAACACTCGGGAGAAGTGTATGGTGTTTCCTGAAACATCTAAAAAACAAAGCAACAGAGCCTAGGGCAATTCCACTTATGGTCCTATAGCTTAGGGAATTTAAAATCAAAAAGACACAGCCACCCCAAAGTTTGGAACGGCTCTGTTTACAAGAACCTCGTTTACAGTACAAGTTCAACATCGAAGAAAGTGAAAAATGGATAAAAAAGTTGTGGTATTTACTTACAAAGCAATATCACTCAGCAATGAAATCTGTGTCATCAGGCCCTTAGCAGCACAATGAGTGGATTCAGGTATGATGATTCTAATTGAAATAAGTGACACAGAAAAAGAAACATCATAAGATATCAGTAATACACGGAATGTAAACTTGGCTACACAGGAACTGAATTACAGAACAGAACAGGGTCTCAAATTTAGAAAATCAACTTATGCTTGCTTAAGGGTAAAGGTGAGTTGGGGTGCTGCATAAAACCAGAGATTGAAATGAGCACAGATAAAGTTCCTTAAGCCAAATATGGAATAGACAAGAGCTACTCCTTGCTGAACGAAATGGACTCAACACCGCATATTAAACGCCTAAGAATGTACCTGACTAGTAAGTATCTTAAAACCTAGGGATTGCTATGTCTCCGAAAGAGAATCAAGCATGTGTACAGGGGCATAAACGCAGCAGTGATAGGATTGGAGAGGTTCGGTGAGCAAATGAATACCCTTTGAAGTCATATTGCATGGTACCCATTCCACGGTTTTCAACTACCCAGGTTTAAGGTATTCTTCCTTCAGCTAAAACATGCATGTGGAACCTAGAGTATGATCAACCATGTGATCGGGAGACGTGTTCAAATATGTCCCAGTTTTCGTACCCTGGTACTCGGGTGCAACACTCCAGACGCTTTACTAACACTCTCCCGACTTGGAGAGTCAGCGCCTTTAACCTCCTGTTTGGCCCAGTTTGCAATTTCTGCGGAAGATGAACAGGAATAGCGAGAACCAATGAGAGGCTAGCTGGAGGTGTCTGGACGGGCAAATTTAACTCTCATTTCCCACCAGGAAGAGGAATTAACCAAAGGCTCAGCGTGCCGTGCCGGAAACAGATTAGGGCCTGAAGCCATCCTGCGGTGTTGCGGCCAGCTCAAAAGAAAGCGAGTTGAAGAAAGGAGCTCAGGGGCACTGTAATTCACAAACCTGCAGAGTTACAAATGACAGCAATCCTCCAAAAATACACTGAAGTAAGGCTGCCAAGAGGACTTGAAAGCGGGGCAGAATTGCAGGAAACCGATTTCAGGAGGTAGACTGGAATTGCATTGAAAGCATAGGAAAAGAGGCAGAACGTCCACAATGATGCACTTGGCCAAAAAGGGCGTATGCGTTTTTTCCTGAATATATTCAGGAAAAAACGCATACGCCCTTTTTGGCCAACCAAGCAAGCTTGCAAAGGAAATCTGCACTACAATGAAGTCTCACTTCCCCCCGGTCAAAAGGGCCATCTGAAAAAAGTGTAAAATCCAGAAAGGCAGGACAGGCCATGGAGAACTGGGAGCCTTGTTATGCTGATGGGCGGGATGTAAATTGCCAACAACCACTCAGGAGAAGTGTATGGTGTTTCCTGAAACATCTAAAAAACAAAGCAACAGAGCCTAGGGCACTTCCACTTATGGTCCTATAGCTTAGGGAAATTAAAATCAAAAAGACACAGCCACCCCAAAGTTTGGGACGCCTCTGTTTACAAGAACCTCGTTTACTGTACAAGTTCAATATCACAGAAAGTGAAAAATGGATAAAGAACTTTTGGTACTTACGTACAATGCAGTATCACTCAGCAATGAAATCTATGTCATCAGGCCCGTAGCAGCATAATGAGTGGATTCAGGTACGATGATTCTAACTGAAATAAGTCACACAGAAAAAGAAACATCATAAGATATCACTAATACACGGATTGTAAACTTGGCTACACAGGAACTGAATTACAGAACAGAACAGGGTCTCAAATTTAGAAAACCAACTTATGCTTGCTTAAGGGTAAAGGTGAGTTGGGGTGCTGCATAAAACCAGAGATTGAAATGAGCACAGATAAAGTTCCTTAAGCCAAATATGGAATAGACAAGAGCTACTCCTTGCTCAACGAAATGGACTCAACACCGCATATTAAACGCCTAAGAATGTACCTGACTAGTAAGTATCTTAAAACCTATGGATTGCTATGTCTCCGAAAGAGAATCAAGCATGTGTACAGGGGCATAAACGCAGCAGTGATAGGATTGGAGAGGTTCGGTGAGCAAATGAAGACCCTTTGAAGTCATATTGCATGGTACCCATTCCACGGGTTTCAACTACCCAGGTTTAAGGTATTCTTCCTTCAGCTAAAACATGCATGTGGAACCTAGAGTATGATCAACCATGTGATCGGGAGACGTGTTCAAATATGTCCCAGTTTTCGTACCCTGGTACTCGGGTGCAACATTCCACATGCTTTACTAACACTCTCCCGACTTGGAGAGTCAGTCCCTTTAACCTCCTGTTTGGCCCAGTTTGCAATTTCTGCGGAAGATGAACAGGAATAGCGAGAACCAATGAGAGACTAGCTGGAGGTGTCTGGACGGGCAAATTTAACTCTCATTTCCCACCAGGAAGAGGAATTAAGCAAAGGCTCAGCGTGCCGTACCGGAACGAGATTAGGGCCTGAAGCCATCCTGCGGTGTTGCGGCCAGCTCAAAAGAAAGCGAGTTGAAGAAAGGAGCTCAGTGGCACTGTAATTCACAAACCTGCAGAGTTATAAATGACAGCTATCGTCCAAAAATAGACTGAAGTAAGGCTGCCAAGAGGACTTGAAAGCGGGGCAGAATTGCAGGAAACCGATTTCAGGAGGTAGACTGGAATTGCATTGAAAGCATAGGAAAAGAGGCAGAACGTCCACAATGATGCACTTGGCCAAAAAGGGCGTATGCGTTTTTTCCTGAATATATTCAGGAAAAAACGCATACGCCCTTTTTGGCCAACCAAGCAAGCTTGCAAAGGAAATCTGCACTACAATGAAGTCTCACTTCCCCCGGTCAAAAGGGCCATCTGAAAAAAGTGTAAAATCCAGAAAGGCAGGACAGGCCATGGAGAACTGGGAGCCTTGTTATGCTGATGGGCGGGATGTAAATTGCCAACAAACACTCGGGAGAAGTGTATGGTGTTTCCTGAAACATCTAAAAAACAAAGCAACAGAGCCTAGGGCACTTCCACTTATGGTCCTATAGCTTAGGGAATTTAAAATCAAAAAGACACAGCCACCCCAAAGTTTGGAACGGCTCTGTTTACAAGAACCTCGTTTACAGTACAAGTTCAACATCGAAGAAAGTGAAAAATGGATAAAAAAGTTGTGGTATTTACTTACAAAGCAATATCACTCAGCAATGAAATCTGTGTCATCAGGCCCTTAGCAGCACAATGAGTGGATTCAGGTATGATGATTCTAATTGAAATAAGTGACACAGAAAAAGAAACATCATAAGATATCAGTAATACACGGAATGTAAACTTGGCTACACAGGAACTGAATTACAGAACAGAACAGGGTCTCAAATTTAGAAAACCAACTTATGCTTGCTTAAGGGTAAAGGTGAGTTGGGGTGCTGCATAAAACCAGAGATTGAAATGAGCACAGATAAAGTTCCTTAAGCCAAATATGGAATAGACAAGAGCTACTCCTTGCTCAACGAAATGGACTCAACACCGCATATTAAACGCCTAAGAATGTACCTGACTAGTAAGTATCTTAAAACCTATGGATTGCTATGTCTCCGAAAGAGAATCAAGCATGTGTACAGGGGCATAAACGCAGCAGTGATAGGATTGGAGAGGTTCGGTGAGCAAATGAAGACCCTTTGAAGTCATATTGCATGGTACCCATTCCACGGGTTTCAACTACCCAGGTTTAAGGTATTCTTCCTTCAGCTAAAACATGCATGTGGAACCTAGAGTATGATCAACCATGTGATCGGGAGACGTGTTCAAATATGTCCCAGTTTTCGTACCCTGGTACTCGGGTGCAACATTCCACATGCTTTACTAACACTCTCCCGACTTGGAGAGTCAGTCCCTTTAACCTCCTGTTTGGCCCAGTTTGCAATTTCTGCGGAAGATGAACAGGAATAGCGAGAACCAATGAGAGACTAGCTGGAGGTGTCTGGACGGGCAAATTTAACTCTCATTTCCCACCAGGAAGAGGAATTAAGCAAAGGCTCAGCGTGCCGTACCGGAACGAGATTAGGGCCTGAAGCCATCCTGCGGTGTTGCGGCCAGCTCAAAAGAAAGCGAGTTGAAGAAAGGAGCTCAGTGGCACTGTAATTCACAAACCTGCAGAGTTATAAATGACAGCTATCGTCCAAAAATAGACTGAAGTAAGGCTGCCAAGAGGACTTGAAAGCGGGGCAGAATTGCAGGAAACCGATTTCAGGAGGTAGACTGGAATTGCATTGAAAGCATAGGAAAAGAGGCAGAACGTCCACAATGATGCACTTGGCCAAAAAGGGCGTATGCGTTTTTTCCTGAATATATTCAGGAAAAAACGCATACGCCCTTTTTGGCCAACCAAGCAAGCTTGCAAAGGAAATCTGCACTACAATGAAGTCTCACTTCCCCCGGTCAAAAGGGCCATCTGAAAAAAGTGTAAAATCCAGAAAGGCAGGACAGGCCATGGAGAACTGGGAGCCTTGTTATGCTGATGGGCGGGATGTAAATTGCCAACAAACACTCGGGAGAAGTGTATGGTGTTTCCTGAAACATCTAAAAAACAAAGCAACAGAGCCTAGGGCACTTCCACTTATGGTCCTATAGCTTAGGGAATTTAAAATCAAAAAGACACAGCCACCCCAAAGTTTGGAACGGCTCTGTTTACAAGAACCTCGTTTACAGTACAAGTTCAACATCGAAGAAAGTGAAAAATGGATAAAAAAGTTGTGGTATTTACTTACAAAGCAATATCACTCAGCAATGAAATCTGTGTCATCAGGCCCTTAGCAGCACAATGAGTGGATTCAGGTATGATGATTCTAATTGAAATAAGTGACACAGAAAAAGAAACATCATAAGATATCAGTAATACACGGAATGTAAACTTGGCTACACAGGAACTGAATTACAGAACAGAACAGGGTCTCAAATTTAGAAAACCAACTTATGCTTGCTTAAGGGTAAAGGTGAGTTGGGGTGCTGCATAAAACCAGAGATTGAAATGAGCACAGATAAAGTTCCTTAAGCCAAATATGGAATAGACAAGAGCTACTCCTTGCTCAACGAAATGGACTCAACACCGCATATTAAACGCCTAAGAATGTACCTGACTAGTAAGTATCTTAAAACCTAGGGATTGCTATGTCTCTGAAAGAGAATCAAGCATGTGTACAGGGGCATAAACGCAGCAGTGATAGGATTGGAGAGGTTCGGTGAGCAAATGAAGACCCTTTGAAGTCATATTGTATGGTACCCATTCCACGGGTTTCAACTACCCAGGTTTAAGGTATTCTTCCTTCAGCTAAAACATGCATGTGGAACCTAGAG